>NC_080196.1:8345714-8659642 GCF_030028045.1 Hippopotamus amphibius kiboko | reverse complement strand
TGCACATCCACACACTTCTGCCCACACTGTCGACACTCTGCAAAAACTTCGTTCTGAGGTGCTAAAGCATCCTCCCTACAATCTTGATCTTGCTCCATTGGACTTTCACCTATTTGGGCCCCTGAAAGCAGCCCTAGGAGGATGAAGATTCACTTCTGATGCAGAAGTGAAGACAGCGGTGCATTCGTGGCTCACAGCTCAGCCTAGAGCATTTTTTAATGAGGGAATATGAAAGCTTGTTGACAGATGGACAAAGTGTACTGACAAGTGAGGGGATTATGTCAAAAAATGATGTATTTGTCTTTTCTAAAGGTTAATTTAAATAAATTATACAGCCACAGTGTGGATAATTTTTGACTCACCCTTGTACATTAAACAGGTATATATTTGGATGAACATATATATAATTACACACTTCCGTAAGCACTGTCAAGAAAAAGATCAGATGCCAAATTAGTGGAGGTGGGGGTTATTTTAGATTGAGTGGTCAGGCAAATGATGAGAAGGAATCAATCAGGCAACACTTTGGGAAAGGAGGGAATGAGGGCCCTGAGCAGGGATGCAGGGAGAGAAAGGGAGCAAGACTGGCTTAGTGAACAAGGAGAGACACTTACAGTAAAGATGGACGGGTAGGGGAAGGGGAGCTTGGCAAGTATCTACTATCTTGAAGGTCATAGCAGGGTAGCCCTGGTAGGTGAGGAGTCCTAAACAGAAAGGGACAGGACCATTTAAGTTTTTAAAGGATCACCCTAGTTGCTATGTGGATGGGTTAGGAGGACAGGAGTGCAGGCTGGGGAATGGTTAAGAGGTCACTGCAGTTGTCCTGGATAATGTTGACACCAGGGTGGTGGCACTGAAAGTAGAAGACAGTGGGGAGATTTGAAAGCTACTTTGGATGCTGAATCAATGGGATTATTTTTCTTGTAGTAATGGATTGGATGTGGCAGTGAGAGAGGGGAAATATCAAAAATGACCTCTAGTTTCTGGTTTGAACAACTGGTTGATGGCCGGAAAATTATGTTTCTATATTTCCTCCACAGGTTTACTTACATTATCAGAACTCACACAATTGTTTTAAAATGGTCCTCTAACTTTGTTTTGGTTGTAGTATTACTCTCTAATTTTCATATTACCCAATAGTTTATTTTTTACACCTGGCTTTGTACACTTCGTGTGTTTTTTTTCTTCTTTATCCATCCTAACATTTATTTCCATTAAGTATAAGAAATACATTCAGATGAGTAAGTTTGTTTTACTGTTACCATTCTAATTTAGTGAACTCTAAGAGTGAGGCGTATTGGTCCCCATAGCTGTGTGAACAGCTAGGCTATTAACTATAGCTGGGGAGATTCCTGACCCCTCCCTCCCAATCTCATCTTCCGAGATAAAGATGCAAAAATATTCCTTCCAACAATTTACCTGACCTACAGCTCAATGTGTTTAGGAGGAAATCATTCACTTTCCCAACCTTCACTGAGAAAATCTATTGCTTAGGTTAATCTCAGGAATACATATTTTTTGGTTGAATAGTCTACTTTTAGCCCATTTTTTTCTTTTAAGTGTGACCTTAAAAGTTGGACAAAATAATTATATTTACATTGAGCTGCTCTAAATCATATGGAAACATTTTTTCACTTTATATTTTTAGATACATATGTCATAAATGAATATATTCCCAATGCAGAAATTCAAACCAAGAATTTATGAAACAGCTACAGGTAAAATATGTAAATTTTCTTTCATCTATCATCTACCTACCTACCTATGTATCTATCATTCTATCTATCTATCATCTATCACCTATCTATCTATATCTCTCTATCCTCTATCATACGCTTATTGATTGCTACGCAAGCTGCTTGCCACACATAAAATGTCTTGAAAATCTTTCCAGGGTTTATACATCAACACTACTTCACTCTTTCTTAATAACTGAAAAGCATTTTCTATAATTTCTGTAATAATGAAAGCATGTTCTATAATTTTTTAACCATTCCCCTTTTAAAGGATATTAAGATCGTTTCCAATGTTTTGCTGTTACAAATAATTCAGATGTTATTTTTTATACATGTTTCTTGTGTACACATTTATTTTTGATAGATTCACAGAAACAAAATTGTTGACTAAAAAGATATGGGCATTTCATTACACCAACAGTCTATGTGAGTTCTTGACTTCACATCTGTCTAACCATCAACATTGGATATTAATAGTCTTCAAAAATATTTGCCATTTTTGTGAAAGTAAACCATTATTTTTTAAAATTTTTTATTGATTTCTTTATTAAGGGGTTGAGCATATATATCTGCCATTATCTTTTTTTTGTAAATTGCCAGTCATATTCTTTTCCCACTTTTCTACTGAGTTGTCTTTTTGTTTACTTATTGGAACTTGATATATTTTATAATCTAATTTATCTTTTACATACATGTAAATGTGTTCCAGCCCATCCCAATTCTTTAGTTTCTTTATGGTATCTTTTATTATGCAACATTTTTAAGTTTTGTTTTTTTTGGGGGGGGGCATTTTTAAGTTTTATGAAGTTAAATCTTTCAAATTTTTCCTTTATGGCATATAGATTTTCTATTCTGTGTAGAAAGGTCTTCTCTCATATATCATCTTAATATTTTTATAGATTAAAAAAGAGGTAACTCTTTATTACATTGGAAATCTATTTTTTGTATATGAAGTTGCTTAGAAAACTAATTTCTATTTCTAAAACATGTAGGCATTTAAATATTTGTTGAATGAAAAAATAAGTCTAATTTTTTCCCCAAATGGATTCTAATAACCCAATGGCAGTTACTGACTAATTAACCTTTTCTTCACTAGATTAAAATGTCATCAGTGTCCTACACTAAACAGTCACGAATGGATGAGGCTGTTTCTGGTCTTTTATCATGTCCATTGATCTCTTCATGTCACACCACTTCTTATCACACCACTTTAATTACTATCGATTTAAAGTTTGTTTTTATATTTGTTAGAGTAAGTTATTAAAATTTCGTTAGATATTCTTGCATATTTTATCTTCTAGATGAACTTTAGAATTAGTTTATGAATCCCCATAAAATTCTGTTTGGATTTTTTTATTTGAAATACATAGAATTTATAGATTAATCTGAAATGTTTACTCTTTATTACTCTTATCATAATACCATCATTATAACTAGAGATGTTTGGTCCTAATTTCTGGAAAAATAAGAATTCTTGTCTTAATATCGATGATTAAGAATTACTTAAAATAACTGGAAATATATACGTGTGTGTGTGTGTGTGTGTGTGTGTACTGTGCATCTTTAGATGTCTCTTAGTATGGTGTCTGGCACTGAGAAGTCATTCAATAAATATTTGTTAAATGAATGTTTATCATTTAAAATCTGTAAACTTTTACAACTATGTCAGTTTTCTAGCTTTTAAAGTTAGAATGATTTCAGACTTACAAAAAATTTGCAGAGTTTCTATATATCAATACCTTTACCCAGCTTCTATAAGCATCTTACATAACCATAGTATAACTATTGAAAGGAGGAAATAATATTGACACAATATAATGAACTACCTCCTAAGCCTTATTCAGATCTCACCAGTTTTTCCACTCATGTCAGTTTGGGGTCCAGGATTCAATCCTGAAATCGACATGTCATTTAATTGTCATGTCTCCTTAATCTCCCTTGATCTGTGACAATTTCTTAATCTTTGTTTTCCATGACCTTGACATTTTGGAAAGGTACTGGTCATTTTTTAGAATACCTGTTAATTCATATTCATCTGATATTTTCTCAGGATTAGGTTGGGGTTATTTACATACCTTTGGAGAGAGTGCAGAAGTCATTCATGCCCTTCGCAGTGAATCGTATCAGGGAGGACATGTGGATACATCTCATTACTCATGACACTGACTTTGACCGCTTGGTTAACGTGGTATTTGCTGCTTTCTTCACTGCAAAACTAAGATTTTTCTCTTTTTAATTTCTTTTTAATTAATAATTATCTTGTTGGGAGATACTTTAAGGCTATGTAAATATTCATTTCAGCTTCTCATCATGATTTCGCCCACTCATTTTAGCATTCTTCCATGGCTCTTGTGTTTTCCTAAGTTGGTAGTATTCTATCTACCTCATTTCTTTCATATTAATTAGCTGGAATTCTACTGTAAAGAAGAGTGGTCTCTCCTCCTCTATTGATTGACTGGTTGATACAAGCATGGACTTGCAGATATTTGTTTTAGTCTATGGGTTATAATGTGATACTACCATTATATATTTTGTCACTCAAATTATTCCAGCCTTGGCCATTGGGAGGTCCTCCAAATTGGATGCTGTGTTCTTTTGACATGGCCCCATCATTTTTTAAACACATCTTTACTTTTTGGTACCACGAGATGTTCTGAGCATGTCTTATACGTTCCCTGCTACAGGCCTGGCATCAATATTTTTTACTAGGAGCCTTGGTTCCTTTTATTAGAAAATGGTGTTTAGAACCAGTATCTGGGCTCTAGGTATGCTAATCGTTAGTGGGTTGTCATTGCTTCTAGGCCCTCTCGGCAGACAGAGCCGGGAAATACGTCTGTCTAACCTGTGCGTGTGCACATCTCTGTATTTCTTTGTCTATCCATCTGTGTATATATCAAAAACCATGAATTCATACTAACACCTTCAGTTCAACCCAACACCACAGAGTTTATTCTATTCTTTCCTTTCCTTATTTGTCACTTTTCTTTTTCTCCAAAAGTGGAAAACCTGGCTCTCATTATCCACAATATATTTATATATTTGTTCAATCCTAGTATAAACATAAGTAGTACTACGGACTTTCTCGCTTAGAAAAACTCTTGGATATTATTTGGTATAATTCCCTCATTTTACAAATGAGAAAATCCAGGCCCCTGGTGATTAAGTTGCCAAAGGAAAGAAGCAAATTACTAGAAGAGAAGAATTATAAATGTTAGGATTTAAAATTTTAATATTGTGTATATTTCACAGCAGGGGTTTAGAAAGGACAGGAAATGTAATGTCAGGTAACTGCTAAGAAGAATCATTAATTCACTTTTTCCCCCCACTATTGATATACAAGTGAAACCATCCTGGCTAAAAAAGTGAGACATTTGGTCAGCATGGCTTGTGTATATATTATGGCCAAAGGCCAGAAAAATAAGACACAATACTCATGTAGCATTAAGACAGCCTCCGGAAGATGGAAGAACCAACTGCTCCATTACCATGTCTGATTTCTACAATTATGGATACAGCCAAGTCCTCAGAGGTTATTGAAGTTTATAGATCTTATTACATGAAGCAGATGTAAAGGAAGGATTTTACTTCTTTCTGTTACAAACATCATCAATATTTTGTCTTTTGTGACTATTTCAGTCACAGAGACTGAAATGTCTAAAGTAGAGATGAATGGACGATTAAGCCTCCTGGAATACCACATATTTGTAAGCCTGAAAATTGAGAATTATATGTGACATGTTGAAAACCGATCATTAAACCCCTTCAGTGTTTTGTCTCCTCTCTGTAATGGAGATTTGGGATCTCTGCATTACTGATGCCTCACGACCTTGATTTTTCTTTGAGTGGCCCAGTGTTAGACTGGAGAAGATGAGAAGTCTGCCCTCATTGTCAAGGTGGCTATGGGAAAGATGTGCCACCTTGGAAATGAAACATGGGGCTTCTTTTTCTGTAAAACAGTGTCACGTGTGATGGTCAGGGTCTAAGGTTCACTAGTAATACAATATATGTATGTTGTATGATAAACCTAAATTCTACATATGTTAATTCTGTAGGCAAATATTTCCAAGCAATCAACTTGGACACTCTGTCGAGTTTTTGTGTCTATAGAAGGATCGAATTGCTAAGAATTGTATTTGTTAATTATGAAATCTTTATTCAGACTCTGAACACATTTCATCTTTGCTTTGGCTAGAACGAGCCCCAGGAAATGGTAAATTGAGTCACTGCCTTGGGCTTTGATGAGCTGGTGAGTAGGATTCTTCTTCTGTGGGAAGAACAACACAGGAACCTACGTGAAGTTAAAAAATTTCATACATCTACACTAATTTCACAAGTTATCTTCAAAGCAACTACTTCTTCCGTTTCAGACCTCCACAGTTGCCCTTCTAAATTTTTTTCTTCTTCCATTTGTACTTGATATATATTTTATCTTCATTTACAATCAAATATTTAAATGGAGATTAGTGTATAGAATGATTGTAACCAAGACCACACTCTGGGGACATGGATTAGTCACACTCTTTTACCTTGATTTAAGATATTTATAGATACTAAATTAAGAGATGTGGGAAGTATGCGCTTGAGTGATTTAAGAAACTAGAAATTATTTCTGAATTGTTTGATTGAAAAAGAGCTCTATAAAATTGCCATCTCACAAAACATTGACGGGCTTATTTCTTAAATAACCATAAAACAAAAATTCTTACCATGGAAGAAGCAGTAGCATCCTCAAAGAGGACTGTCATACTGCAGAAGATATTACAATAAAACTTTTTTTAGAAAATGTATTAATTTTTCACATTTGAATTTTTATTTAACTCTTTTTCTTAATTATCAAGGGCAAAAATATTTCTTAGAAGACATCTTTACTTTCAATCTAACAAAGTCAAAATATTTATAATAAAAGAAATAAGCTTGAGACAAAAAACAGATCCTTTTATTTTGAGGAATCAACCAAGAAGAGCTGTGGAGGGTGGTGAAGAACCTATTCAAATACAAATATTTGCAACATTAATGGAACGAACTGAAAATTGTCCTCCAAATAGATTATATTTTCGCTTTTCATATCTGCCAAAATGAGAGCATTTCCCTTTAAAGCGACAGGGATTCAGACTGCTTACATTATTTCCATAACTAACATCAATGGGCCTCATGGTGAAAAGGAATAGCCTTCAGAGTGTGTCTAAAGGACATTCTGAAATGAGGCCTATAAACTTTACTGCATTACTAATCTCATTTTGATCCATTTCACATTTGAAATGAGAAATTAAATAAAAACAGTTGTAAAAACAGTTTACCTGCTGATGGAGTGTAGATCCTTAAAAGAGCTAGTGCTGATAGGCCACAATTAATTGAAAATATTTGGGAGGAGAATATTTCAAGCCCTAAAAGGAAAAAAATTTTGACCTAAGAATTAAAATTCTGGGGGTGAGAAACCAGGTAAACATTCTACGTTTCTTCTTCTTTTTTTTTAATCATATGATCTCATTTAGAATGTTTCTTAGAAATTTTCTCTTCAATAGACTTAAGTGACAATTTATATGAAAACAGACTTGCCAAAATTCTAGCATTTTAAGATAAAATCTAATCACTATCATAATTTTTCCATATTTTAAAATGGTTCTCTCTGTAAACATGAATAAACATGCAGGGTTAAAATGATCGATGAGAAATCACTCCTAAATCTGGATATACATTCTTGGTGGTTCAAGAGATTTTTTTTTTTATGAGTGTTACATTTTTATAATGTGTTTATTTTAATAATAGTCTAAAAAGTGACTATTCAATAACATTTGGATGACTTTTTAATAACCAAACATCCTATGTTAATCTAGTGTTTCTATTTATATTTGGGACCGAATTAGAGCCAAGTAGTTCTGCTTTGATTGTTAAAAGCAGCAGATGATGCACTCAGGGCAAGTGAAGTCCAAGTTGTACACAGGAAGCTTTCTTGAGAAGTGGGGCTAGGACACAGTCATCAACCATCTACAGTGTGAAACTCGAATCCAGCACCTTCTGGTTCAAGGTGGTGGACAGAGCACAACTGAGAGTAATGGCAGTAGTGTAGTCTGGATAAAACACTGTTCTCAACTTACAAAAATCAAGAGAATAAAGGGTCAATACTGAAGTTATGGTATTTCAACAAAATTTGGAAAGTTGTATTAAGAGTGTTGACTGATGAGGGAAGGCAAAAGAAGCTACAACTTAACGTACATGCAGATTAAGGTATGAAGAAGGCAGGGAATAAGATATAAGGCTGAGCGTAGGGTGATCAACTGTCCAGTTTGCTTGGGACTGTCTTGATTTTTAGGGCTGAAAGTCCCATGTCCCAGGAAACCCCTCAGTCACAGGCAAACTGGGACTGTTGGCCACTTTAGCTGAAAGCATAGGATGTTACGTAAAATTCACGTATAGATTGAACTGCTTTCCCATTTCCTCTCTCCACAATTATGCATGTAAAAAGAGAAAAAAGGAATACACTAAACTGAGTTGGTCTCTGAGTTTTAGATGTCTGAATAATATTAGGTGGTTTTATATCCTGTGTTATTTTATAATTTTTTAAAAAATGAATTATAAGATATAAATCTTATGATATAAATTGTACTTTGGTTTTTATAATAAAATAAAATATAATTATGTCTAATTTTATCTATAAATGCATATATTATATAAATATAAGAAAATGATTTATAAATACGTAATTATAAAGTCATCAAAATCTTCAAAATCAGGGAAAAAGGCAATCTTGTGTCATAGCACTTAGTCATACAATCATGTTAAAGCAGTGATTTAACATAACAGCATGTGCAACTTAGCAAAAGTATTTCAATTTTAATTTTATTGATGTATTTTTCATTTGTATTTAATTATCACATTTTTCTAATTTTATGGATGGATTCAAGATATTAATCTTAGGGACTTATATGTACTTTTACATACATATTTATACTTAGATGTACTGTAAATATTTGAATAATGTTAGAAAAGAATTTACATATATACTGAATTGTGTGAGTTTTTTTAAGGAGCTTGTATATTACCTAAGTTTGCTACCCTTTCCCCCGCTCTTTAGTTAGGTAGCCTGACAACTTGACTACACTCGATTTTGTCTCATTTAGTTTTCCTTCATTTTTGTCCCACATTAAGCTGAACTTCAAAGCCCACCTATGTAACAGAACAGCACATTTGCTACTTGCCACTGGATTGTACTGCAGGTCACTACACAATTCTTTATTAAATAAGTTACCTTTGCAGTTTCTTAGTCTGTATTATGGGATGTGAGGCCATCAATCACAAAATGTACCGAAGAGATAACACGAGTGAGACAATCAGGGTCTTCTTTTAACACTTAATGAGGATGGACATCCTGTAGTTTATGTTGGTTCAAGAAACTAAATGTGAGTTTTCCTAGAGATTCTCAAGAGACACTTCAGCCCAGGAAATCATGCAGCCTGTATGTTACACTTTACCCCATGTATTCAGGGCACGATTGATGGGAGGAGCGTAGGAAAATAGCTCTCATATCCTCTGGATGTTCTTGTGCCCCAGTGAATACGCGACAGTGTGACACATGTATAACCATGGCGTGACGTTTTCGAATCCATCAATCACAGCAATGGGAACTTCATCAAAGAACATTTTTGAAGTAAAAAGATCCATAAAACCTCATTGATACACTGCATGTGGGCTTACAGAAAACGAGGCATATTTTTAGGTTTGGGATTTCAATGAATTAGGGTTAAGTGGGCGGCTGCTCAGTAAAATCATCTGTGAGGCTGGAAGCTTACAGCACTTCATGTTATTTTGACTGCTAGATACCATTTAAATAGGCATGCATTAGTTTTCTCCCAAACTTGAAGCTATTTTAAGAAAACTAAGAGTAATGTAGTTACAGAAACAAAATTATGATAAGGAATTATACAACCTGCTCTGGACTGAACTGTCTTCCCCTACAATTCTTATGTTGAAGATCTAACCCCCAGTGTACCTGGACTTGGAGAGAGGGCTTTAAAGAGATGGTTCATGTTAAATGAGGGCATAAGGTGGGGTCCTAATTTGATGGGACTGGTGGCCTTATAAGAAGAGGAAGATCTCTCTCTCTCTCTCTCAGCCACGTGTGGACTCACAAAGCAAGTGGCCATCTGTAAGCCAGGAAGGGAGCTCTCATCAGAAACCAAATTGGCTGAGACCTTGCTCTCGGACTCTTCGCCTCTAGAGATGTGAGAAATAAATGTCTACTGTTTAAGCCACCTATTCTATGGAACTTTGTTATTGTAGGCTCAGCAGAGTAACACACCTTCTTCAACAATATTTTCAATTAGTGTCTAGTACTAGATTTGAAATACTTCAGGCCCAGCTTCTACACATCCATATGCAATTCACAGATGACAGTATGGGGCCCAAATTGTGATGTGGGCAGAATTGGCTTTTGGAGCCATGAGGCTCCAAGTTCTTTGACCTTTTGCCTCCATGGTGTCTCATACTCACATCCCATGATAATAAGTAGGGCTCTGCTACTGACAATTTCCACTGAGTACAAGTAGCTTCCCAACCCTGTGTTTTTTTTAAGTTTCTTAACTCCAAATTTATAATGAAGACTTGTCCAATATATAATATGAGGATAACAAAATGGTGGGTGCAAAAAAAAATTTTTTTTCACAAGCAGGGTTGCTTTACTATTTGTTATAATTGAAATACCACTCTTACTTAAGGGAGGACTTAAGGTTAATCCGTGGGTTGACAGTGATGGGGATCCTAGAGTGTCAGAAGAAATGATGCTCATTTGCATATGCAGTTCTGCCCTTGCTCCCCCTGGAAGAATAATCCTGGGTCTGATCCAGCTGGATTTATTGAAAACCTAGTAACAGGAATGACTGGAGTGTGGAGGTGTTGCTCGATGCTTCATCTGTTTATTTTCTAGTTCCAGCCTCAGGATTCAGAGACTGCTTTATGGTGTAGAAGTCTTCCTGCACTGCCAGATTTTTTTCACCTTTTTTCCCCAAGCAAAAGATCAGCCACCTTCTCTTACACTTTTCTTCCCTTTTCTCCTAAGACTCAGATTCCGTCAACTAAAAACCCATTGTTTTAGTTACTGTCACCTCTTATCTTTCCTTTCCCATTTTTTACCAATGAAGCTACTGCAGTTTTCCAAGGATTAGATCATCCATTGCCTCAAGCCCACTGACATCTTGCACACTAGAAAACGGCCCCCCAAATGATACTAAACCATGGTGTTCCCGGGAGAAAAGACTAAGCCTTACAGACTTCTCTAGATTCAGTACTATGGTGCATAGCTTGTGGGAAATATTTGTTGACTGACTGAGTGACTGACGAATGAATAAAAGTACATGGTTGGGAAACAGACAGATGTTGCCTGAAGCCCCTCGGAAGTAAGGTGGAAGTTGGAGAGAGAGGAAAACAAGCTGAGTAAATATGAGGAAACACAAGAACGTAAGGTTTGTGGGGGAACAGAACATTGAGAGCCGTGGAATGACGCAGGGCCTCAGGAGGTGTGGACACGTATGGGTGTGCACACCCACCCACCCATGGGTTATACTCTACATGGTCTGAGAGAAATGAGTAAACAAAAGCATGCGAAATGCAGTTTAGATGAGTTGAGTTATATTGACTGTAGCCGCTTAAGCATCTATTAATTTTGAAGCATATAATTTATGTAAGTTAGCAATTTTGTTGTACATAATTGATAGAACACTAACTTAAATTCAGGAATATGTGATTTTTTATTGTGTATTATCTATTATGTAGGTGGCATGGTTTTGTGCCACAAATTAAAAAATCTATATGGATAAAACTGTTGGTAAATTTCACATACCACAGTGCCTGACACCTAGTAAGTCTATTTATTCTTAAATGAAGTTGTAGGTAATACTGCAGAAATCTTCAACTGTGTAAGTTCAGTATCAATGAACTAATTATACGCTCTCTTAAATCCCTAACAAAATCACTTAGAAAACATTTACATAGATACATTTTCCAATAAGATTTTCATTTTTGTGTTCTTCTTGTCTATAACAAATCCACATGCATATTTGTATATATACATTTTTTAAAGGACAAAGCCTGATGATCAGCCTAAAGCAGAAGTTTATTTTGATTATCGTCAGCAGTGATCCACAAAGGGTGGAGAATTTTAAAATATTCAACTGCATATTTTTGCAGTGTGTGTGATATTTGTTGGTCTTTTCAATTTAAATCAGAGAACAAATATTATCAAAAGCCTACTAAATGAAAGGTGCATATAAGATAATTCCTGGCTTATCTGGGTAAAGAGACTTAAATACATAAAAAACTAATAATAAATAATTGCTAAATGTGAAGGGTTGGAGGTTCAGATTGGAGAGTTGAACCTAGGTCACATCTGAATCAAAAGAGTGGAAAGTCCATACTAAGCTAGGAGAATAGGGGGACTGCAGCCAGCATGCATGGGTAGACAGACACCGAGAGCAGGAAGTATACTTCAAAGGCACAGCACTGCATCACAGAATTTAACAACCTCACCACCTTCCTCCTTTCTCCTGGCAGATGACCTTCCTTGACCACCAAGATCAAAGAAAGCCACAAAGAACAGCTATTACGTGGGAGCACCCTCACCTTCTTGTCTACTAGGGTCATTTTGTGTTCCAAACAAAACGATTGAAAAAGACCCACACCTAGATATATAATAATAACATTTTTAAAATTTCACAGCTAAAGAAAGCAAATACTATTAGTATGGAAGCAGAAGAAAAAAATTCCAGGTAACATATTGCATTAATCAGTGTTCTCCAGAGAAATAGAACCAATAGGATGTCTCTATATAAAGAGACCTATTCTAAGGAAGTGGCTCACATGATTAGGATGGTGACACGTCTCCAGCACAGCTGATGTTTCCCTTTTAAGGCAGTCAGGCAGAAGAATTCTCTTGCACTCAGGGGAAAGTCAGCCTTTTTGTTCTATTCAGACCTTCAAGCCATCGAGCGGGGCCCATACATCTGAGGGTGCTTTATCCAGTCTACTGATTTAAGCTCATTTAAAAATATCCTCACAGAAACACCCAGAATAATGTTTGACCAAATATCTGGGTGCTCCACTACCCAGTCAAGTTGACATATAAAATTAACCGTCATATATACAAAGGCCAACCTCATATTTTTTTCTCCACTATATTGTGTATCAGAAGACAACAGCTATAGATTTGTGAGGGAAAAGTTGTGGCCCAAGAATTCTATATTCTGACAAGATGTCATTCACATGTGATGGCAACAGAAAAGATATTTTAGTTATGCAAAGGCTCAGAAGTACTCCTGCAAGTGTCCTGATAAACCTACTAAAAGATGTACTCTATCCAAAGAAGACACAAATAAAATCCCAAAACTCAGCAGTATGAAAATACAGGGTAAAAGAAGGACTATATGAAAAAATATTACAGATAAATGGTTAATGTTTTAAAGGTACAGAAAAAGACTTTGAACATCCATAAGAATGGCACCAAATCTTCAAAATAAGAAAAAAAAGATTGCTCAGAAAGGCCTAAAATAACATTTAATGTTATAAATAATCAAAGAAAGGCAAATCAAAATAAAAAGCCATTTTTATATATCAAATACGGACAACTAAAATGTTGATAATTCTCAAATTTTGTGAAGCAAGACCTCTTATTCACTAATCATGGGAACATTTTTTTTGGAAAGAAACTTTGCCAAATGAATTTTAAAATCATTAAAAATGTTCCACCCTTTTTACTCCATATTTCCATTTTCAGCAATTGGTCTTAAAAAATTAATTCCAGGGACTTCCCTGGTGGCACAGTGGGTGGGAACCCGCCTGCCAATGCGGGGGACACGGGTTTGATCCCTGCCCCAGGAAGATACCACATGCCACGGAGCCACTAGGCCCGTGCACCACAACTATTGAGCCTGCGCTCTAGAGCCCGTGAGCCACAACTATTGAGCCCATGTGCCTCAACTGCTGAAGCCCATGTGCTGGAGCCCATGCTCTGCAACAAGAAAGGCCCCTGCAATGAGAGGCCCATGCACCACAACAAAGAGTGGCCCCAGCTCACCACAACACGAGAAAGCCCGTGTGCAGCAACAAAGATCCAACACAGACAAAAAAAAAAAAAAAAAAATTAGTTCCAGGTGTGCACAGATATGTATGCACAAGGAACTCGAGTGAGGATGAGAGATTAGAACCAGCCTAACTTCCAACACAAGAATGATGATTTAGAAGGGCCCATTCACATAAGGGAATGTTACGTAGCTCTTGAGAGCCAAACCTAATTAATGATCTGATACACCACTTGCTCAGCAGTGTTATATGAAAAAGACAAAATATAAATTAGTCCAAATACTTAAGATCTTAATTTTGTTAAATATACTTAGAGGGAGAGAGAGTTACATATACACAATGGAATATTACTCAGCCATAAAAAAGAACAAAATAATGCCATCTGCAGCAACATGGATGGACCTAGAGATTATCATACTAAGTGAAGTAAGTCAGACAGAGAAAGACAAACATCATATGATGTTGCTTATATGTGGAATCTAAAAAAAGATACAAATGAACTTATTTACAAAACAGAAGTAGATTCACAGATGTAGAAAACAAACTTATGGTTACCAGGGGGTTAAGGGGGAAGGGATAAATTGGGAGATTGGGATTGACATATACACACTACTACATATATAATAGATAACTAATAAGAACCTACTGTATAGCACAGAGAACTCTACTCAATACTCTGTAATGGCCTATATGGGAAAAGAATCTAAAAAAGAGTGAATATATATATATATAACTGATTCACTTTTCTGTACACCTGAAACTAACACAACATTGTAAATCAAATATACTCAAAAAATAAATAAATAAAACCTGGAAGGCTATACACCAAGATGTTACCAGTCCTAAAATACAGGAAATAGAATTAAAACTATGTAACTTTTCTTCTCTGTATTTTTCTGTATTTTCCAACATTTCTTCAATGAACTTTTATTAAAAAGTCAAACAAAAGTTCTTTACCAAAGATCATTTATAAAAAGTCTATATTATACATAGAAAACCCTAAAGATTCTACCAGAAAACTGCTAGCACTAATTGATGTGTTTAGTGAAGTAGCAGGATACAAAATTAATGCACAGAAATCTCTTGCATTCCTATACACTAATAGCGAAAGAGCAGAAAGAGAAATTAAGGAAACTCTCCCATTTACCATGGCAACAAAAAGAATAAAATACCTAGGAATAAACCTGCCTAAGGAGGCAAAAGACCTGTATGCAGAAAACTATAAGACAGTGATGAAAGAAATCAAAGATGATACAAACAGGCAGAGGGACATACCACGTTCTTGAATTGGAAGAATCAACACTGTGAAAATGACTATCCTACCCAAAGCAATGTACAGATTCAGTGCAATCCCTATCAAATTACCAATGGCATTTTTCACAAAACTAGAACAAGAAATCTTACAATTTGTATGGAAATGCAAAAGACCCTGAATAGCCAAAGCAATCTTGAGAGGGAAAGATGGAGTTGGTGGAATTAGGCTTCCTGACTTCAAACTATACTACAAGGCCACAGTGATCAAGACAGTATGGTACTGGCACAAAAATAGAAAGGAAGATCAATGGAACAGAATAGAGAACTCAGAGGTAAGCCCACACACATATGGGCACCTTATCTTTGACAAAGGAGGCAAGAATATACAATGGAAAAAAGACAGCCTCTTCAATAAGTGGTGCTGGGAAAATTGGACAGCTACATGTAAAGGAATGAAATTAGAACACTTCCTAACACCATACACAAAAATAAACTCCAAATGGATTAAAGACCTACATGTAAGGCCAGACACTATAAAACTCCTAGAGGAAAACACAGGCAGAACACTCTATGACATTCATCAAAGCAAGATCCTTTTGGACCCACCTCCTAGAACAATGGAAATAAAATCAAGAGTAAACAAATGGGACCTAAAGAAACTTAAAAGCTTTTGCACAGTGAAAGAAACCATAAACAAGACAAGAAGACAACCCTCAGAATGGGAGAAAATACTTGCCAACGAAGCAACTGACAAAGGATTAATCTCCAAAACATACAAGCAGCTCATGCAGCTTAATACCAAAAAAGTAAATAACCCAATCCACAAATGGGCAGAAGACCTAAATAGACATTTCTCCAAAGAAGACATGCAGATGGCTAACAAACACATGAAAAGATGCTCGACATCACTAATCATTAGAGAAATGCAAGTCAAAGTCACAATGAAGTATCATCTCACACTGGTCAGAATAGCCATCATCAAAAAATCTAGAAACAATAACTGTTGGAGAGGGTGTGGAGAAAAGGGCACTCTCCTGCACTGTTGGTGGGAATGTAAGCTGGTACAGCCACTATGGAAAACAGTTTGGAGGTCCCTTAAAAAACTAAAAATGGAACTACTGTGTGACCCAGTAATCCCACTACTGGGCATGTACCCAGAGAAAACCATAATCCAAAAAGAAATATGTACCATAATGTTCACTGCAGCACTATTTGCAATAGCCAGGACATGGAAGCTACCTAAATCCCCATCAACAGATGAATGGATGCAGAAGATGTAGCACATACATACAATGGAATATTACTCAGCCATAAAAAGGAATGAAATTGAACTACATGTAATGAGGTGGATAGACCTAGAGACTGTCCTACAGAGTGAAGTAAGCCAGAAAGAGAAAAACAAATACTGTATGCTAACTCATATATATGGAATCTAAAAAAATGGTACTGATGAACCCAGTGACAAGACAAGAATAAAGATGCAGATGTAAAGAATGGACTTGAGGACACGGGGCTGGGGTGGGGGTGGGGGGCGCCAAAGGGAAGCTGGGATGAAGTGAGAGAGTAGCATAGACATAGATACACTATCAAATGTAAAATAGATAGCTAGTGGCAAGTTGCTGTATAACAAAGGGAGATCAACTCGATGATGGGTGCTGCCTTAGAGGGCCAGGACAGGGAGGATGGGAGGGAGTCGCTGGAGGGAGGGGATATAGGGATATATGTATAAATATAGCTGATTCACTTTGGTGTACCTCAAAAACTGGCACAACAGTGTAAAGTAATTATATTCCAATAAAGAGCTTAAAATTTTTTTATTTTATTAAAAAATCCTGCAAAGATTATTTATAAAAGCAAATAATTTGTCCCACTGATAAACCCGTAAAGAAACAGAGATTATTTTACACTGCTACTGAACAAGGCATGAGTGTAAATTAGCAAAATTTTTGTGGAAATTAATCTAAAAATGTATTTAAAAAACAAATTTCAAAGGCGTTTATTCTTTTTGATCTAGCAATTCAATGTACTGGACTCTATTTTAAAAGCATTATAAGAAAATGGCACTGAAAGATTTAAATACTTGGATGTTAATTGCAAAGCACTTGAAACAACCCAACTGTTAATAGTAAAGGAATGGCTAAATAAAAAATAGTGGATTCATTTCTTGTAATATTGGTCACTCATTAGTTAGAGATCATGTTGTCAAAAATTACTCAATGACCCTGGAAGACAATCACAGTACAGTGGTAAGTAAAAAATATACACTAAAAAATTGAAATAGGATAAAAATTTTAAATATGTAAATAAGATAAGAAAATACTCCAGAATATATTTAGTAGTCCTGTCTGGATAGTGAAATTATAGATAATTTTAAAAAATCTTTTAATACTGTCCATTTTAAGAAGCACATATGTAAAAAAGAGCAAGACCAAATCTTTAACAATGTTCAATGGCTTAAAATCATCCTCAAATTCCATAACATATCACGTGGGCTCTGAATAACCTCCAGACGAGTTCCCCACCACCGTCCAATGGTACTTGGTGCTATAACCACACGGGTAAATTTTCAGTTCTCCAAGCAAGTTGGGTTCTCCTGTTCACGCATTTGTGTTAAGTTGTTTTTGCCTCCAAGAATAACTTCCATTCTTTCACACTTCTGGTTTATGGTTAAATAAACACATTAAGTATCAGATTAAATATCATCTTCTAGGGAAGCTTTCTAGATCATTTTAGATAGCTAAAATGCCCTTTTAGATAGCTAAAATGCTCTTAGTCTTGGCTCTAATATTACAGTCTTTCTTCTTCTTCTACAGCACTAATCACATTGTCTTAGAATTACTTTTTTGTCTGCTTCTTTCACTAGGATGTAAAAGACTTGAAAAAGTAGGATGAGGGTCTTCTAAATATCCTACAGCAGCTTGTAGGTACTGCAGGTACTCAGTTACGGGAACTCAGTTAAATAGTTTTGAATTAATGGATTACTGATTACCCATACTTTAAATTCCTAAAAACAAAATCCCCCATGAAACCCACTGCCAACAAAAACAATTCACAAGGATTCATTATGTGACCAGAATTTTTTACAATATGCAGTGTAAAGGCGTTGTCAGTTTCTTCTCATTTGCTTTTGGCCTCTGTCTCCTTGCTGCTGTTTTGGGGCTCCTCCAAGGTGAGTGCCAGGAGAGGATGGGGTGTGAAAGTTGTACTTGCTTAGTACTCTGATCATCTCTGTTAGTGACTTCCTGGTCCAATAGATACCAATGCCGACTCTTTCACTTAAGCGTTGTTCTTTGGATTTTACTGGAGACCTCCCCGCTCCCTGCCAATCCCCACCTGTCTCTGAGGATCACTCACCAGTTCTCAGCCTGCCGATGGCTTTTCTAACTGGCTACTCAGGCCCTTCCCTCAGCTCCTGCGTCTCAAGATTTGTCTCCAGCCTCTTTCACACTAAGATTGTCTTGTCCCGGACAAGACATGCTCTAGGCAGAGTCCTTTTAAAGATAACCCATGGCTTGACCTTCTGTAGGTTCCACATCTGTCTACGGGACGCATACACAAAACTTTCTTTCTATAGGCAAACCCCTCCTGTGACAGTCCTCTTTACTCTGGCAGCCCAGTGCTCCTCTCTTTTGCCATAGCCTCTTTCCTAGAGAATGAGTCCTTAGTTCTCTGTTAGTCTCTGACGAGTCAGATGTTAGTCTCTGACTCTACCAAACTCCAGGGTAACCGTGCCCTTCACGTGGTTCTCTTTCAGGCAGCGGGGAAAAACAATTAGCAGATTTTAACATTTTGCTTCTGTTTAAATTTCTGTAGTTCAGAATGACTGAAAGTAAAGCCCTTTGTTACAGTTTTGGTTGAGAACACATGAGATTTGGTGGTTAGTGGAAACGTGGGAAGAAATAGATTTACTTTACCCAAGACAAAATCAGAACAGAAACTCACAGACAACAACTTATTTTTGAAATAGAGAGGAAAATGATAACACAGTAGAGATGGTAACACTTATCATATGTTACCTGGGCTTCTCTGCCTTTTCCATCCTCTCCTGCAATTGTGCTGGGGCCACCTGACTAGTTCTGGCAAATAGACCGGAGGCAGTTAAGAATGGTGGAAGCTGTCCACGCTCTTCCTTCCTCACGCGGGTCCATGTCGAGAAAGCAGCGTCACAAGATGGTGAAACGCCCATTATTCTTCATCTGAAGGGATCTGTGGAGCAGAGTTCCCTTCTGGTAGACACTGCATAGGTAGCATGAACAAGAACTAAATCCTTGTTGTGCTAGGCTAGTGAAATACGGGGTTTATATGTAACTGTGGATATCTTACTTCGCCTAATTTGAGTAGAGCCAGTGAACTGGTCTTCATTCTAATAGTAATTAGTTAGAATTTGACCTGTTTTCCTTCCTTGTGTTTCTATCAGCTTCCTCCCGTTTTTTTTGTTGTTGTTGTTGCTCTTTTTTCCCTCCCTTCCTTCCTCTTGAGACTGCATTGCCTTACCTCTTTCTCCTTCACGGTTTTCCCTCAGAACTCTAATCATCAAGACCCACCAAACTCTTACGAACCATTCCTGACGATCCTGCCACAGTGTTTACCATCTCTCTTTCATAACGCCCAGGCGTTCCCAGACACTGCCTAGCTAGTTCCGCCTCCAACCAGTGCCTTGTTTACCTTGTGGACGACCCCACACAGCTTGGAGTATTTGCTCAGTAACTTATCGCTCTGAGACCCATTACTCATGAATGTAATCTGAACCCTCCTTAGGCTGACATTCAGGGTCTGTTATATCAGTTTTGATGACTCTTTTGCAGTTGTCGTTATTGTTATTTCCCTGCAAGTCCCTGCTGCCTCAAATCAGGCTGATTCTCCCCCCATTGCCTACATTATTTCATGTCTTGCTCACATCACATGCTCCCCGGCCAGGCTATCCAAAGCCTCGTCCCTCAGAGGGCACTTCTCTCTCATCGCTCACTAGGCCTTGGTGGTCCCTCCTTCTTCTGAGCTCCTTGTCTGTACATCTAAAGCCCTTGCTTGATTACTTAATTGTGGGCTGCTTTTTCACATCTTAGGGTTCCAAAACCTGCCAAGGAAATTGTGGTTTCTGTCTTTAATACATCCTTATAGATGTCTGCATGCAGACTCTAAGGAATAATCATTTCATCAATCCCGTGCTTTAATAACAGTCTCAAGAAATAAAGTATGTAAATCAAATCTCATTTTCTCATCTTAAGCATCAATCAATGACTTGGGAAAGGTAGGAGCCTGTAAAATAGTACTAAATTATAAATGTTCATTACCACATTCTATTTATTATTTTAATTACGAGCATGGTTCTTCTTTTAATTGCTCTATTAGATACCTTAAATTTCAATCTTGTCAAAATAGTTCATGAGGGCTTCCTAGGTGGTGCAGTGGTTAAGAATCCACCTGCCAATGCAGGGGACACGGGTTTGATCCCGGCTCCAGGAAGATCCCACGTGCTGCAGAGCAACTAAGCCCGTGCACCACAACTATTGAGCCTGCCCTTTAGAGCCTGTGAGCCACAACTATCGAGCCCATGTGCTGCAACTACTGAAGCCCACGTGCCTAGAGTCCGTGCTCCACAACAAGAGAAGCCACAGCAATGAGGAGCCCACACGCACCACAATGAAGAGTAGCCCCCACTCACCGCAACTAAAGACAGCCTGTGCACAGCAAAAAAAAAGACCCAACACGGCCAATAAAATAAATAAATTTATAAAAAACAAAAATACTTCATGATTTGATCTCTGAGTAAAGCCAAGGCCTATGAACTTATTTAAAATCCACTTGTATCACTGTCAAGTTACTAAGTGAAACATGTGCTTTAAGTAACCAAATTCTCTGGCTGAATTGTGCACCCTAAAAGGATTTGTTGAAATTCTAACTCCTAGTCCCTCAGAATGTGACTTTATTTGGAAATAGAGTCATTGAAGATGTAATTCATTAAGATATATAATTTGCTAAGGTGGCCCCTTAATCCAATATAAGTGGTCTCCTTATAAGACAGAGATATACGGGGAGAAGACGGCAGCATGAAGACAGAGGCAGATGCTGGAGTGATGTATCTGACCAGCCAGGGAACACCTAGGACTGCGGGAGATAGGCTCGGAACAGGCTGCCCCTTGGAGCAGCTCCGCCAATACCTCGGCTTTGGCTTCTAGCTTCCAGAACTGTGAGAGGACAAATACCTGTTGTTTTAAGCCACACCGTTTGTGGTACTTTGTGAAGGTAGCCCCAGGAACCTCATATTCCAAGTACTCGACATAACATTTACAACAGATTCTCTGTTACAGGGGCCAGGAGCTATGGACCAAATCCTGGCCATTTCCTGTTTTTATAAATAAAGAATGATTGGAACACAGCCATGCACATGACGCTTTGTCATGGCTGCTCGTGTGCGCCAATGGCAGAGTGGAGTAGCTGTGGAGAGACTTTCTGTCTCTCAAAGCCCATATTATTTACTGTTTTGTCCTTTAGAGAAAAAGTTTGTCAATTCTTGCCATTTCCTACTAACCTTTTAATTAAAAGACTAAATATGTGTAACAGTCTAACTCTAGATTTTTATTTAACCCTCAAGACTGAAATCCATTCTTATTCCATTAGTCAGAGCAGGCTGTGCTGCAGTAACAAACATTTCCCAAATCTCAGCATTTTAACTTGGTAAGCGTTTATTTTTCACTCATACAACATCCACTTGGGTTTGGGAGATGGCTCAGTGTAGTCATTCGCAATGTAGGCTACTTCAATGTCAAGTCTTCACCACCTCACACTCTTCTGTCAACCCTGCAGATTTAGAGAGACTGGAGAACTGCTCAAGCTCTTTCCATGCCTCTGGCTAGAAATGACACACTTCATTTTCTCTCACGTCCATTACAAGGCCCTAACTGGGAGAAGTAGGAGAACAAATAGAATATTTATACGTACTGCTGTCTCCATCATACTAACACTTTGATAGTATATTAATCGCATAAAATTAGCACATCAGTGACTCCCGGAACCAAAAATATATACTCTTATTAAGTCAATATTGTTGAAGAGTCACAGATGAGTTCTACTTATAATAAGGTAATTCCTTAGGAATCTCTAGTTGTCATTCATAAACTTATGATCTTTATAAATGGTGGGACTGCAATTTTGTGAAACACCATAAATAATGTATTTTTTTCTTCTTCTGCAGTTGCCAGATAAATACAATTTTGTGCAATTTACAGTGCATTAAAATTGACAACTCAGTGAGGAAACATAAACAGCTGAATACGTTGGTCTGGACACCAGGCTGCACATGTGTTTAGGCACTATTATTAATCTCTGCTTTCTTCATTCATCTGGAAGGAACTGGCTCACACTTTGGTTATATATGGAGAAAGAGAAATTATGTATGTAGTTACGTAGTTTTTTCCATAAGGGCGTGTAGGGTTTTTGTTGGACACAGGCATGTAGACTAAAGAAACTGAAATAGCACCAAAAATAAATCTTCGTGATCCCAGCTGTTACTCCCTCACTGGAGGAGCATCAAGGAGTGAAATGCGGGTCAGGAGCGTGCTCGTCCTCTACCCCTTGCCCTACTGGGAATCCGTGGGTTACTGGGAGGGAAAGCGCCTCGAGCAGAGTTTGTAGCCTTGGCGTCCTGATACACGACTGCTGCGCTTGTCCCCCTTGGGTGGCAGGGCCTGTTCAGGGGTTCTGAGGACAAGGTGATCCCTCATTCCCCTCCCTGCCTGCCTGCCTGCCAGCCTGCTGCTGGGTGTTCTCCAGTCCTTCATGCCCTGTCCCAATTTGTGCCTCTGCCAGGTCGGGACTGCTCTCTTGTTCTTCTTGAGGGCCAGCATGGTAGATCTGGGAAGGCAATTATGGTTCCTCCTGCAGTGTTCCTCCCACTCTCATCAGCACTTCTTTGCTCTGCAGCCCGAGGGGACGGGTGGGCTACTTTGTGATCGCTGCCTTCACTTAACACATTTGTTTTTGTTTGTCCACTGAGGCCGATTATTTCCTTCCTGATCACCCTGGTGACATCTTAGTCCTGAGGTTTATCTGAGATGTGATTGTTGCTGATTGATTGCTTCTAGACAAGTCGATACAGCTATTTAAAAAGTTAGAGTCAGGGTTTCTGTGTTGCTTTGTTTTGAAGACAGTCAAATCAATTCACTTAAAAACATAAGTATATCCTCCAATTTTCCGCATAAAAACCTCAAAAGCATGGTGTAATCACTTGAATTATTAGACGATGTAAACATGCTTATCAAAGCAAAATGTAAATAAAGCCAAGAAAAAAATGTTCTGGAAAAAAGCAGCAGAACTTTACCACACCTAGAATCATCCTGTGTGATGATTACATATAAACAGGTATTAAATCTACAGCTACCCACTGTGTATTCATGTTCTCACAGAAAGAGGGCTTTTAAAACATAAAGTCAAATTCTGTAATCAGTATTGCAATAGAGACTTTTTTGAACCACTGAACTCAACAGATTTTTAAAAGTTGTATACATTTATGGAGCAAAAAAAAAAATTCAGTGTTTTCAGCAGTAGATGAAATTAGTTACACTTACATCAAACTGACTAATCACTCTTGCATCATTATAGGAAATCAACCACTTCCCAACTCACAAATTAACTGATGTCAATACTGGAATCTATACTGCCAAAATTGTATCTTTATAGTTATATGTGTATATGTTCATATACATAATCTCATCTATTTACATTGCTTCCTACAATAATCTCATGAGGCACATATTACGATCTTCATTTTGCAGGTTAAGAAACTGAGGCTTAAGAGAGTCAGTGAGCCCTTTAGGAACACAGCATGGTGCGTGATCCTGGAGGCTGTCTCTGACTCTAAGTGTTCAAGAGGCTCAAAGCAACAGGAAAAACAACACGACAGTCCATTCTTAATCAGCAATCACAGCTCTTCATCAAAACATTTAGATGTTTTCCCCATGTGAGTCTTCATCAATGGCTATGTTTACTCAGGAATTATTCTACAGTGTGGCTTGCTGAAAATGTCTCATACCTAAGGCCTGTGTTTACTCTAGGGGTTCGTCCACCTGACTGCTCCAGGTATTCTGATCTTGTCTTAGGTAGGTTTCATTGGTAAAGGATTCAGGTAGGCTTTTGATTTACTTTGGGCACATTCCATGTGTAAACTCTGTAATCTCAAAAACAGTGAAATAACTAATCTGATTTCATTTCTAATGAAAAAGGCTAAGGAAGTTTCATTTTGGAAAAGATTAATTTTTGTCATAAGACTATTTGATGTTTTCCATTTTTTTCAAGAACCTAGTATATGTAAAACCAAAAAAGTAATTTTTCTGGAATTAATATTAATTGTCTCAAGCAAAATGTATAATTATAATTGGAAAATTCCAGAATGTAATAAAATAATAATAAAATGTTTATTAGTATCTAAAA
Source organism: Hippopotamus amphibius kiboko (assembly GCF_030028045.1). Classification (NCBI taxonomy): domain Eukaryota; kingdom Metazoa; phylum Chordata; class Mammalia; order Artiodactyla; family Hippopotamidae; genus Hippopotamus; species Hippopotamus amphibius. The sequence continues at coordinate 8,635,160 of NC_080196.1, read as the reverse complement.
TATATAAAAATCTAGGACCCAACATCTTTGAATCTACAATCCCTATTTCTGATGTATCTTGGCAAGTTTTTTTTTAACCTTGGCTAGAGTTTAATTTATAGCCTAATTTCATTAACTATAGGTTAATGCTCTTCTACATTTCTCTTGCAGGATTTTACTGATACTTTGAGTTTTATGTTGATGAGATACATGTTTTAATTATAATTTGCCTCAATTCCATTATGGAAGTTGATGTGATTTGTTTAACATTATTTCAGTGTTTACGGAGCACTTACTATCTATTAGATCTGCAGATACGAAGATAAGTAAAACAGAGCCTCTGCCCTCAAGCAAATGATGAATTCAAAGACAAATAAGTAAATATGCAAACAAATAAACAGCATATGCATAAATACAAACATAAGGTCCAGAATCCTGCATGAGTCAAATATAATACTAGTCGTAAAAAAATTAACAGATTGCCCATCTCATAACGGGAGAGGTAATCAATAGATACTTCTTTGTTAAGCGAGTGAATACGTTAATGCCTGGCTAGAAAAATAATAAAATATAAAGAAATAATTAAAAATAAAATTTCAGAGAGAAAAATGTTAGACATTAAAAATTTGGGAGAAGATATAACTAACTCTAGGGTGATCTCAAAAGAGACAGAACATGGAATTCTCATGTGCTCCTTGCCCCATGGTGTCTACGTGGATGAGTCTTTGTGGAGTGCAGACCAGTTCACAGTGTCCCAGGGTCCCTCCCGATCTCCCCACAGTAGACCCAGGCTAGGTCCCTGTTATACAGTGGACCTCACTCACCTTGAGCATGTGATTTGAAATCTGGAGAGAACTCTCTGAATAACCCAGAAGTCTTCATCCTCAGGTCCCATTCAACTAGGTCACTATACAGGGCATTAGTGCCCAATCCTTTATCTGTTATTCCATGAGGACCTACTATGGAAAGATCCTTTGAGATGAGGGAAAAGGAGAAAAAGAGACAAAAAGTAATCCAGCCTAAAGTGAGACATTGACGGTCCTGACCATCTGGATCACTAGTGGTGCATACTTTTACAGATGTAGTGATGTCTTACAGATACGTGAAGCATGCTAAGAATTGATTTGAAAAGAAAAAAAGTGTTTATGGAAGATGTCTCAGAATGCTTTCAGAGTATCTACTGCTGAAAGCACAGGGAAGGTTATTTATTAAATAGAACTGATGTAATCGAAAACATCTTCTATCTTCCAAAAATGAGCAAGGGAGCTCTTTCTCAGCAACAAGCCAGTGAAGAACGAATGGTGCATTTCCTTAGGCATTCTATAATCCTGCAGTCCATCTTCTGAAAGACCCGTACAAGGTAAATAGTTTTTTAATCTTCCTTTCTTTTCCTATCTTGAGAATGGGGAAGGTCGAGGCAAAGAAAGCACAGAGCTTTGCAGAGGCACTACAGATTGGGCTAAACTGAGTTCCTCCTACCCCTGTTTGTTATCAAAGCTGCCTGTGGTACAAAAAGTGCTCTTTGCCACACAGATTTCAACTCGTAAATGTGTTGCAAAACTTGGGTAAGACTTGCTAGAATGGTCCAATCTTGTTTGTGCAATAAAAATAAGTGAAGGTTGAAAGTATTCAGGCAACCAAAAATCATCCCAATAAATCAGATTTTACCCTGTACACCATCTCTCCCAAATTCATCAGGCCTTTGCTGAAATGCAATAGTTTGCCTTAAAAACCACCAATATGTGAATGGCCTAAGGCATTCAGGTACAGAAAGAGCCAAGGAAGGTGATGCCACGTCAAACCCTTCTTTGAAAGTAACTTGAATTGAGGATAACCGAATAGATCAGAGAGGGTCAGGGTTTAGCCCCTGGCTACACCTCAAACTATTTTGCACTGAAGCTTCACTGACTCTAATTTGAGGCACTAACAGCTAAGAAAAGATTAATAAAGGCCATAAATACTCTAGGGTTATTTCTGAATGGATTTTTTATAATGTGCCCAGCGAAGGGGAATGGTAAATAATCAGGCTGTGCATCTTCTTCCTCTGCCTCCTGCTTCCTGCACCCCGAGCTGGAAGAATATGCAGACACATGCTTTCTTCCTTCAAACACCCTCTGTAGGTGAAAAGGCTTTCATTTAGATCTGATGTTTTTCATGCCCACTTTAGTGCCTATTTGCATAATCTTTTTAGGTCTTATTTATGTGATCACTCTTTCTGGCTTGTAAAATTCTGTTTATAGTTTCTGAGTCTTCATCAGAGCCAGACTTTTGGGGACTAATCCAGTCTGCATTGGCTCTTGACTACACCAAAGCTTAGGGCTGTCTCTAAGCACAATTGGGAGTGGAAAATGATAGTTCAGCACTCTTGGGCCCTCACTTCTGGAACCTCCTTCTTCATCCCCCTTTCTGTCTCTTCTCCCAGTCACTGTCCTGAACCCAAATACTTCCCCCCAAGGCCCTATGGCACCTGGCTCTCCTCTCCTCACCGGGCCCCGTGTGCCTGGGCACCCTACCCAGGCCTGACTTCACTGGCAGGTGTTGGGAGCTGCCCCAGCCAGGGGCTTCCCTCTATCTCAAGGCACATGCTCCTTGCTTTGTGCTCCTCTGTGGAGGGGATGCCCTCACCAGGAGCCCTTCTTCCCCTTCTGGGTGACCTGCATCTCAACAGTGGCCTCCCAGAGACTGTATACCAAGGATCATGGGGACAACTTGTCAAAGAGAACGGACATCCTCCTCTCAGCCCTGTGGTTTTGATTCCTTAAGTCAGACTGGGGCCTGGAATCTTTATACTTAAAACGTGTCCCAGGTCTTAAGTCTTATGCAATCAGAAATCAGATATGTATTTCGGATGGCTTTTTTTACTCCCAGGAGAGCTCAAACAGGATGAGGTTCAGATAGGCAGGCAGAAAAGGTAAAACCCCTTTGGTGGAATTTGCTTAAACAGCTAAAGCTTCAGGCCTCAGAGCAAGCCTTTTCCAAGAATAACTCATTGTGGGGCCTGAAGGCCCCCCCCGCCAATGCCCCTTCTGCTTTGTTTACCTAAAGAGAGCTATAGAAGATGTTAAAGATGAAGTTGGGGTGGAAACTAGCCCAGGTGCAGCCAACTGATAGCCAATCAAGAGGCGTCTACGTGGAAAACTTGTCTCTGAGTCACTGAACACATCTTTTTGAAACGTTGTTTTGAAACATGTTTTTTAGGGGAGAATATTTCCAAGTTGACAGTAATGTACCCACCTATTTGTATAGTTCAGCCCTTCTCAAACTTTTTAGTCTCAGGAAACCTATGCTCTTAAAAATGATCAATGACCTCAGAGAGCTTTTTAAAGTGTAGCTTGTATCTACCCATATTTATTGTATTAAACATTAAAACTGGGAAAAATTTTCAATGTTTACTTAATTCATTTAAAATAACAATAATAAACCACGTCATCAACATACGTCATATATTTTTATGAAAAATAACTGTATTTTCCAAAACAAAAATAAAGAGGGAGAAGAGTAGCAGTTTTCTGTTTTTACAAATCTCTTTTATGTCTGGCCTAAGAGTAGAGAGCTGGATTCTCATATCTGCTTCTGCATTCAGTCAAATGACTGCGACATCACAGGTCATACAGCCTTTGGGAAATATCACCACACACACACAGAATGAAATTTACAAAGGTGGATGCCATCTTGGTATTACTATCAAAAGAGCTTTGACCTTGTGGGTCCCCTGAAAGGTTGCAGGGATGCCTGGCACACACTTTGAGAACCACTGGATAGTTCGTCTATCCCTTTCCATCTGGATTCTTGGTTCTCACATGGACAGGATTTTATGTAGGGATACACTGGAATAGTTTTCTTTGTGAACAAAACTTACCAATAATGGTTCTTAATACTACTTTTAAGAATGTTTAAAAAGAAGCATGTCGTTGAAGCTGCATGCAAATAGTCTTCTTTCGCAAAAGCTCGTGTGTTAAATAATTAGCTTCATAAATTGAATTTAGTCTCATGTTTATTCTTTCAAGGCAACATTTTATTTCAAAAACGCTTCACCTTATGGGAATGAAAAAAAAGGAATCTAAGTATTGGTATGGGTGGTGGTAGTGGAATGTGTGACACACTGACTACCTGGGGACATGATTCACTTTGGGAAACAGGTGGCTTTGATGAATCATTGGGGATTATGTGTCCTGGAAAAGCAGCTGGATTTCGCTTGTCAAATACATGTCAGATATTGATGAATGTCCCTTATGCAGTGTGCACTGAAGAGTAAGTATACAAAGGTAAAAGAAGCCTGTCACTGACCTTGTGGGCAATATATAGATTATGTGAGAACACGTGTGTGTGTGTGTGTGTGTGTGTGTTGAAGGGTGGTGATGCAGTGGGACACAGTATTGTGACATATTCACAGATAAGAGCTTCCGAAGTGGGACATACAGGTTACATCTCTGTGGAATTTGCCATTCACAGTTATGTCTGTCCCACTGTAGCCCATAAATGTCTGGTAAGGATTAAAAAACCTAAATTCCGGCTTCCCTCATTGAAAGTAGGGGTATGTATCTGACGATATAGTCCTGAAGCAACATAAAGGGAGTCAGTGATCTATGTGACGTGGGGGAGGTTATATTTTTAATTACAATAAACATAGTAAACATTGTCGGCTAATGAACCTCTTTAAATTCCAACATGCCGTGGATTTGTGTAGTCCCAGATTAGAAAGAACAGTACGTGCAGCTCAAGAAAATCCAGCACAATACTCAAAGCGTACCCAATAAGTTAACTGTGTGAAAAATCTCTGTACCCATTGAGTTAATTGCCCAAGGATATGACTATTTCAGTCCAGAAGCGTACAGAGGGTGGACCAAAGGAGAGAGAGAAGACAATAGGGAATTAAAATGATAACAGAAAATGAGGATGCAGTTAGAACCCAGTTGGACACGTAATCATTCTCGGGTAAGGAGTTTGCCAATGGCAAAGTGCAACACATTTTTTAATTTAACAGTTTGTACTAAATGCGGGTTATCAATCGTTACTCATTTCTGTTCAGTTTATCGAGTACACACTACTTGGTTCATGTAATGCATTAGATATGGGGGACGAAGGTACATCAGATGTATCCTTCCCACCCTCAGGGAGTGCAGGTTAGGTCGGAAGGTGGGACGACAAGCAGTACAGTGCTGAGGCAGAGGGAGGCTCAGGAGGGTCAGAAAGGAAAGGCGCCTCCTGGTTCAGCTTGGAGTTAGGCTGGCAGACGCATGGGGAGAACTGGGGGGAGGCTGGCCAGACTGAGGGATAGAGGGTACAGGCAACCGGGGTGTGGATGGCCTGCTGGGGCCTTTACTGACGTTAACGCTGCTGGTGCCTAAGGTACGAAGCAGTAAAAAGAGTGGAGAGCGTAGCGGGCAAAATCAGCAGGATGACTATGACGTGTGGATGGGCAGGGGAGGGCAGGTGGGAAGCGAGGGCCCAGGGGCCTGGGGACTCTAGCTCGTGTGCCTGGGTGATTACTGACGATGTGACAGGGGGAGGACACGGAGGAGAAACAGGGGAGTGTGATCACTATTTTGGTGTATTTACTAAGATCTGTGATAAAATAACTCTTTTTATTCCTTACATAAAGGTTACCTAAAAACAGATCTGAAAATCAAATACGATGAGGTCAAACCAAAGGCTCCTCTGTTAATAAGGTAGCATTATTCCCAGAGAATTAGATTTCTAACAAATATTTACTACTACTTACCTCTGAGGTACAATGCTTGATAATATATTCCCAAGGTGTCATTCTTTTCTTTTTCTCTCTTTTACAACTGAATGCAGTCAATCAAGGTTAAAATCTAGTGAATGAAGAACCAAGTTTTTAGCAGGCTTGGCAATCTTCACCTGCACCTCTATTGTATTAAGTGTATGAGAGTTCATTTGCACATCACCATCAATGGCATCTACTTCCATCTGTATTTATTTTAAAATTTATTTATTATTCTTTCATTCATTTTTCAGTAAGGAGACCATTTCATTTTTTTCTTTTTGAACACTGCCCTGCTTAGGTATTCTTTTTTAAAAAGAAACTACACATTACATATTTACATTTATATAGATACAGGTAACATCCTCTATGTGCCTAATCTCATTTCCCTCCTTTTTGTTCCTGAGATAACCACTGTCTTTTAAGTTCATGTGCTTGTTTCACAGTACATTTTTATATTTCAACAAGTCTTCATGTGCACACTTTTTTTTTTTTTTTTTTTTTTGGCTTTATATAAATGCTATGGCCTTGGGGCTACCCTTCTGTAAGTTGCTCTTCTTACTCAATATTGTATTTCTGATATTGGTCTATATTAATCCATGTAGTTTATTCATACCGACTGCTATATAATATTCCATTATATGAATATACTAAAATGTTTTTATACACCTAATTTTAGTACTCTTCCCAATTTTTACTATTTTTAAATAACTAAAATAGCTATTTGGACATTATAAAATTAGCTTTAATACACATTCTGGTACACATTTCTTTGCACACATGGGCTATAGTTTCTCTAGGGCATATACCTAGGAGGAATATTGCTGAGCTTAGGATACGAGCATCCTCAACTTGACTCAGTATCATCACATTATCTCTAGATGGGCTGACCTAGTTATACTCCCACCAGAAATGTATGGGAGTCCTCTCACACTTAAAATAGTCAAACATTAACATTTACCAGTCTGATGGCCTTGAACGCTCACCTATTCTTTCCTGCTCCTTCAAGCAGCTTTCATCCATTCAAAAAAGGTTTTTTTTGCATCTAAACACACACATACACACACCAAACAATCCAGGCCAGTATGTTTTCAAGACTGACACTCTCTTACTGCTAAATGCAGTGTTCATTTTAGTGTTCAAATTCTATACAATACATTCTTTTTATGACCGATTACTGAAATAATGTCTTTTTGCATGCAAATAGCTACCTTCCAATGAGGCTTTTGCATGCTTCTAAAAGACAGGAAAATGTATTCTGGAGCCCCTGCCTGTAGCTAAATATATGTGTGAGTCTTTCTTGAAGCATCATTTACTGCAACTAATTTAAGCCAGGATATATTGTGCAAAGTAGAAGAACAATAAAATATTCAGGAATCTGTTTTACAGTAAGTTGAATAACTGTAATTAAGAAGAGTTTTGAAAATATAATGGCATCAAAGCACAACAAATGGCTACTGAATAATAACCAAACAAACTTGAGGCAGCTACAATTAGAGTAAAAACAGATACATCAGCAGCATAGCAACCAAATATTCCTAAAAAAAGAGGGGGCTATTTTTGGTAACTTTGGGCTGTAAAAATATCTTTAGGTCAGATGATAAGGAAAACCACCTTTGGTGAGGCAGTCTTTGTTGTTGGCTTCCCCCAAGCTAAAGCTGTATACATGGGTAGCAATTTATCAGCAGCTACATATTTAATTCCAAGAAAAAAAAATCACAAGCATTAAATGTACACACATGGAGGATACCTGCATAATTTTCTGCCAAGAAATAAGCTGATTTAAAGCAAAAAGAAAAAGTCAAAACCTTAAAATAGGAAAAATAACTACTGGACATTTAATTCATTGCCTTTTCAAAAAGAAAGGCAGAATTAAAGATTAAACAGTAATGTAATTCTACTCCTTGTTAAATATTTCAGTAAAAGGAAGCCTTAGTGATTCTTAACTATAATTATAATTTATAAAATAAAAAGCAAGATGAATATTCTGAAGTAGTTAAAGCAGTTGTGTGGTATTCACCATCAGACCTACCAATATCATTACATGATTCACACGTATGCAAACTCACACTCTAGTATGCCAACATCCTTAATACACACATGCTTGTGTGTGCGCGTGCACACCCCCCCCCCCCCCGCAATGTACTATAATATTTTGGAGAGGAAAAGCAAGAAAATAGATGCACAAATTCTGACATTACAAGACTGATATAGCTAGAATGGTGAGCTAGTTTATTCAATCACCATTGTGTATCCACTAATACATTACACAGCTTGCTTCCGACCATTTCTCAAAAATTGCTAATTAAGTTTCATTACTTGATACTTCATCCATGTTTCAATCTGCTTACCTTGTTCTCCATTCTTCTTCCTCCCCCCAATTGTATCATACATCATAAATTCCTTTTTAAAAAATAATCATTATACTTTGATAATATTATACTTTTTGCTTTCTCTCATAGTACATTTAAGTCAATTTCTAGCCCTACTAGGATGAGATTTAATATTTTCAAGGTCAAAAATATTGCCTGGTATGCTAATGTGAAATCTATGTAATAATGCTCAAAAATACCTTCTTTAAATTAAAAGAAAAATTGAACTTAGTGGTTTAAATTCAAAATGAAACAGAAATGTCTTCATGGACACTTCACATATGGTATTTTAAATATACATATATTTTATCCACAAAGAATTGTTACATATGGTTATGACAGAACAATTTGTCTAATTTAACTAATGTCCTACTGGTCAATCAAGTTGCCATAATTAAGTGTGCTTTAGAGTAATCCTGTGTAGCATTCAGAAATACATTAAATATACCCATACACATATGCATTTATGTATGCATGTATCTTTACAAATCTTCAGCCTGTGGCCAAAATTAAATGTTTTTCTAAGAGTTCCTTATGTGGAAGAAAATTATATTATTCCTTGTTTCTCTTTTAGACTTCATGAAATGTACAAAATAAAAAGTTACCAAAGTTTCTCATATAATTAAAATAATAATGTGATGTTTCTAAAAATAGTTCTGATTTGAAAACTTACATTGTTTTATAAACTTTAAGATCTGTTTTTAAATGAAATTGAAGAGCTAAAAACCTAAGCCCCAGAAGAGAGAAAAGAAACTAAAAACTAAAGGATGAAGAGACAGTGCTACAAAAATACCCAGTCGTGTAATTTGAGAGACTGCCATGAAAATCAAGTGAAACCGGGAAAATAAACAGAGAAGGCTTTAGAAAAGATGAAACATCCCAGCAGATTTAAATTGACCACAGTCTTCATAAAGCTTACGCTTGAGAGCCTGCACTTGCAGGGATCTCCGTGAAGTTCCAAGCTGCAGGGTGTTCCAGCTGCCTAAACAGATCTCTGAAAAAGGGGAGTCAAATCTCCAAGGCTCTGGTAATTTGGTGTGATTTCTTTTCTGATTCTAATAAATCTTCACATTTTTTCTTAATTCTTTACTCATAATTTTGTGTCCTTTTACTTACTGTGCTTGCCAAATGCAGCTGCTAGATGTATTAGACTGCTAGGGATTTGTCGACTGAAAAAAAAAAAAAAAGGCACAACCTACAAGCTGAGAGTTATGTTTCATTTAGGGACCTTACTGAGGACTACAGCTCGGGAGACAGCCTCTCAGACAGCTCTGAGGAACTGTTCCCAAGAGGGAAGGGAGGAGCCAGGAAACACAGGAGTATTTGCTGTAAAAAAATAAAAAAATCATTTAGTTGAACATAAAAAGATGACTGCTAATCACAAAAACCAGACATCTCAAGCACATGATTTTAGTGCTTTCCTCTGTATAGGAAGATGCAAAAGTCTGGGCTCACTGAAATTATTCCTTCGATATGAATCTTAACTCTCTAGGGCCAGTATCCTGTTTTTCTCCATCCTGAACTCCCCTCGGGGCAAACCACTGAGGAGGGCTGCAGTGGCTGACAGTGGGCAGTATTCACTGTTCACTGAAATGGCGGGAACGTTATTTGTCCACAGATGCCATAACAAATACCACAGTCCGGGTGGCTTACACAAGGAAAAACTGTTTCCTTACAGTTCTGGAGGCTGGAAGTCTAAGATCAAGGTGTTGGCAGCATTAGCTTTTTCTGAGGCCTCTCTTTCTTGGCTTGCAGATGGGCCTCTTCTCCCTGTGTCTCTGCACGGTCTTCCCTCTGTACATGGCTGTGTCCAAATGTCCTCTTCATATAAGGACCATTTAGATTAGGGCCCATCCCAATGACCTCATTTTAAATTAATTACGTCTTCAAGGACCCTACCTTCATCTAAGGTCACATTCTGAGTTACTGGGGGTTAGACCTCCAACAGATGAATTTTGCGGGGACACGATTCAGCCCCAAACACCAGATTTAACAGACAAAACTACAGAACTCCCAGTTAAATGTGAATTTCAGGTAAATAGTGAGTGGGGTTTTTTTTTTTCCCCTGTTTTTTGGGGGGAGGGTTGTTTGTCTGTTTTTAGTATTTGTATGTCCCATGCAGTATTTGGGAAATGTCAAACAAAATTATTCACTAATATTATTATTATTTTGAAATTCACATTTCAACTTGGAGTCCTGTATTTTTATTTGGCAACCCTGTCCATATTACATAGGCTCCAGGTGGGGAGAAGTAGTCAATGAAGAAGAAATACTCAATGAGGAAAACCTAAGGCGTCATTAGAATGATTTTACTTTAGAATAGAAAGAAACTTTAAGGAAGTGCGAGTGTAATCCCTCTGCCTAGAACTCAGCATCCCAGAGGCTCGTTATACCAAGGCTGGGAGTCCAGGGGCTTCACTCTCCCCCCAGGCCAAGCCTTTCCTGTGCTGAGAAAGTTAGTGGAACTTTTCTCTGCGTGCTCCCTCCAGGGCAGCTTCCAAAAGCAAGCTCAGTCAACAGGGGTGGGTTTGGCTCTCGCCCCATCTGCCCTTGACTGTGCACCCATTTCCCCACCCCCAGCTGGAATACACTCTGGGATCTCTCCAGGCCCCTGCAAAGCCACTGTCCTTGAGAGAGGCTGTGGAGGGCTGGTTCCGAGTTTCTGTTTCCACTACAGCAGTTCTTCAGTTACAGACCCCTTTGAGAATCCAGTGAAAGCTACAGATCTTCCAGCCCCCCAAACTCACAAATGCACCAAGACAATTGTATATCTAACTTTAGGCAAATCACAGCGCCCCTGAAACCCTAGTTTTGGACACACAGCTTAAGTGCCTGTGCGTCACACCACGCTCATGCACTGGTGTATACAGGGAGGTTGCTGCCCCACTGAAACGGGGACATGTGCGTGTGCCAAGGAGCCCAGGACACTCACCCAGGATGGGGTGTGTCTTGGAACACACGTGGGGAAGCATTACAAGGCCCTTCTGGAGCTGCTAAGTTGCATTTTTAATGAAGGGCAATTCTGCAGAAACCAGAGAAATTCTCTAATAAGCAACTTCAGGCATTGAGAAGGGATGACTGGGAAAAACCTCTGTCTGTGGAGAAATCATGTCAGGAATCCCTCATGCAGGCTGCTGCTCATAATGAGAAGGACGGCAAGTATTCAATGTGTGCTCAACGTCAGGCACCGTGCAACATACTGGGACATCAGCTCTGAGAGGAGGCAGGTACTACTACCCTCTTCTTTATTCAGCAGGTTGGTCCCTGGGAGGGTAAGAAGCGACCCCACTGTGCACCGGCTTCCATGAGCAACCCCCCATGGTCCTTGGAAGGTTTGGTTACACCTGTCTGGGTTTTGGACAGCAGGCTGCATGTCTGCTCTGCCCACTCGCCAAGCTCCTTTTTTGTCCTCTTGGCAAACATCTGACAGGGGAAAACTCCAGTGGCTGCTTTAGGGCTTAGTTCTCAGAGCATTCAGGAGGAGGTTTAGGGAGATGCCCCAAGGACTGGTCAAAGCAGAAGAATTTGGGTCTACTTCTTAAAAGGTATGTGGAATTTACTTTTTCTCCATAATTTTCTTTAAATTAAAAAAAAAAGAGAGAGAGAGACATGGGTGACTGTCTCAGTGACAGATGTGAGCAAACAAGCCCTGACATTTCAGCACCTTTAAAAAAAAAAATCACATATATCCCATCATTTGGACCAGTGACCTAAACCAGCTATTTCTATCTGTTATTTAGATAGAAAATACCAAATAAACTGTGACTTGGCTTGATTAGTTAGACAAGAACTTGATCCAGCAGTAAGGCATTTCCAATCCAGCCTCACTGAGCTAACCCGTTTCTTACCTTTCTTTCTCCTGACCCAGGCAACCACCTCACATAACTGGCTCCTGCCCTCCGAGGGTCCTCTGCAAGGATTCCCGCCTTGTGTAAGCACTAGAAAAACCCAACCCCTACTCTGGGTCCTCATATTTTTTTTAAAAAAAGCAAGTTTTAAACCTCCTCTGTCCTCTGGGGAATTCTCTGGTTAAAACCCTCTGCTTACGATCATTCCGGTGTGCACTTTGTGAATTTAAACCTATTGTGAGCTTAATGTGGTCTAATGAGCTTTGCTCAGGAAAAAACTGTTCTTGGGTCACAGAACCACATTCATTGCTGTCACCAGCCAGCTTTTAATTACATGCTTTTGATTACCAGGGCAACGAGGGGAGAGACCGGGTCCTCTGGGTGACCTCATCGCCACCAATGGAAAAACAAGGAAAACAACAGGCATTCCATCTTAGATGCAGCACTACTGTTATCCAGGAGGACTGCACATTTTGAGAATGACTGTATCTTAATAATGTTGCTGAATGGCAACTGGTTCCTAATTGGCTCCCGTCTCTCATTAGACCTTGAACTATTTGAGAAGAGACGAAATTCTCTTCTTTGGAATTCTTTGCTCTGCTAACACACACATACACACAACACACACACGCACACACACTCACATTCCACATTACCTAATATACTATTTATGCTGAATTAGGATTTCTTCTTCCTTAAACCCACCGACATAGAAATTGTAAATGTTTCAGGAAAGAAACAGGCAACATAGAAGCTTCAATGCTTCAGGTATAGGGAAAAAGATTTTAATCTCTAGGGAAGCAAGAATTTGCCTTGGAACACTGAGATTACCTTTGGCCATTTGGAAGGACTAAGTTTTGACAACAGAAGCAGTAGAGAGCTCTGGATTCAGAGGAAAGGTAAAAGCTCCAGTTGGTCAGAAGGTCTACAATGTCTGGTAAATAAGAATATCACCCTGGGGGCAGCCAGGCTGCCAGTGCCCCACACACATCCCTGTGCCTTTGCCACCTCAGCGCACACTGGCCCAACATCCACAGGCCAAGAGAACCTGCATTTCTTTTTCTGAAATGATCTCTAAGTAAGTGAAGCCTGCTTTGCCCACCTCTGAAATAGGCCAGAAGTGCCAGGAAATTAACACCTCCTGAGAGCAACTCTCACCCAATGACCTACCAGAGCTGGTGTATGTATCAGATAGCCAAGCTTCCTAAAAAAAATGCGGCGCCTCTTTGTAAAACAACTGTTTATTATTATTTCTCATGACTCTATGGGTGAGAAATTCGGGCAGGGCTCAGCTAGGCGGTTTTCAGTTCTAGATGGCCTTGGGGCCCTCGCTCGACTGCCTTCTGCTGGCAGCTGGAGGGCTGCAAGGCCAAGAAGGCCTCCTTCATGTGTCTTGTACGTGACTGCTCCTCTAAGTGGCCTCTTTCCCTCCACACACGTCTCGGTATTTAGTAGATGAGCCTAGCTTCTTCACAGGATGGCAGCTGGCTTCCTCAGAGAGCATGAGAATCGAGGTTTCTGGGTCTCTTTCTGGCCAGAACTTGCCCGGCCTCACTTCTACCACCTTTTATTGGTAAAAGTAAGTCACCATCCAGCCCCAGTCTGAGGGGAGGAAAAAGAGACCCCAGCTTTTGCTGGGAGGGAAGGGGAGGCCTGCAGGGCTGGGAGATCCCCTGCCATGGGTGTGAATGTCTGGCTTCCTCACTTGTCTGGGCGTCAGGTCGGCTGTCAGGCTGGGTAATGGGCAGGTGACTCTGTGGCTTGAGTGCACCTGTGGGAACTCACTGACTCCTCCCTTTCCTCTGTCACTGCCTCCCGTGACCGCATTTCCTGGGATCATCTTCCCAGGAAACCACTTGAACTCAATGCCTTTTCTCAGGGTGTGCTTCCAGGGGAACACAAACCTAGACACCGGGGAGGGAGGAAATTGAAGGCAGAAATACAAAGTACTCCTATTTCCAATTGGAAACTGACTGGGAATAGGGGGCAGATGAGAAACTTGGAATAATCTTCTCTTTTCCCCAATTTTACAGCCCTGGGATAAACGCAGTGGGTAAGGGTGAGGAATTTAAAAGAAGAAGCATTACCTGTGTCTCCTTGTCTCCCTGTGACAGCATCCTGCGTCCCGGAACACGGGCAGCATCCTCTCCACAACTGGCTCTGGAAACTGCACCGTAAGTCACTCTAAGAGGCCATGCAGATTCACTGCAAGCCTTGCTCTTAACCATCTTTGGGTTAAAAAATGTGTCCCCTGTCCAAAGCACAATGACCAATAACCTAGATGAGTGATGCTTATGACAGGGGCTTGTTTTATCGTTTTAATCTCTGAATTGGGAAATGTAAATAAAACCCATTTGTACTATGCTTAAAAGATTGTTGTATTTTTCATATTTGAACAAACTTTTATGTAAGAAATGAACCTCAGTCTTGAGAAAACTAGCTCTGAATGGATTTGGATGTTAGCTCTCAGGGACTCTGTTCTGTCCCTAGCTGTGTTTTCAGTGCTACAAACCAGGTCCCAGTACAGACTAGGCACTCAGTAAATATTTGTTAGGTAAATGAACATTTGTATTTTGGGGAGTCACCTGTCTGTGACTAATGACACAGATAACACTTTTGTAGTTTCTTATCACTCCCCTCATCATTTTCTAGATAATACAGCAGGGAATGAATGTATGCTAAATAGGAATCATCTTTTTCTGGTACTGATGGATGATTTAAAGTACAGAAAAAATGGACATCTACGTTATTGAGATACAGGAAATAAACTATTAAATAATGTAACAAATTCTAAGGTAAAAAAGTTAGAAAAGAAAGGAAGACGAATATTTTAAAAAATTATACAAAGCTATTACAAATCTAAAAGGAAAGTTAAGAACACCCACTGTTGAACAGATTCATATTTTCTTTGCCCCTGATCACTTAGAATTCTACTCTGTAAGTTTAGTTCACCTTTTGTAGAAGAAAGGTAATTGTCATCCTGAAGTTGCACAGCAGGAAAAATACAGGAAGAAAAAGTGACAGTGATCTTTAAAAGATCTGGATGAGATATATTTCTCTTAAGCAGTTCAAACCTAAGACAAATTGCAAAGTGGTTATTCCACTCTGAGGCCCCTTTCCACCAAATTCTCTCTGCTGACCCTTCTTACTCCTTGAGTGTTTGGCCTTTGTCTAGGGTTCCATTCATTCTATTTTGATTCACTGAATATTACTGGACACTTACTATGTGCCAGGCAGTGGGCCAGGAGCTGCTGGGAGCACAGAGGTGAGCCAAACAGAAGTGATCTAACCCTCATGGAACTTATGAACTGGAAGAGAAGGTAGAGAATAATCACAACTATGATATTATACAAAATAAATACCTACAAACTGTGATAAATATTGTACCTGCTTAGAAGCTGCAAAAGTCATTTGTCTACTTTCCACATTTGAACAAGCTTATATTATATACATACATACTAAATTAAAAATTACTTTTTATATATTAAAACTGTATATTTTTTAAAACAGTCTTGGCTATACCTACCTACCTGCCATTATAGTTCCCAGACAGGCCTAGTCGGTTAGCACCCAAAGAGTTGACCATTGATGATACAACCAACTCCAACAATGTATCTTTACTGTATCCCAGTCCCTGGGTCTTCTATACTGTGATGATGTAAACTATGATAAATCATTATCATGGCTGATAAACAGCTATTTTGTTGACCTTTGCCCAGAGAAGCAATAACATCAACAAAAAGAAATTAATATTTAAAGGAATTTCAGGTTCTAGCTGAGGACCAGCCAGAGGTTATTTTGGGAAGAGAAGAACTGTCTGACACCCTCGAAATAACATCATTCAAGTTGATACAGACCAAGCCTACCTGTAAGACTTATACCATAATGCAAAACGTCCCTTTAGTGCTTCCACTGTGCATTCAGTAAAATCTTGTGGTCTGAAAAGAGACAACGTGGGCTTCCCGAAGGATTTGCGTATGTGATTTTTCTGAGGGTGATCTCTCTCCACAGTAGTTTCTGTACAATGAACCTGCCAAGGCATCTTAAGGGAAGTATGACTGCCTGACAGAGCTCGGCTGCAGACTCTGGCAGCATTCACGGAATAGAGAGACATTTCACATTTATTCTTTGGAAATCCCGAGGCAAAAATATTCTTCTTCCTTCCTTTGGGCTCTATGAAATATTCTATTTGACTTCCTCTCCAGCAAGCTGTCTAACTCACACTTTTAAATTCACCTCTCACATCCACTTCCTCCAGAAAGCTTTTTCTAGGCCAAGATAAACTCTCCTGAATTGTGTTAAACTGTGCTCATTACTCTAACGTTGCAGTTCTCAGATGTCATGTGTTATTTTCCCCACAAAAATGGCCTTAATCTCCCCAATGTGATCTGCCTGCAGGTGTTTCTGTGCTTGTATATTTAATTTCAGTTTCAAGTTCACTTATTACTATTGTTTCTCATGGCGCTGAACACATATTGCTACTCTCAAGAAATTGTAAATTAATGTTTTTGCTATCATAAATGATTATTATGCAGTCCCCCCATCACCATCTCTGAATGGAGGTGTAATCACAGGAACCCTTTCCAATTGCTCAGCCTCACTGGTACTCACATGCAGTTTCTTACCATATTCTTTTCTTTTTTAAAGCTTTATTGTTTTCGTAAAATTGCTGAATGTTTGTTGTTGAAATTCAAGCAACATGGAAATACATAAAGTAAAAGTCACCCTAGGTTCTGCCACTGAGAGGAAACCATTATTAAAATTTCAATGAACATTCTTCCAGACATTCCTCTATTTTCTATACACGTCAATAGATGCGTATCATTTTATATCAACAGAGCATGACTATTCATACTCCTATAAATTTTATTTGTAGTCAGTATTGGACATCTTTCCATGTCAATACATTTGTAATTTGTCATCATTTTTAATGTTTCCACAGATCCTCACAGACGTCCTATATATAACCCTTTGCTGTAAATATTTACGTTGTTTTGCAATTTTTTCTAATCTACACAATGCTATATAGTGAAGACTCTTGTGCATAAAACCTTTTGCACCTGTGCTATTCTTCTTGGGGTAAATTCCTAGAAGTGAAAATTACTGCGGTCAAAGAGTGTACACAATAATGCATCTTGATACATATTTTGATACTCATTGACAACTGGTTCTAATCAATTCACACGCTGTGACAGTTTTCTACCTTGTCTTTTCTCATAAGATCATCACCATGCCTGAGACGATCTGGGGGGACCTGCTGATTTTTGAGCGGAGTGAACAATAAATTAGCAGCAGTTTTTAGACACTGTTTTTCTTGTCAGCAGTGTAGAGGTTATCACCTTCATTTCTCTTGTCACTATTCTGCTTCTTTGTTTTCATCATCTGAACAGAATGATTTCACTGAATTACCACACACAAGGATTTTATGACAGTCAATTTATATGAACACCTGAACCCATTATACAGCATAATTCATACTTGATATAAAGTGACAGTTGCTAGCAGATTGCCCTGGCATTCCTTTAGAGAAGACAATTGCTCAACAGAAATCATTCTGAATCAATTAATCGAGCCACAGCTCAGCTGTAATGCTGTGATGTTTTGACACCAGGAGAAAGGAACTGCTTATGCATTCTGCACCATCCCCTTGCCTATGTGGTGCTACGCTGCTGAGCTCCTTAAAGGCCATTAGGTCCTCGACAGGAATCTTATCCGTCTGACACCCTCGGCCTCCTGCGCTGGATTTGGGAAAAGCTGGCTCTTTTCCTTTGATTTTTATCTGCTAGGGTGGGTGTAGTGAATTTAAATATATGTATAAGTATATGTATACATATATATAAATATAAATAGATATATCACAGATATATTTCTGTGGTAAGAATACAACTGGATGAGTGTATAGTAATTCATAAAAAATAAAAAATCTACTTCTGGTGTAATTATGACCTTGGGAAATTAGGATATGTTAATTAGCCATGAAATCTGCCATAAGGGTCTCAGAAAAATGGGATTTGAAAAGGTATATAGGAGTGAAGAGATACATTTTCAGAAATGATGGTGGGGATTACAGTAAAGGTCATAGACCAGGGTCTCACAGGTCAATGGGTTTTTCTCCCCTCTTATGTCTTCTTAACCATTGGCTTTGCCTACACAACCTTGAAAATAACCTCTATGGTCTGAGTTCAGCCAACTCATAGTCCTAATACTAACGTCTGGGTGCCCCCCTCAGAGACTCTGAATTCCCTGTTCTGGAGTGTGGCCTAAGCAGAAGCATTTTTAAAAGGTAACGTGACATCAAAATTAAGAAAAATGTATTTAGATGAAGAAAGACACTCAATATGAATGATCAGATGCAAAGTATTTTTGAAATTTCTTCAGTTTTTTTCTGTATCTGATTCAATCCAACCAGTTGAAACATCCTCCCATTACTTGAAGTACTTACATACCTTTTACATTTAGAAGCAGCTACATTATCCATAAATTAAGAGAACAGCCTTTTCACAGTGATAGGAAACTATCACACAGGTAATTTCCCTGTTGCTACTGCTGACAGGATAAATCCAGGCTATGAGTTCTCAAATTTCACTACGCATATGAGTCACCCGGGAGTTTATTAAAGCTGAGATTACAAATCAAGCTCCCAGAGATGAGGATTTCGAGGCTGGGAGGGCGCCCGGGAATCTGCTTTTGTAGTATGTGCCCCAGAGGTTCTGAATTCCAGGGATCCCGAACCCCACACTTTGCAAACACTGAATCGGAGGGTCTAGACCTGCTGCAAACTGCATCGTGGTTCCCCACTTGGGAGACTTTCTGAAGCCTGGAAGAGCAATTTAAGAACTGTGCAAAGGACTTAAGTATGCTTTCTTTTGTTTTCAGCAAACAGGCTCATACATAAATTCTCACCTATTTTTAGCAGCCTTCAGATAGCTGCCTCAAGTTCACCGTTAAGGAAGAATTGCACAGAAAGGGGAAAAAAATCATACGCAGCTCAAAGTTTAAAAGGGCAGAGAATATGAGAATGAAGGAAATAATGCAAGTAAACATGGCACATGGAAACTCATTAGAAGAGATAACAAAGAAACAGAAAACAAACTTTTTTTGTTGTGTATTTGCCAATGGCAGGCAGGAAGGTAAAATTAAATATAAATCAGGAGGTTTCAGGGAGCACACAATAAATGGACACACCCAGTGTCAAGGCTGGCTTAAGCAAAACTAAATGTATTGACTCAATTACCAAGAAGGCTAACGGGCAAAGGTCGCTTCAGGCATTATCTGCTTCAGGCATTATCTGCTTCAGGCCTTAAGGATGTGACTCTGCTCCCTCCCAGGGCGCTCGCACCTTTGAATCCGTCCTAACCCAGGCAGTGTGTGTCGCTCCTACTGGGTCCAGGCTTTCTCCAGGTGGCTGAAGCAGCTACAAGCATTAAACCCTCATGCCATTAAACCTAGTGGAAAAGAGAGTCTGGCTTTTTATCTCTCCCAGTAGGCTCACCAAAGTGTATTATTGGCTGTGAATATGAACCGATCACTATGGCCAGGGGATGGGATTTACTTACTGGCCTAAAGGCTACTGAGATTCCCATCGCTGGAGCTGGCAGAGGTCTCAACTCCATTTGGAAGCACACGAACTTCTGGGGGAGGGGAGTGATTTTTCTAGGGGAAAGTCTGTTGAGCAAAGAGCAGGCAATGTATGTGGTCTACTCAGTGACCAACAACCTTGACTGTCCATTGGACGTAATGTTCACTGCAAATTGTCTTCTCCATGACAGCTGGTATGTTTTAGCACACATTGAACCATCCCTGAGAATTTAAGGAACAGGAATCAACACAACATTTTTTCTGCACAATAAAGGGTGAGGACTGAAGTAAAGGATTATGGGCTGACAACACTAACTTGATTTTGACCTCCCTGAGCAATTGCAGGGTTAATTAAAATTTAACAGAAGGTAAAAGTTACAATAACTATAGGTTTCCTGCTCCTCAAACCCCAGAAAATATAAACTGACATTGCCATTGACATTCTGAAGCATGACACGTGTACAGAAGAGTGACAAGCGATTACTGTGTCAGAGAAGTTTACAGAATTCCCACACAGTTTCTGCTCTCTCAACCTCCCAACTTCCAAAGTGTTTCCAGAAGACAATTCAAAACAGGGCATCTTCCTAATTTATTTTCAATGAATCACTTTAAATAGTGGCTACAGTACAAATCACATTTTTATGGGTTTCTTCATCCACTTTGGCTATGATTTGGGGCCCTTTATCTTCATCTTGTCTGAGTTACTTCTCATTGGTTTTAAAATTTTCCTTTTGCTGACAACCTCTACAGTTAGGAGTTATTTGCTGAAGTCTATTATTACTTATTCTAAAAATGATTTATAGAGACACAGAATATGTAATTATTCATACTCACTAATACACTAAGACACAACAAGATAAAAATAAATGAGAGTGATGTAGTAAAATAGGAATAAGCATCAGGAAAGTAAAACGAAATCAAAGGAGAGGTTGGTCTACAGTAGGTGGGCCACCACTGAGATTGGCACAGTTTTCAGAAGACCGTGCACGACTGTGAACTTTCTAGCAGCCATCCGAAAGAGAGGAGATGTGTACCTGATTCATAAAATACTTCAAAGGTCAAATATTTTGACCTTTCCCTGCTACTATGTCCTGAAAGAATTTCCTCCCAAGGGTTCTCGCAGAGACCTTGTGTAATGATTCAGTGGATGGAGTCCTCAGATCAGGAAAGCACAACCAACACCAAATTTCACAGGTTTGTTTCTCACAAGGCACATACTAGGAGGTTGGTGCCATAATCTCAAAACAGTCTATTAAAAGAAGTTCTATGAGGCTAAATGGGAAAGGCGAGAAGAGGAGAGTTCAACCTTCTGATGTCTGGCTTAAACTTGGAGAAGGTACTTATAGGACAGAATAAACTGCAGGCAACTCTCAGCAAATATTATGTCTCTTCTGGAACTTTTGACTTCATTGAGTAGCAGTAATTTTGAGGTTAGCTATATTATTAACCTCCTCATAAAAGTCCTGGAATGTCTTAATTATTAAATATAAACCTCTGTACTTTAAAAAACAGCCTATTTGAGGGGGTGGGTTGCTATCTTTTATGAACTTTCAGAAGTCTATTGGAAAGCTAGCTACCTCCAGCCTACCTCTGTGAGCCAGAATACTCCCTAAAAAATATTTTGGGAGTCAAGTTTCTTTCTATTGATATGAGCTTTTTGACAAACTTAAAAGAAAATTTTTATGCAATACATGGACTTTAAATTCAGTTTACAAATTTTATTCTACTTTATAAGTCTAGCAAATTTTATTAGTTACTTGCAAGGGAGTTTCGAATTCAGTTCAGTTATATTTAAAGATTTAGCTAAAATGTTCAAACCTTCATTTTAAATTGCACTTATAAATTTGATGTGTTTAATTTAGTCTTAAAGTACATGTATTTCAATTGTCCCAACAATTGACACTGGACAGATGAGATTGACGGCAGGCTGTTAGTCCCATATACTCACAGACTGAGAGAGGAGAACACTGCTCACCGTACAGGGCCATGGGATGGTGGCGGTGGGCGGGGGGGAGTGTTGCACTTGGGAACAGAGTGAACAACTAAGGGCTAGAGGCAGGCTTTGTAATATCAAGAGGAGGAGGTGCTGCCTGGTTCTCACAGGACTATGTGATTGGTTTGAATAATTCCACAGCTGCCAGGGAACTGAAACCCGCTACTCAGGGATATGCAGGAACTGCAGCTGTTCCCCTTGATAAGGAGAGTTGCTTGGCTAGGGGACCTATTAACAATAGCAGAGTGGGGAGGGGAACTTGTGGCTAGACCTGAGGAGGCTTCTCGATTTCACCAGATGTCAAGTCAGCACGTAATACTGGGCCTTAATCTAGGTCCCACACCACATTCTCATTATTTTAAATTTACTGAGGTTTGTTTTATGGCAGAGGATATGGTCTGTCTTGGTCTGTGTTCCATGGTCACTTGTATTCTGCTGTTGTTAGGTGAAATGCTCTATAAAGGTCAATTGATTCTGTTGGTTGGTAATATTGCCAAGTTTTTCAATCCATGTTGATTTTTCTATTTGTACTATTAATTGTTGAGATGGAAGTGCTGAAGCCTCCACCAATAATTGTGGATTTGTCTCTTTCTCCCTTCAATTCTATCCATTTTTTGCTTTACAAATTTTACAGCTTTGTGTTTTGGTATGTACACATTTATGATTATTATGTCTTCTTGGAGGAGTAAAACTTTTGTCATTATAAATATCTCTTTCTGTCTAGTACTTTACTTTGTTCCACAGTCTACTTTATCTGACATTAACATAGCCACTCCTGCTTTTTTTTGGTTATGTTTGCATGATATTTTTTTCCATTCTTTTTACTTTTAACATGACATGACATATCATTACATTTGAAATGACTTTCTTGTAGACAGTATATAGTAGGGTCAAGTTTTTGTTGTTGTTTTTAATTCATTCTACCAATCTTTGTCTTTTAATTGGTATATTTAGACCATTTACATTTAATGTGATTATTGATCTGTTAGGTTTCAGTCTTTCATTTCTAATTTTGTTTTCTGTTTGGTCCTTGTTTTTAATTACTTTTTTTCTGGCTCCCTGTGTGTTGTTACCTGAACATTTTTAGAATTCATTTTTATTTATTTATAGTGTTTATGAGTGTATCTCTTTACAAAGATTTTTAAGTGGTTGCTCAAGGTATAAAGTTATAGGGGAATTCCCTGGCAGTCCAGTGGTTAGGACTCAGCACTTTCACTGCTGAGGGTGTGCGTTTGATCCCTGGTCAGGGAACTAAGATCCCACAAGCTGCATGGCATGGCCTAAAAAAAAAAAGAAAGGTATATACACATAACCTATTTCACAGTCTACTGGCATCATCATTTTACCAGTTTGAATGAAGTGCAGAAACCCTGCATTCCTTTACATACCCTTAGCCTCCCCAATTTGTAATTGTCTTAAATATTTCCTGTACATGCACTTAGAACCATATGAAAAAGTGTCATAATTTTTGCCTCAGTTCTCAAACATGATTTAGAGAATTTATACATTTTGGGGTACTTCTGGGAAGGAGAGGATTGTATCACTGCTCCCCCTGTGACCTCCACGGACACAATGGTGGAGAATGGCCTCATTACCAATGAGTGGTGGTGAAAGTCCTGATTCTCCAGTAGGACTCCTCACATACCACCCCATCAGGAAGGAAAAGGAGTGCCTTGTTATACAGGATGGGGGTGAAAGTCCAGGATCTCCACATGATCTACACTGATACCCCAAGAAAGGCACTCATTACTGCTCACTGGGGATGAAAGTCCTGGCTCCTTATTTAACCTTCTCTGCCACCACCCTTGCAGGGAGGTTGGGGCATCTCATTACAGCTTGACAAAGAGGGAAGTCTAGGTTTTCAACTTAGCCCTTGCTAGTGTGGGTGGGATGTGGCCACAGATTTTTTTTTTCTACTTTGTGATGTTTGACTCTAGTAGAGTGTTTTTTTTTCCTAAAAGTTTCCTATCTTGATAGACTGTCCCTTTTCTGGTCCTTTGGTTCACGAGATTAGGCTTTTGTAGGGGCTTTTTTAAATCTGTGTTTATTGACATCTCTGGGTTTCTGACTTCTATAGCACCCAGTTTGGGATATATATGGCAATGTAGGGAACTTAACACAACAGCTATTCTTGGGTGCTGAGGTTCCTAGCTGGTCTGCCTTTTTCTCTCCACTTTTTAGAGTCTTCTTACATTTGTTTCATATATAATGTCCAGGGTTTTTTGTTGCACTTAGTGGAAAGAAAAGAGAAAAGTATGCCTACTCTATCTTCCTGTGAGTGGAAGTGCCCCCATCAAGTCCTTTTGATTTTACCACTTATCTAGAAGAAATCCTTGATTTTAATGAGCACTGGGCTCCCATGTAAGAAGTCCCTAATTTTTGAACATATAATAATTATAAATATAGTATACTACAAAATATATCTACTATTTTCAACATATTTTATAGTATTATGTATTATATATACAAAGTACTATAGGATATATTTTATCACACACACACATGTATACAACTAACAATACAAAATATACTATTGTGGAAGCCATGAGGTGCTGCTGAGGTCTCCTGCCATGGGGAGCATAATGTGTGATAGCTCCAGCTGCCACCCTCTGGATCCACTACCACCTTCACCCCAAGTTCATGCTTCCCGTGGGCCACTCCCAGCCAATGACTGAGCACAGTGGGGATACGCATGCAGGCCCATTCCTGAGATCCTTGGGAGTCCTCTGATTGGTGACATTGATTCAAAGGCTCTTCAACAGTCTGAATGAATCTTTCTTGGAACTTTGCTGCACCCCAAGACTCTTCCTACTCAATCTGCCTTTATTCCTCCTCCTCCACAAGTATCACATCTGCATTGTGGTCTGAAGGCTTTGTCTGCCTATTCTGGTTCTCTCCTCCTTTCTTCCTCACAGGCATTCTCGTCATGCACAGCTAATCTCACCTTAACATATACTTTTTGGAGGACCCAAGCTAATATAATTATCAGGTGTTTTATACGTAGATTTAAATTTATAATCTAGATCTAGGTCTATGTATAGATATAGATGATCTATAGACACATAATACATAATACTATATAACAGATAAAACCATGTATAACAAACACATATGTTATGCAGGACAATTTAATAATTACCAATATCACTGATACAGCAATTCTGGAGAGGGAGGTGGGGTAATGTAGCTTACCAATAGCCAAGTGACTATCTCTCATACATTAACCCAGAGTATGGTTCAAATTCATGCCCCTGAAGCAGGACAAATTCTCACATCATCAAACTTCACAGTTCACCATGGATTTTTGAAAGAACAAAGGCCTGCACAGTTATACCCAGTAGAACGTTCCACAAATGTAGATACATCCTATATCTTCACTGTCCAATAAGGTGGTCACTAGCTAAGTGTGACTACTGAATACCTGAAATATGGTCAGTGTAACTATGGACGTTTTAATGTTACTTAAAATTTTAATGTCACCTAATAGTAACTTATTTACATTTAAGCAGCCACATGAGGCTAATGGCTACCACATTGAAGAGTGTGGGCTGTAGTAGTTCACGAATGCTTACCCTACCTCCATCTCAATAATGACTGACTGAAGTCAGGCCTCTACACTCACATGTCTGGACTATTATACACAATAGCTTTCTAAATCTTTTCCATGTTTACCATTTGGCCTTTAAGTTGCCCCCAGGATGCTTGCTCTAAAACATAAAATCATGTCAATTCCCTGCAAAAAAAAAAGGTACCCCAGAAGCTTGAGACTGTGACTTAATTGCCGCACTCTCTCCCTTTCCCCTGTAGCTAGCACTATAGATACCTGGCAGTTTTTAGGCCTGATAAATGTCTACTGTGAGAAAAATGAGCATATTTTGACAGTGGGTCATTCTGGAGATAGCTTGTCTAAAAGTACCCTATTTGGGGGGACCTAGGCCCATGTGGAAAGGTAATGAAAGACTATTTTGGGAAGGTGACTTAAAAAGGTGCCTACCACCCACGCCCTCACCTCCACTCCCAAACACATCATCTTTGTGAAACGTATTACATGCTGGGAGCAGACACTCTTTCTAAGCATCCATAAGTAGTCAGAGGAAGAAATGCTTTTCTGCACCTCTCCCAAAAATGACCTTCTGTGAAACACCACCACGGATAAATGCTAAGGAAATAAGATTCTCAAGAAGGGAAAAATCACACCTGCAAAACATTAGACGCCATTTTTCAACCCAGCAAATCGTTTCACTAACAAACCTACTGTTTTCCTTAGTAAAGCGTTTTCCTGTTCTTCACAAGGCAAAACATGACTCAAAGGAATACTGTCAATAGCAAAGCTTATTTAATTAATTAATTTATTTTACTATTTTTTAATAATTCATTCCCATTCATTTATTTATTTATTTTGGCTGCACCAGGTCTTAGTTGCTGCATGTGGGATCTTCATTGTTGCAAGTGGGAATCTTTTTTTTTTTAAGTTGCAGCACGGACTTCTTAGTTGCAGCATGTGGACTTCTTAGTTGCGGCCTGTGGACTTCTTAGTTGTGGCCTGTGGACTTCTTAGTTGTGGCATGTGGACTTCTTAGTTGTGGCACATGGACTTCTTAGTTGTGGCATGTGGACTTCTTAGTTACAGCAATATAGACTTCTTAGTTGAGGCATATGGATGCTTAGTTGTGGCACGCATGTGGGATCTAGTTCCCTGACCAGGCATTGAACCCGGGCCCCCTGCATTGGGAGCACGGAGTCTTACTCACTGGACCACCAGGGAAGTCCCAAAGTTTATTTAATTTAAATGTGATCTTTGCCAAAAAAATATTTTGAGTATTAGCAGTATTTCCATGTCTCAGGGACACACACACACATACAACCAGCCTTGAATGTATGTTTGAATACAGAAGGTCCTCAGATGAGCACAGGCATTTTTCTCTCCTCCTCCCCTCCAACATCTTCCTGTTTTCATTCCACTGGTGGGTCTTCCCACCAGACAACACCCCCTCCCTCAATCACAGTCTTCTCTATGCGGGATGCACTTGGTTCTCAGTTCAGTGGACTCTCTTGTTTCAGGGAGGAAGATTTAACTGCCAGGTTTCACATTTTCAAAGAAAATGTTTAGACTGGGAGAGAGCAGCCATATTAGAGAACATGGCTTGCTCAAAAGTGAGTGGCACAAGTCCCCTGCCTTTCACTGGCAGGGATCTCGGGAAGAAACTCTTTTGGCTGTTATTGAAATAATCCTCATTTGATTACTTTTTTTTTTTCAAACAAGTGCTTGATTTTCTTGGAATCCAGCTGTTAGCCTCGATGCATGGTCAAATAAGTCTGCGACTGCATATGTGGTTCATGTGCACAGGATGGGATAATCCCATAATTTACTTGCTGTAGAGTTGGCTCCTAAATAATTTTGCACATAGCAATAACATTTAATTATTTTGTAACCTGCAATTATGACTCTGACTGTTCTAAGTCCTTTGCCTTGCTTTATCATTAGTGACAAAGTTATACTGTTTTAATTCAGCTCAGGAGTGAACGATGATTTTATTTTTATTATTATTATTATTATTACTATTACTACTATTATTATCCTTTCCTTGACCAGAGGCTAAGGAAGTCACTTGTCTAATAAAGCCAGTTACAAATGGCAGGAAGCAAGATATTACCTGCAGGGGCCTGTTTATTGGGAACACACCAACGTAGAGGGAGAAGAAACAGCACTGTCTGCAATTACACATCAGGCTCTCATTTTCCATTCTGGTACATCAACATTCAACCAATAAATCTTACTTTCTTATGCATTTCACCAGCTTTATGCTTCCGTTCAGAGAGCAGAATTCTCCAACTTGGCCTCCCACCACCACCCTGTAACTTTTGTTGTAGCTGCAGAGCAAAGCTCGTATTATCTTCCTCCTTTAAAAAGGCCCAGTGGAAGTTCCTTTCTCCATCTGTTAGAAACCGGATGTGCTTATTGGCAGGCTGAAGCATATAATGCAGCCATGTATACATTTACTTCCAATGTGAGTATTTTTACTTGACGCGTTTTGAGGAGAGCAAACTGTTGCAATGGGGCAGATTAATGATTTCCTTGTCAATGAGACAGTGATGTAAAAGGCTGTAACAAGAACATATTTGTAAAATCTCAGCATACTTGAAAAAAGCCAGATATAAAAGAGTACGTACTGTCTGATTCCTTTTTGTACAGAGTTCAAAACAAGAAAAAACAAAACAAAACAAAACCCCAGGTGTTAGAAGTCAGAGCAGCGGTTACTCCTGGGGTCTAGACTGCAAGAGGGCATGAGAAGGGCCTCTGGGTGCTGAGTGGGTCCTGTTTCTTGATCTGAATTAGGGTTACACAGGTGTGGGCTCTCTGTGAAGATGTACTGAGCTGTACACTTACAGTACGTGCACTTTCTGTTTGTACAATACACTTCAACCAGAGGTCGACATCTGCACTAAACCACACTAAAAATACGCTAAAAAGGTTCTTCATACAGGCCATCAGAATAGTAAGTATTTGAGGGTTTGGATCTAAGAGGACCTGCCTTTAGAGCACGGGATGTTCTTGCTCTTTTTCCTCTTCACCATGTCTCATGACTCTTAAACACCAAACGAGATACTCTGACCAATCACAGTTCTTTTTCTGAGAACGTAAGCCAATTGCTTACTTTCCTGCTATATAAACGTGAATAAAATGCAATGAATTTTCTAAAAAGTCCTCTATGGCTCAGGGAGCTCCAGGAATAAACACCAGGGCCTCTGCCCACCCAGAAAGCCATTTTAAAGAATACTTCCAGCCACCCCCAACCCAACTGCTACCAAACGGTTGAGCTGAAGGGGAAAAACCCACGCGCACTGCAAAACCCGAGAGCAGGAAGTCAGAAAGCATGGGTAATGATATTTACTCAGAGCCAGATTCACATCCTACTTACTTAACTCCATGGGAATTCTCGACAGTTGGTCTCGACAACTCTAGCAATTCTGAGCTTCATTAACCTATTTGCAGGTGCTCCGCTTTCTGAGCTGCCTATGCTCAGAGAAAAAATATTTTCAAAAATCTCTGATGCAGCCTGCTGCCTCAGTTCAGAGGTAGTTATGACATTTTTCAGGGCTTTTAGATAGGAAATGAAAGCTTTGGGTGATTCTAAAGTGGCGAGTTTTAAAATTAGTAATCCAATCAAGCATTTAATGTGAAACTCATTGTAACTGGAGAGAGACATGGTAGGTAAACAGTCTTCTTGAACGTGTGGGCAAATCTGCCTAGGCTGCTATTTATGAAATTAAGCTGTGCTAAAATCCCCAAATATCTAAACCATTGAGGACAGACAAGAGAGAACCAGAGCATTTCCTCATGTCCTTCCTTTATTTCTTAGGACACATGTCTGTATTTTTCTGCTGAATTGCAAAGCGGGATTCCTGAGTTAAATTGTTCTGTCCAATCAGGCTAAACCCTAGGGAGCAGGGCAACTCTCGTTCAGTGAATTCTATTATGGGTTGCCTTAGAGAATCACATTATTTCTAAAACGCAAGAACTGCAAAATATTTTGCTGGGTACACTCCTTTCTGAGACATTTTAGGATTTGTAGATTTCCCTAAACTCTTTTCCTTTTAAAAGAAGCCTTGAATTCACCCCTCATAGGGGGGTCTCTGCTATACCATAACTTTGTTATAACAACATCTTTCTCAGGATTCACAGAAATGAGCTTCTTGGACACGGGCCAAGACCAGCTTGCCTTACACTAACATCTACACTGCCAGAGAGGGGTTGGAGAGTCTCTTGGCCATTAATCACCATTCTGCTCTAGTTTCCAAATATGTCCTTACTAAGAATCACCTTACAAGCAACCTCTCTCTCAGGAATATTTAAGAGCTAACTTTTCTGATATCTTAAAGTACAAAGCTTCCCCTAAGAGTGTATGGGTAGAAGCTTAGACTATCCGGGGCCAATGACTGGACCCTATTTTTGTGGACTTGGAGGGAGGGTGGTCAATCATACTCTCTTTTCCTGGAGGAAAGCTGGATTCTATTTCTTAGCAGAGCAGGAGTTGGGGCACAGGTCCGCTGATGCTTATCACAGAGATGCTGCCACCAGATCAAACCCCGTCTTGTTATATATATTTGTTGTTATGAAACCAACCTATATTGATCTTCTGAAAGCTGGAGTAAACGATCTACAAATCCTGAGCAGTCACAGGATTACAGGGGTTAAATGTAGTGACAGGTATGAAGGCAGCATCGTGTGGAGGCCTGGCATTTTCCTGCCAATACCCTGCAAACATTTCTTGTTGGATTAAAAGAAACACTGAAAAGCTAGGAGGCTATTCTTTGCTGCTGTACCTTCGTATTGGTCTCTTAGTGCTATTTTATTAATTTAACACTGACCTTACATCCTGCTCAAACAGCTTTTGATATATTTAGTCGTAGTGAGTAAAGTAAAAGTAGATGGAGAAATGTTTACCTCACCAAAAGAGAGAGCTTTTGTTTTGCTCTAGAGGATAGTCTGAAAGAAATCACATCAGTTTTGCATCTGAAGGAGTGTAATTTGACTTTGATGGTTCAGATGTAGCTTCCATCAAGAAGAGTAAAGTTCAGGGTCCATGCTGAGGGGAAAATAACTGTATATATCTGGGGCCGCCTTGCCTAGAAGGTGAGAGAAATGAAGTGTGTGATACTGTGATGGAAGACTGTACACGTAAGGAAGATGACTGCCTACATAAGTGCCAAAAGACGTGCCTGGCTGAATGAATCAGCTGTTCCCATCTACCTGAGCTCCCTGCCTCATCTGTGGCATGAACGACAACTTTTGGGTCTTTGGCCACTTGTACCATAGACTGATTATTATCTATCCTTTGGATCCACTGAATATTTAGACCAATCTAAAGTAACTGTACTCTGTTGGGCAAAAGGTAAATTAATCATTGCCTTCAGATGAAACAACTTTTGTTTGAAGCTCAAACAAAACCTTTCAGCTGATCTCAGCATAAGAACCAAAGTCCTTATAAAGACCTACAAATGGCACATAATCTGGCCCAGGTGACAGCTCCCATCACTCTCTTCCTTGCTCACCGTGTCCTGGCAACCACAGCCCTCTTACGGTCCTTAAACGTCCCAGGCACGCCTCTTCTTCAGGTCCCTGGTTGTCCTAGATGTTCCCCATGGAACATCCCCCCAAACTCCCATACTTACCTGGCTCGATTTTCACTTCCTTCAATTCTTCACTCAAAAGTAACCTCAGTGAGGCCTACTCTACCTGCCCCTTTAAAATGACAGAACCTCCTTCAGTACTCCTGCTTCCCCTCCTCCCGAATATAGAATTGACTGCCCTCACCTCCACAGCCTGCTCCAATTTTCCCCAGAGCACTTTCGGTTCTAAAAAGTTATACTACTTACAGAGTCACTATGTTTACCTTAAATTGTCTACCTTTTCTCCGCTAGAATTTATGCTGTCAAAGAGCAGGGATTTTTGTCTGTTTTGTCCACGGATGAATCTGCAGAACCTAGAACAGTGCCCAACGCAGAGCAGGCATTCAGTATATACTTGCTGAATAAATGAATGAACAAACAGTTGAATCTGTGGGAACACTGGTGAAGAATTGTGTACACAGAAGACCAAGTCATAAAAAAGTGAGTTGATCACTACCACCTTTAGAAAAAACCAAAAAGTTGTCTGAGGAAGGAAACATAATCTTAGCTCATAAATTGGTAGCATTTATATAATAAAAATAATATAAATGCTGACTATTGATTAAATAAACATGTATCTTTTACTGGGAAGATGAGAGGAGGGATGGAAAGGTGATGTTGATGTAAGCGAGCTAAATCCTGACTTACTGCACAGAAAGTCAGCAAATGATGTCTGCAATTGATAAATTTAGAAACATCAGAGAAATTATGCTATCTAGAACTCTGGATGTAAATACCAGAGACACAATGAAAAAGTCAAAGTGTGGGGAAGAGCGAGGTTAGGGACCGATGTTTTTAGTTATAAAACATATTACTATTTGAGTGTGTGTAGATCACCTTGATAAAAATGAAATGTTATAAAAAGGAAGCATTTCCCATAAAAACCTTTTTCAGAAAGTATTACATTTCTCTCCAGATTCTTTTTAACTTTTCTCTTTGAAGAATACGTTCAAAGAATTATTTCTATTTATTGTATGAAATATAAAATTAGATATCATGAAGTTCTAAAACGACAGAGTATTAAAAATTTACTTAAATTATTTTAAGTACATTTCAGATAGAATGGCTAAATATTTTCAATGTTGGCTGGATGCTAAGATTTTTAAAATTATTTATCTCACTTTGCTATTATTAGCAGAGATGCAGCTTAACATCCAAAAGAGGGGAAAGCACATTGAAGAAAAACAAATAAGAGTTCAGAAAATGTAAGGATTGTCTTTTGGTTGGAGGTTACAATGTTATTTAGGCCAGTCAGTGACCTGTTTTGGAAATACCTCTATACCTCACGCATGAATGTTATTTAAAATAAACAAAAAATAGTAACAATAAAATAAAAGTCACTAAATATACAAATATTTATAAATAAAAATATAAATATAAACAAACTATATATGTATATAAAAATTCTTTTTCTGGAATACTAATTACAAGCACAGGCGACTTAAGACTCATATTTCATCATTCAGAAAATGTCTCCATATGCCACGAAAAGACCCTGAGAGAGTCAAGCAGAACATCTGATTACCTGCAAGTGTGCTTTGGATGTGCTCTTAGAATCGTGAACCATCTGACAAACAGCATATTACCATTAATTGAATCACTTAAATGATTTCTGAGACCATGGTAGTGACCTTCGAAGGAACACATTATATATTTACCTATTTATAATAATCTCTCTCTATATGTATTGAGAGAGTTGATCCCTTCTAAGTACTAGAGTAAACACATGTGTAGATAGATATATAGATAGAGATATGTGGATGTAATTATTTAAATATTAGGACACACACACGCATATAGAGATATGTGTACTTGAGTCTATTACTTTTAGTTGTTACCTAGCAACAGATTGCTGTGTGATATAACAGCTTTTAATTCAATCAGCCTGTGAACATAATTCATAGATGTATATAACAAAGAATGCAGATTTAAGATAATAAATTATTTATGATGATTTTAATAGGTAGTTACACTTTATTGTGTTATAAAATTAACATTTTAATTTTTTACCTTAAAAGGTATGATGAGGTCTTCCAAAATATAGCCATGTGCTTACTCCTATCATAGCAGTCATTGCCTAATATGACTGCCTGTTTTCTCAGTGCCTGACTCATAGCTGTCATTCAATCTGTGCAAAGAAAGGAGAGAAGGAAGAAAAGGAGTGAAGAAGACAGAGAGAAGAAAAGAAAGAAAAAAGGAAAAGAAAGAAAGAAACAAGGGAGAGATTCCCAGAGTGAACAATTTGAGTGTCTTATTTAAAAAAAGATGAGAGTCACATGGCTAATAAAAACATAAAGCTATTACCTTACTCTGTTACTTTTGAGCAGCAAGTCTTCTAGGCTGTGTTGTTAGTAGAAAACCCAAGCAAAAAACACACCATGTTCTTCTGGAGACTTACAGACTGATCTCTACATTAAACAGAGAGCTACATACAGAATCAAATTAGAATGAACCGAAGATGGCCACGGAAACAGTCTGGAACAGGACTAAAAAAGAGTTCTGGAAGGACAGTCTAAAGCATGGCTTCAATTTAATAGGACAACAAATTGGTGAGCACTGTGGCATCAGGCAAACAAATCTGGTACAGGATGGGCATTACATGTTGAAAAGGGATTGCTGAGCCCACCGCAGAGTTTTCAGTTACATCATTGTATGGGTATTTAAATGTATCCTATTTAATATTACTGTACTGTGTTAAGTGATTGGATTGGATAAAGCAGGAGTGACCCGGTCTGGCACTTCATGTATACAAGATGCATTCACTCTAAATTAGATGAGTAAGTCTGCCGGAGACTCTCAGGAATTAGGTTGATAAAGGCAGTTTTCACAGACTAAGGGAGGCATATCCGGGGGTCCAAAGGCTGGTATGGCAGTGATGAAGGACCCAGGCAAAGTCCCTGGGGTATAAGGAGTTGGGAACCTGGCAGATGGCCTGTGTGAGAGCAAAGGGAAGCAATGGTAAGACTCCACTGTGAGCCAGACCCAAAGCCTCCCGGTATCTCCAGGAACCTCCCTGTGGTCTTGACGGTGCATAACAGGGACCCTTGCTGTGAAGCCAAAGAGGCCTCCATGGGCGGTGAAGAGAGAGCCCCAAAAAGAAGCCCTTCTGAAAATTGTACTGTCAGGATCATTTTTCAAGGTAAAGATGGGGGAGCTATAGAAACAAGGGGAAATTAAGCTGCTTCTAAATTTGTAAATTTTCAGTCTGTTTTCAACCCAGAACTAGTGAGATGTAGACCCTTCCACAGCCACAGAGAAGCTGAACCAGATGTAGCCCCAGGCCTATAATACCAATTCTTCATGACAACTCTCTTGCTTTATACTTGGTCCAGCAATCAGACTTGTAGAAAGTAGACCATGTAGTTCTCCCTCCTATTAATAGCAGGTCCTCTCTCTACTGTACACCTTCAGCTCTTTAAGATGTATGTTGGTACCCCATTAGAGTACAGGCCAAATCCCACTGCAGCAAATTCTCAGAGATGTCCTAAAATTTGGTCGCTTCAAATATTGCCTGAAATAAGAAGGCTGAAGATCAAGAATCTTCTTACGATGATGGCATCTCTTTGTGTTATTTGACCTGTGTTAATATTGGTGATTAGGCAAAGAAAACCTTACAGATGATTTTTTATGGCATCATTTATTGAACCTGGCTACATTTAACTTTATTCTTCCTGCATTCAGGGCTGGCACTTTCACTTTGGATCAGATTTTCTTCCCAGTTTTTTCAAGCACTGACTCTTGCTATAGTGTTTGGGTTGCAAATATTGCAAGGGAAGGCTAAACACAAACAAAATGTCTCACCAATTAAATGTCAGAGTGTGGTTTGCTTCCTAAAGCTCAGCGAGAGGATCCAGAGGCCTGGGCTCTGCGCCCAACTCCTCCAGTGACATTCAAGGTGACCTTGAGGGGAAATGATTTAACTGTTTCCTGCCCCATGGGCTGTGACATTGGGGGCATTGCAAACAGATCCCTGAAGTCTGTGGGTTGTTTGAAGATTTTTGGCCAGTGATCTCATGGAGCTGCATGGGGTTCTTCTCTCTTCCCTCTGTCCACTTGTCTCTATGAGCACACAAGGTCCCCTGGGAAAATGAGTGCTGGATATTAGGTAGTTCTGGTGTTAATGGCATCAATGACAGCATCATCTTCCAGAAGTAAAAGCAATGAGTGAACATATACAAAGCCTTTCTTGCACACATAATTTTCAACCAATTTGCAAAAATATCTATTTTTCCTGTGAAATAAGCCAAGCATGCCCAAGGCATGTAAAATGCACCATTTCTGGGCTTACTGGTGGTGCAGTGGTTAAGAATCTGCCTGCCAATGCAGGGGACACAGGTTTGATTCCTCGGCCAGGAAGATCCCATGTGCTGCGGAGCAACTAAGCCCCTGCACAACAACTACTGAGCCTGCGTGATACAACTACTGAAGCCCGCTCACCTAGAGCCCATGCTCCGCCACACGAGAAGCCACTGCAATGAGAAGCCTGCGCACTGCAATGAAGAGTAGCCCCCACTCACTGCAGCTAGAGATAGCCCGTGTTCAGCAATGAAGACCCGATGCAAACAAAAACAAAATAAATAAATAAATAATAAAGAGTAAATCTTTAAAAAAAGTGCACCATTTCTCCATCTCCTGTAGTATCACACAGTGAACTGGATAAGAACTTGAACTACAGTCAGACCGCCTGTGTGACCTTACTTTGGCAGGTTCCTCCACATCTTGTGCCTCAGTTTCTTCTTCTTTGGTAAAACTGTTTGGGAAACGGTATCCATCTCCTCGGCCTGCTGTGAGGACAAATTCGTTCACACATGTAAAGTGCTTGGAAGCATGCCTGACACTTAGCAAGCATCTGATAAATGCTAGTCCTCATGGTTGCCATTTCTGTTGTCATTAACATGATTAGTCCTGGGACAGAGCACATGCTTAGAAAACAAAGAGGAGTTGGTTGTCCACGGTGGAATGAGTAAGAAAGTCAGTTACAAAAAGGAAAAGTGTTGCTTTAAGTCAGGAGAAGGTGGGAAGAGGCAATGGATCTTGGTCCGTCAAAGGAGCAGGAACCGATCCACGGTTAGATGCCCTCCAAGAATCAAATGGACAATGTGAAGCATTTCATGGTACCCATCACCTAACTCTGTATTCAAGGCAGCAAGCGTCTGTCTCCTGCTTTGCTGAAGGCAGGAAAGTCAGCTTCAAGCAGGAGAAAAGGTTTAATCCAGACCAGGGCTGTAGCCCAATCAGGCGGGTGTCTGTGCAGATGTCTGTGCAGCTGTGTCCAGACAAGGACCGGACGTTTGTCACGCTCTAGTTGGATCTGGAACGGTTGTGGAGACTTTGCTCTGCAGTACGGCCACTCTCCCCTTCAGATGTGCCACGGCTCAACGCAGGACCCTAAATATCCCTCTTCATGACGGACACTGCTCATGCCTCAGGCAAACGCTTCTCAACAGCTCTGTTCCGTGTCCTTGAAACAGTAGGTGAGTGTATCTGAATGCTGTGGAGATTTGGGGGCTGCATCCTTGCTATCAACAGAGACAAATACCGCTTCTCTGTAGGGAGAGCTTAAGTGGTGGAATCATTTGGGGGAGAGAAAAGACAAATTAAAGAACCTGTCAAACTCTTCTATTCTTGCACAACAAAACATTGTTTTCCAGGGTTGCCTAGCATCCGTTTTTTAACTTCTCCTCCTGCTCCACTGTGTGGTTCTGGTACTCGGGAATTAGCAAAGCCTGTTCAACAGTTGCACACAGAGGGTATGAGACATTTTTCTGTTAAACAATTCATATTTGTTTACATGTAAATAGGTATAAATTTATATATAGGTCTGGATGTAATCTGGGAGCTACCAACCAGTGCAATCTGGGTTCTGGCTGCTATGTTGGCAACTTAGATGGATTTTTTTTTTTAACCATTTTTTGCGAAGTACAGTTAATGTACAATTTGGCGTTCGTTTCAGCAACTTAATGGATATTGAAAGCTGGAATTAATTATAAGTAGTTTTTATAAAAGTTTTTCATACATTTAAAAGGCCAAATTTTATTTAAATACTTTTTATTTGAAAATTTGATACTGATTAATCAATTTCTATTTAAATAATTTTTATTTTACATTTTGGTTTTATAAATCATAACTTCTCAGCTTTTAATTTTGACAGCTAATTTTAACGATTTTAGGAGAAAAATAACAAAATATATGAAAACAATTTTAATTTATCAATTTAAATATTTAATTGCTTTTAGATAAAAATATATTGATATTTTGCATACATTGCTCATATTTCATTTTTAATACATTTTAATTAATTTTTAACCCTTTGGTTTATTCCTGACCATATAACAAATTATATAAAAATTGTTATCATGACATTATTAGTGTCTTTGCTGAAATGAAGCCAAAAAATATATAGAATACATGTATAATAAGGCATGAATTATATATGTCTTCATTGCTCATCCAAACATTACCAACCTATCTGTATGATATCAAGACATCTACAATAATATGAATTTAATTTTCTTTGATATTTCTTTTTATATTTTAGATGCTACTTTTTAGACATCTAAAAGCCATCACACCTTCTTTTATTTTGTCATTATGAATGTATATTTGTTAGTGTAGAAGGCTAGTATGGTCGATTTTCATTATTCGTGGTAGATTTTTTATTCTATGAAGTCCCCTAGGACACTGAGTTAGTGAATACCAAACTATTGCCCTAGGAGAAATAGATGGTTAGGTTCCTGTGAACTTCTGGTCACACATTTTCATCAACCAATTAATACATAACCTTGCTTTATGTGTTTCTGTTTAAAGACACTTTATTTACTATATATTCTTGAGTCATTAGTATTGAACTTATGGTCAACATCCTTACGACCCATTCCTGAAAGAAGTTCAACAAACACATGTATTCAAGGCCCATCACAGCCTTCTTGCACTTAGGAACAATAGACAGCACTTCAGCACTATGCGCGAAAGCCATTTTAAATAATGAAATTATCAACATAAAGCACAAAAATGTGCAAAACACGGCATTAAACAGACCATGAGAGGGACATTTGTTTACAGCATGAGCGCTAAAACAAGGTGGCAGAGTGTTGCCCTGTTCAGCCTCAGCTGGGAACGTACATGTCAGGCAACTCAAATTTTTTGCCTCTCTCTTTGTGTCCATGAGTGACTGTGAAAGCATTTCAAGCGCTGATTTGGGGTTACAAATAAATTGTAAACAGTAGGCAAATTAGCAGGTACAGAATTTGTGAATAATGAGGATTGGACATACAATGTTATATACCAGTTTTTTTTTTTTTTGCCAGCTTAATTTAAAATTTTAAATGTTTAGTCAACCTGCATATAAATTTCTGTTTGTACTCTTTGGCCCCATAAAAGTGAGGAATGGGACTGAGTTAACAGAAAGTTCCTAGATAAGGGAGTTACAAATCAAGAGAGCGGGTGGGGGAAGAAAGGGCTCAGTGTGTGGGCAGGTGGGGGGGGGGGGTATGTCCTGAAAAGATCCTGGTAAACCCCTTTATGTATTACTATTACATGATAACAAACGACTAAGTATCAGGATTCAGCAACTAGAACACAGCATTTGTTGCTGAAGTTACATATTTTGGTACGTTTGATAAATTTAG
This sequence comes from Hippopotamus amphibius kiboko, assembly GCF_030028045.1. Taxonomy (NCBI): domain Eukaryota; kingdom Metazoa; phylum Chordata; class Mammalia; order Artiodactyla; family Hippopotamidae; genus Hippopotamus; species Hippopotamus amphibius. Next base: position 8,596,866 of record NC_080196.1, on the reverse strand, counting down.
ATGAATATCACAGAGAGAGAATTCATTTTAGCATGGAGTTTTTAAAAAGAGATTACTTTAAATGCTAACGAAAATCTGCTGCAGCCAATGCTCTAACAGAAAAAGTTTAAAAAGAACCAAAAATTCACTTTGTTGTTTTTTTCAACTGCATCATAAATTTCAATATTAAATGAACACGTCTCTTGACATCAGTAAAATAAGAAGGTGTTTTGTACTCAAAGCAGGGAGACATATATTTTTTATTGCATTTCAGATAATTATAAGTAGTTTTATACCACTGGATGAGAGAAAATGATTCTGGATGCACGGAATGGACACAAGAGATTAGGCAAAAATAACTAGGAACAGACAACTCTTCAGGAACGGTCTCCAAATCTGGCCCTAGAGAACCCCAATTTCTCAGTTGATAGCAGTGAAGAAGGAGAGTTGTAAATCAGCTAGCTGTTTAGAGGCTAGAGGATGTCATAACCATAATAACCATGGACAAGTGTGTGTGTGTATGAGAGAGAGAGACAGAGAGACAGAAACAGAGAGAGAGGGAGAAGATGGATAGAAGGCATCTCTAGTCCTTTTTTTGCTTTCGGTGTTTGTGCTTCTGGTGTCACATCCAAGAAATCTTCTGCACATCAAAGATAATTAACAGAGTGAAAAGCCTACCTACAAAACAGGAGAAAATATTTGCAAATCTTCAAATACCTGATAAGGAATTAATACCCAGAATATACAAAGAACTTCTACAACTCAAAAAGCAACAACAAAACAACCTGATTAAAAAATGGGCGAAGGACCTGAACAGACATTTCTCCAAAAGAAGATATTCAAGTGGCCAACAGCATATAAAAAGATGTTCAACATCACTAATCATTAGAGAAATGCAAATCAAAACCACAGTGATATCACCTCACACTCATCAGGGAGATTATAAAAACAAAAACCAAAGACCAAAAAACAAAAAGAACAGCCCTGTTATCTGGGAAAAAAAATTTTTTTCGCTGTGCCACGGGGCTTGCAGGATCTTATTTCCCTGACCAGGGACTAAGCCCAGACCCTGGCTGCAGGAGGGCAGAGTCCTAACCACTGGACTGCCAGGGAATTCCCTCTGGAGAAATTTTAAAACAATACCAGTAATTAGAATTCCTGTCTTTCTTCAAAATAGTGACATTAAGATAATCTAAAGTAACTTTCACACTTGGAATAAATTTCATGAAGCTAATTTCTATGTGACAGGAAAATATAATCCTAAGAAAGAATCAGGAAAATTTCATTTGACTGGCTATGCTTAGGAGTCTAATGGCTCAGGTGGGTCATGGTTAGTTCTCACTGTCTGTCCTCGTCCTTGGCAATATTAGTTATCTACTGCTGCATGACAAATCACCCCCAAATTTTGTGGCTTAAAAAAACATTATTATTCCACAGTTTCTGTGGGCTAGGAAATTCTGGTCCATAGCTTCACTGGGTTTTCTGCATCAGGCTGCAATCAAGGGGCAGCTGGGGCTGTTGTCAACTCAAGGCTTGACCAGGGAAGGATTTGCTCTCCATGTCACGTACGTGATTGTCGGGAGGATTCAGCTCCTTGCCAGCTGTTGGCTGGAGATGCCCTCCGCTCTCGGTATGTGAGTCTCTCCATTAGGGCAGCTCATGTGGGAGCTGGAATTATCAGAGCCTGAGAGAGCCAGGAGGTGGAAGTCATCGTTTTTTATATCTAATCTTGGAAGTGCAACCCCTCACTCTTGCTTTATTCTGTTCATTAGAAGCAGGTCATGAGGTCCAGCCCACATCCAAGGGGAAGGGATTGTACAGAGCATGAGAACAACCTACCACTCCGGCTTTTACACAGACGTGATTTATCTGGGCTTACATTTCTATTTGATGTCTAAAGAAGGAAAAAGATCTGTAACAGGTAAGTGGAGAAGTAGAAATGGAATCAAAGGTATATCCATGGAAGTGGGCTTCAGACCCAATGAATGCTGAGAAAGGAGAGCTTATGGGATTCAGGAGTTACTGGAATTCTAGCCATTGAAAAAAACACGGCTCCATGGAGAAGCCTTCTCAAGGCCTAGAGAAGACACATGTTGTTGGAAGGGATGTATTAATGGTATTTAATTATCTTAAATGATATCATACAGAAGAGAAATTATACTTATGTCTTCTGATTCCTGGAAATAAAAACAGGAGCAATGGGTGGAAATTACTAAGAGGCAAATTTCCAAACCTCGCCAGGAAGTACGTTCAGGCCAGTGGAGCTGCTGATCAGTGGAACGGGTACCCCCAAAGTGGGATGCCCAAGCGCAACAGAACTGTTCAGGTGGAGGCCGCGTAGCTGCACACAGACAGAGCTGGGGGTAGAGGTGAAATCTGGAACCCTATTTTTACTGTCAGTCTCTCTAGCCCTCAGCTCCCCTGGCAGGGGAGCTACCCACACAAGAGAAAACAGCCAGAAGAAAGGAGGGATTGACTTGTTAATGACGGAGCAAGGATCCTGTCATGCTCAAGGCAGGGTCACTTTCACAAGTAACCTTGGAGCATGAGGCATACGTAAAGTGAAGTGGTCCGCTTTCCCTCACCTTTTCCCCACGTAGGTGATGGATACCGCAGGGGCAGGTGCGGAGCATTTAATTAACCTGGCCCACAAAGACCAGAACTGAGAGCACGTCTCTGGAGGCCAGAACCCATGAGCCTATACATTGAAATGCGGGAAATATAGATCTACCTTATTCCTAACTGTTGCTGCTTAGCATTCTGGTGTGGGGACGTTTAATCAATCTACTACTGATGAAGGTGCTTTTAAAATATTGAAACAGAATGAAGTGATATTTGTATTTAGAAAAACATCAAATTACAAAAGTGAGCCAATGGGAAATTCCAGGTCTTTTGTATGAATTTATTTATTGATCTTATTAGGTAATTAGGTAATATATTTACATGGTTCAAAAGGCATACTTTTGAGTAGTATCACCCTTACTGCTGCATCTTTTACCGTGGCTGTATAGGTAGCTATTTGTTTTTATTGTAGTAAATATACATAACATAAATTGACCATTTTAAGTATGCAGTGTGGTATTAAGTATACCCACGTTGTTTTGCAACCATCAGCACCACTTATCTCCAGAACTCTTTCATCACCTCAAATTGAAACTATTCATTAAACAGTGAGTCCCCATTCTCCCCTCTTCCTCAGCCCCTAGCAACTTTCTATCTCAGTCCCTATTCTGCTTTCTGTCTCAGTGAATTTTTTTTTAAATTTATTTATTTATTCATTGGCTGTATTGGGTCTTTGTTGCTGCACGCGGGCTTTCTCTAGTTGCGGCGAGTGGGGGCTACTCTTCATTGTGGTGCACAGGCTCCTCAGCACGGTGGCTTCTCTTGTTATGGAGCACGGGGCTCCAGGCACATGGGCTTCAGTAGTTGTGGCACACGGGCTTAGCTGCTCCGCGGCATGTGGGATCTTCCTGGAGCAGGGCTCGAGTGTCCCTTGCATTGGCATGCAGATTCTTAACCAATGCGCCACCAGGAAAGTCCCCTCAGTGAATTTTTGACTGTTCTAGGAACCTCATCAAAGTGGACATGGAATCATGTCCCTTTGTGTCTGACTTATTTTACTTAGCATAATATTTTCAAGGTTCATTCAGGTTGCAGCTGTGTCAGAATTTCATTCCTTTTTAAGACTGAATAATATTCTACTGTGAGTATATAACACATTTTGTTTATGCACTTATCCATCAGCGGATGGGTTGTTTCCCTTTTGGCTATTGTGAATAGGGTTGCTGTGAACATTGTTGTACAAATACCTGTTCGAATTCCTGCTTTTAATTCTTTAGGGTATACACCCAGAAGTGGAATTGCTAGATCATATGGTAATTCTATGTTTAAATTATACTCCTCACTGGCAATAAAAGAGTTTTTGTCATTTCACATAGTTACCATGGATTTCAGATTTTTGCTAATCTGCTAGATGAAACCTGATAACTCAGTATCGTAATTTGCATTTCTCTTATTACTAGTGAAGCTAAGCAATGTTTCATGTTTAAAGGCTTTTTTATTTTTATGCAAACTTCCTATTGATATTCTTTGGCCACTTTTCTACTGATTGCTGGCTATTTTCTTACAACCATCTAGGAACTCCTTATATACTTGGGATATTAGCTGTTTGTGAAATGATTTAGAAATATTTGTCCCAGTTTGTCATTTGTCTTGTGACTTTGCTTACATTGAAAAAATACTTTTTATAGTTAAAGTTATTTATTTATTTATTTGGTAACTGTATTTTGAGTCATAGTTAGAAAGGGCTTCTGAGTTCCTAGGTCATAAAGGGTACTGTCTATATTTTCTTTTAGTACTTTAACAGATGATTCTTCTTTTTAACATTTCACTTCTAAATCTTTTTGGAGTTATCTGGAATATAGTGAAAGATATGGATTCTTTATTTTACTTCAGATGGCTACTTAGTTGTCCCCCAAAAAATGTATTAAAAAGTCCCCCCTTACTGCATTCATTTGAAATATCATCTTTACCGTGTACTGATTTTAGGAAGCATTTTGGACTATGTACGAGTCTCTGTTCTTTTCATTTTGTCATTCCATATTCACGCCAGGCCACCACACTATCTTAATTATTGAAGTTTTATACTGTACTTTAACACTTCGCATGAACAATAACTGCTCTTCTTTATCAGAATTTTTCTGACTAGGTGGCATTTTTGTTTGTATCATTTTCTATTTGCAAATTAGCTTTGGCAAAATTGAAATCTTCATGATATAGAGTCTTCTAACTTAATACATGAAGTCTTTGTTTTCGCTTTTGTATCCATCAGGAATTATTTAAAAATTTCCTTGTAAAAATTACACATACTTCTAGTTAAGCTTCTTGGTAATCTGACTTATGTTATTTCTGTAAATACTGTCATTTTTATACTTTATGAAGGCTATTGATTTCTGATATTTTCTACTAACTTAATGAGCTAATTTATTGTCCACAGTTGTTTTTTAGGAGATCTTCTGGGGTTTTACAATTACTTAAACATGAGATCGACAAGTAATGATAGTTCTTCCACCCCTTTTCCAGTTCACACCGCTAACATATTTGTCTTATCAAATTGCACTGTTTAATGCCTCCAGGAAAATATTAACAGTAACAGTTAAAGCGGATCTGTATCAAGTTCTGTAATTCTATATTTCTTGAATTACCTTAGGCAGTATCTATTGATTTTTATTACGAAAAATTAAGACTTCTCCTTAAACACACTATCTTGCTTAAATGTGCTGTTTAATGACTATCTTTTGATTAGTCATGTTATCTTTTATTGCTAAAGCTTGTAACATTTCAATTCAATTAGCAATCTTTAAGTCTTACATACTTTGTTAGATATTTATTCTAAAAGTGTAAGTATTATGATTACATAAATGCTATTCATGAAGGGATCAGCAAAAGGGTAACATGATCCTGTGCCACTCATTTCTGCTGCTCCAAAGAGAATGTCCAGTTAACAACCATTTGATTCTTTTCAAATTTGTTTCCAGCCTCGTTCAACCTCTTCTGGGTCACACTGCATTGTTACTCTGCCTTATGTCTCATGTTATTCTCTTTTGAAAATTCCTTGATTTCTGAAGTAACCCCTCAGATAATATTTTCATATGGCATTTATGAGTAGTGTATTTTTTGTGTCACTGCATATCAGGAAAGGTTTTTATTTTACCCTTGTGCTTTACTGATTATTTGGCTGGGTATAGGATTCAAGGACCAATGTCCACTGCCATCAGAACTGTGAATGTTCTGCCACCTCGCCTTTTACAGTCTGCTCTTGCTAACGCAAAGTCTGATACCAATTTGATTTGCACCCCTTGGCATTGGCCAGTTTTTCTTCCTCTCCTGGAAAGTTTTTAGACTTTTCTATTCGTTCTTTGGAATTCTGACATCTTTCATCAGCTTGGATCCGGGGGTGGTTTTGGTGGTTGCTGTTGTTCATCCACCTGCTTAATCCTCAGCAGATAGTTTTAATATGAAGACTTCTAACTTTTTTCAACTCACAACGACTGTGCAAAGTATGATTATTATTCCCAACTTACAAATAAAGTTTCGAGAGAGAAACCAATCTGTCCCAGGTCAAGGCCTGATTTCTCCACTGTGTTATACTTGTAGTGACTTAAAATATGCCTGAAGGCCATATTTAAGATTACTCTTGGCACAGAGTATAAAACACGCTGGGTTTAGATTAAGAAAGTTGAAGAGTTGTTGCCTTGAAATATTGGTGTTCATGGCAATAAATGATCAATAAACTGATAAGTTCATATTTGTAAGTTTTATTTACTATTTTATAAAAATAAGAACTACTTGAATAGTTACATCCCCATGGGACCCTCCCCTGAGTATACCTCAAGAAAATCACTTCTTTTGTAGGGCCTTAAAGGGGAGAAGGAAAAAGAAGCAGTGGAAGCAGTAGTGGAAACAGGCTAAAATATATATTATACATATCAAGAATTCATAGTTGATTTTTTTTAAAAAACGAATTAGAACAACAAACTGATAGAGGCAAGACCATGTGCTCTCAACATGTGACAGGTCATCAAGAATTTATGAGTCATAATGTTTTTAAGCCAGGGAGTTCCCCAAGGTCATGTTGCAAACCAGTGGTAGAGTAAATAATAAGTATTTTTTAAAAAATATCAAATTCCTTTCCCATCATACCAACTGAAGACATTTCCTTGCCTCATTTCTCCACAGGCAGTCAGGAAAGTTGCCATGACTAACAAGGAAAGCACCAAATTCCCTTTCATCATACTGAGTGAGCTTTCTGAGCCATAAGTAATATGTGCTAGAGCCTCCCACTCCAACTGGTGGTCAGCTCCCTGATTAGATACAAGCAGAAAGAAGGGATGGGATGTTCTATACTCAGAGCAAAAGGATCATAAATCCAAAGACCACTGGTAGTTGTTCTGGTATATTATGGGCGGAATTCTCTATTGGACAGAATAAAATCTAGTGTCATGATACACAACCAAGATATTCTATACCAGGGTCTCTGAGCCTTGGCACTATTGAAATTTGGGGCTAGGTAATTCTATTCTGTGGGAGGCTTTCTTGGGCATTGCAGAATGTTTTGCAACACCCCTGGCCTTTACTCACTAGATGCCAGGTTTGAGAATGACAAACGTCTTTCAGATGTGCCAAATGTCCCCACTGGCAGGGAAAACTGCCCTTGGTTGAGGACCACGCATATATACAGATTCAATAGAAAACTTTTTTTAGTAAATAAGTCTGGAAAGTACATAATAAGTCTTCTAAAATACATTCTGCTTTTCACACTGAAGTCTTTGAAGAGTATGTGTTAAAACATAAACATTTCAGGCTCTGGAAATAGGCAAAGAATCTTTATATAAATACAGTGAACTGTTGGGACCATCAGATAGCAATACTGAAATACACAAAATAAAATTCTGTGTGTGGCAGGAGAAACAATTTTCTGAGCAGATTATTAATCTCATCCTGTGTTACTAATAACGCAAACACAGCAATTAACCTTTCTGTTCATGCCTTCATGCTACATAATGTCTAAACATGACTTGAAAAAATATATTCTTACTTTGAAAATAGAACAACTATTTGTAAAGATGATTCAGTCAGCAGGATGCTCTGGTTGGCGCTCCCTAAATTCTATTTTTGTTGAGAGGAGCGATTGCCTTAAAAAAGAGACAGTGAACTTTAGAAAGTGTTAAACCACTTTTGCTGCACATTTTTGCTTGAATAAATTTGCTTAATGGTCACAACTTATGCCCTGAAAGATAACCATGTGCCAGATGTTTGGGAGGTGAATGAAGGAATTACTCAGTCTAACCAGGAGGCTGAAACAGACAGTTTCCAGAGAAGCATTTGAATTTTTTGACTGTTGGCTAATACTGATATTTCTTACTTCTGTTTATTGACAATGGAATGTTGCCTAAGATGCCTATAAAAGGAACTTTCTGTTATCTTAACATTGACCCAATCTATCTTTCCTAGATGGGAGTGCAAAATGTAAAAGGTTTCTAGTGAAAGAAAGGGAATCGTTAAGTGAAAATGGCTATATGGAAGTTCAAAGTGTTATTCTACATTAAGCTTTCTAAGAGCATTAGATCCCTACATATAAATAAGTGGATGCATATGCACATAAAACTATACACACACATATATAGTGTGTGTATATATACACACATCTGTATGTATATATTTGATCACTTTGACAACACCTAGTCCTGAAAAATCACCATTACAGAGCCCCGTGGAAGATGGACATTAATTTTTGGGATGATGCAATTGTGAATAAAACTGTTCTATTCATTAATTAGTATTTCAATAATGCTTCCATAATGCTATCTGCTAAGTCAGTGGGTCAATCAATTCATCAATCACCCAGTTGGCCTCAAAGGGCCTGCAGGTCTGCAGGAGGATAAGGCGCCTGAGCTTCCTGAAGGAATACGCATCCAAAGCTTATTTGGGAAAAAAACCCACCAACCCAGGAATCAGGATTAAAAGTCTCTTCTTGGGGCTTCCTAGGTGGCGCAGTGGTTGAGAATCCACCTGCCAAGGCAGGGGACACGGGTTCGATCCCTGCTCCAGGAAGATCCCACATGCCACGGAGCAACTAAGCCCGTGCACCACAACTATTGAGCCTGCGCTTTAGAGCCCGTGAGCCACAACTATTGAGCCCATGTGCTGCAACTACTGAAGCCCACGTGCCTAGAGCCCGTGCTCTGCAACAAAAGAAACCATGGCAATGAGGAGCTCACACACCACAACGAAGAGGAGCCCCCACTCACCGCAACTAAAAAGGAAGCCTGCGCACAGCAAAAAAACCCCAACACAGCCAATAAAACAAATGAACAAACAAGCAAACAAACAAATAAATAAGTTTATTAAAAAAAAAAGTCTCTTCTTTGGCTGGCATTTCTGAATATTTAGAGGCTCTTATTTAGAGGAGGGATAAACAAGGAATATGTATATTCCCCAAGAGAGTGGAGAAACACAAAAAGCACCTTTCTGATAGCTGGACAAAGAAGATTAGAAGCAAAGTAAGGGAGAAAGCCAGCACAAAACGAAAGGAGGGTGAGCCTGACAGAAAAAGTTCAAGGCTTTGATAAACTCCAAAGAATCCATTTTCAGTCCTCTGCCCTGCCTAACCTGTTAGAAACAGAAAGGGCATCCTTTCCTTTCTCTCGGCTCAGCAAATAGAAAATTCAAAAGGAAACTTGAAGTGAAGAAGCAGCAAAGGTCATACTCCTTCTTTCATAATATAGTAGCTTCAAATGAAGCCTCATGAAGAAAATCCAGAAATGTTCCTAAAAATAAATAAATAACACTTCCTTGAGATGCTATTGCACCTAGGAAAGCAGACAAAGGAAATACTGTGTTTGATATTGGTCTTTCAAACTAGAGCTGTCTGAGAACCCTTCAAGCTGTCTTCTACAAGCCACGAAGGGAGAGCACCTTACTTTCCCCACAGGGAGGTGGGGGAGAGGGAGGAGGGAGATTGACCTTCATCTTTTAACCCTCCTCCCTCTTCTCTTTCACACCCACTCAGCACTGCTGCAGCAAAATAGAAGGAACTTGATTCTCTTTGGAAACCCCAACTAAAATGCATCTGTTTTACACACCTCTGATAGTCTAGGTGTGAAATACTAACTATAAATATATGAAGGAATGGATGTAAAATGTTTTTTAAACTAAGATGTGCTATGCAAAGTGGAGGAATGCGGGAATAACCTACCTAAAAACCTGGTAAAGGAGAGTTTGAATCTGCCTCTATCGTTAGTGGGAAATGCTTCTGAAAAAGACCCAAAGATGCAGCACAATGTCTGTGTGTTCATGTCTTTGGTGACCTTTTTCAGTCATGCAGTCATTTGGATATCCAACCATGTAATTGATTATCCATGTCTACAAATAACTTTAAAAAATCCCTAGGTCCACAGAATTCTCGCGGGTTCTCCCATATTTTCCACCACTTCCACCCCATCACAACCCACCACTTTCTCTATACTATTGGGTTAAGTGAGAATAGTTTCCATCTTTGACTTAAAAAAGAACAATGCTCAGATTTCCTCTTGAAAAGACTGTGAAACAAACAAATATTTCAGGAAAAGCAGAGGATAGCCTATGACCAATCAGTTTTTTACTGTGTTAAAAACCCTCCCCAAACTCAGCGGCATAAAGCAGCAATCACTTATTAGCTGATGATTCTGACACAGCAGTATGGACTGGGCTCAGCAGAGCAGTTCCGCTGGACTCGTCTGGACTCATTCATTCACCTTTGGTCAGTGGGCAGGTGGTCGAGGGGCTGCTTGGTTTAGGATGGCCTTACTCACATGTTGCTTATTGGTGCTCACTGTTGGCTGGAGTGAGAAACTCACTGGGTCAAGTGTCTCCAACAAGATAGCCTAGGTTCATTGCAATTTCAGGATTCCCAGGGCAGCTATAGGGAAAGCTCCAACAGGCAAGTACTTTTCAAGCCTCTACTTTGGTTGAAGGAAGTTCTGTAGCCAAGCCCAGATTCAAGAGGTTGAGAAAGAAACTCTTGATAGGAGATGCTGCCAAGTTATATTGCAAAAGTATGTGCACAAAGGAATGGGAGAAGTTTTTGGCCATATTTTTTTTTTTTTGCAATTTACCATATATGGCTACTGGCATATTTTTTAAAATGGAGGTTAGAAGGCCATTAGAAGTTCTTTCAGGCCAATCTCCCATCAAAAGATTGAATCAACAACATATCCTAAGTAGTTTTCCAATCACTGCTGTGATTATTATAAATCCCTTGCTTATAATAAAATGTGATTGTATCTACATAATATCCGTTTGTCTCAGCTGTACCTGTGAGACCAGACACACAGACAAAGCAAGGTCTCACTTTCATATGACATCCCTCTGACATGCACGATGGCTGCCTTGGCTCTTGGGCCATCTTTTATAGGCTGTTCATCTCAGGTCCTTCCACTGTTTTTTGTTGCATATGGTTGCAACACCTTGAGTATTCTACTTGCTCTCTTCCACCTTTGCCCCAACTTGAAAATCAGATGCCAACCTAAGTCAAAAGCAACAGGCCAGGTGTGACCCACCAGCATGCACAAGAAGGGACTATCCTTTTCTTCAACCCACATTCTTTACTTCCATTAAGGAAGCCTTGGATCACTCTGTTAACTCAGACTGTATGGGCAGCCACAAGTTTACCCAACTTATACACAGATACTGTTGTAGAATAAGATATAGATCCTTATAGTCTTGTTAAATTTCATTTTACGATATTGACCCCACTTTCCCCTATTGCTGAGTCCTTTCAGGATTCTTGTATTGGCTTGCAAAGTATTTTGATGACACAGATGAAATTCATGAATTCAGTCAATGTGCTTTCTGGATCTTAATTTAAGTGTTGCATAAATTACTGAACAGAGCAGGGCTAAGGACAAAATTCTGGGGCAGACCACTAGGAATTTACTTTGCAACTAACTGTCACCAAGATAACAGGCTTAATGGTGCCACCACCTTTTGTTGCCTTTTATAGGCTACTTCACTCCAGAGTGGAACAGTGGAAACTTTGTCAATTTCATCACTAACATCTAGTTACATGCTGTCTGTCTCATTCTTATCATTCACCAAACTAGTTAACTTGCCCCACAAGAAGTGAGATTAGTGTGATTCCTAGCAAAAACTTCTTTTTACCAAATCTTTATAAGATATTCTTAATTATAATTATTTCTGAAGTTGACATTAATCTCACCAGTCTATGTTAAAAACCATGGTCCTTATCTCATCTGATTTCCTTGTACTTTTTCTGAGCTCCACAGCACACAGAACCCAAAGAACACTGACAATGGGTTCAGATGACTCTTCAGCAGGCTCTCCCTCCACCTCCTGGGAAGTATATTATTTCCCCTCTGCTAACAGACCCAGTTATTGCTCATGAGGTAGCTATATGTGCTCTTTGCTTAGCTCAGATACCAAAATGCACATACAAATTCACTCCTCCATCCAAGCTGCACTTATTAAATACCTACTACGTCTTAGGCACTAAACCTTTAGCTAGAGGCCTGTTTGTGAATGAGCATGCCTAGAAATAAAGCCAGAGAATTGCTTTTTATGCCATGCTTTGGTGTTTGGAATTCTATACACAGCGGAGATCTGATGACAAGTTTCAAAGCAAGAAAGTGATATAATCAAATCTGTAGGTTAAATAGATCTCTCTAGAAGGAGTTTAGAGAATGGTGTAAGGGTGCATCTTAGGAGACTCTTGTAGCAAACTGAGACATACAGTGAAGAGCTGAATTAAAACAGTGGCAGTGGAAATAAAAACAAGACCCGTTTAGTGATGGAATACATTCTTTTAAGAATGGAAAGATCTTGGCAACTGATGGAATGAGAGTGAGAAACAAAGTTCTAGGATAACTCTCCTCAGTTTATGGCTCAATTAACTGGATGGATGGTTGGACATTTACTAAGAAAGGGAACAGGTTATTGATTTTATGTTACACTTTCCAGGGTTACACATATTTTATTAAATTTGAATCATTTTGAGTATTTCCTAGGTAGTCAAGATAACTTCCTATGTCTCTTTTTTCTTACTACTTGGCATCTCTTGTGATTATATAATCAGGTGAAAATACTCTAGAATATCCTAAAACTCTTGAATTGTTTGCCCCTTTAGTATCTCATTTGGTTGGTATAGCTTACTATTTTTCTTGGAAATCTTAAAGTCTGTCTTTCACTTGACCATCTTCTACCTTGCTCACCCTGGTTACCAAGAATTCACTTTCTCTAAAAGTTCCCATCACATTCATTTTACCAGTAAATTTCTCTAAATTCAAAGAAGATCTAGAGTACCTCCTACCTAACTTTCTAGGACATGAAATGATCCACAGCAAGTCTGGAATTTCTCAGATGCTGTCCTTCTTGCTGAATGAGCTTTAGAGCTGTCTTGAGGCTTAAAGTCCATCATCACTCGCTTATGTTTCTTGCTTTTATGTCAATTTTATGATTTACTTCAAAAGCACATTATCCATTCCCTACACCTGGCCAAGAAGTCTGTGGGATACCATACTATCACTTATATATCTGGGGGAGACACTGGATCAGACTTGTAGAATTTCAGGCCTAGAAAGAACTGGAGATCCCACCAAATGCTCCCTTTACAGTTAAGTAAACCAAAGTCCAGGAAGATTATGTGATTTGTGTAAGGCTGCACAACTGGTTAGTTAGGGGTATAGCCAGGGCTAGAACATATGTCTCCTGACATTTAGCCAAAATATGTATTATGTTTTTCTCTTGGCAGGAAGTCAGACACTGGGACTTAAGTAAAGAATTTAGGGTATTCCACTTTCAGCACTGCAGGAGCCCAATGACACAATAAGAATATAACATAGAAGTATACGATTGTGTGATGCTGTGAAGATGTCCTTATATAGTAATAGGTAGATTCTTGGGTACGGATGTAGCCGGCTACATTTTTCAGTCTAAGGAGCCCACAGCTCTTTGACCCAACAGCTTTCTTACTCCTCAGGGGTTGCACTGACCACTGGAGACTCGTGAAAAACCATGGTAGCATCAAGAGCTGTGTCCACTCACTGCGTCACTGATCATGTATGTTTCCTTTGGCACTGCTTTATCTGGTTCAGCAGTAAACTAAAAGAAAGTGACATTTAACCAAGCCCAAGTTTTTATTCTTGTTCATATCTAAACCTGAACCAGTGCTTTGTGGTCAGTTCTGTTTCAGGGGAGTTCTGGAAAGTCCCCTTTTACAAGTGGTCACTGGAAGCAGGGTACCAACTATATCTAGCAAAAAGAAAAAAAACAGTAAAATAAATAAAGAGAAATAGCTCCAACAGAGAGAGGGCTCACGTAGAGCCTGTGCCAGGCAAGGCTCTGTGCAGAAGCCCTTGAGGCTCCAGCAGGCGGGGGTGACCATCAGATGATCGATGTGCCACGCGCCGCCCGTCACTGGCTGCACTACGAGTACTGCCCGATGAGCTATCACACTCAGTGAGGCTGCAAGGGTGGCTTCCGCCACGGTTCCTAAGGAGAAAGAGCCCCATCTAGAAGACACCAGCCAACCTGCCGGAAGCAGCGGTTGTAACTGACTCTGAGGGAGAGCTGTGGGTTGGCCATGCCACTGGAGATGTGGTCCCTAGAGGGCCAGGAAATAATGAGAGGATCCAGCATCAGAATGTGATGCCAGGAATCATACTGCTTGCCCTCTGTGGAAGCCCCTTCCTTCTGGGATATCGGAGTATTCTTGTTGGACCAAGAAACACTATGGCATTTCCATACGCTCTCTGCAAAACAGACAGCAACCACTGAGTTCCCATCCTCTGAATTTTACTTCCTTAGGACAACTGAAACGAAACAAGCTTGGCTCTCTCACATGAAGAATGACCCAGGTTTAGGAAGAGAGGAATGTGATACCACTTTCCCCTACCCTCATCCCGTCACCTAGAATGTTCTTGTTCTAAGTGATTTGGTATTAGAGCCAGTAATTTGAAAGTGGGAGTGAAAGTTGGAAGCTAGAGTCCTCAAATCTTATTTCTTGCTCTGCTGTTGGCTTAGTGCCCCATCAAAGGTTCTCTGACAAAGACATCTGTATCCAGATGCCGCAAGTCACCTAAACCATTGATAAAGGGTTGCAATACAATATTGTCCCTTTTTAAAGTGAATACATCATTTTTTAACATTGAAGAGGAGAGAGAAATGTTTGTTACTCATCCTTCTACCTCAAAATAGCATTTTAGTTCTTTCAAAAGACAATATAACAACACTATACACATTGCAAATTTATTTCTTCAAGCTTGTTTTAATCTCTAAGGAGCTATTGGCCACCTCAGGTTTACCAGTAGCCTGTCCCAGGTCTATGTCCACATAACCTGAACTCATGAAAGTATTGTATTCTTTCATTCTTTCTCAATAGAACTGGTCCTGCCAGTAAAGTTCTTTGAGGCTGTAAGGACAATGCACCCAAAGTCACATAAATGTAAAATGAAAACTGATTTAGAATATCCATGGAAACACAAGGTAACAGGATAATTTTCCATCCATTGTCACTTTGGGTTTTAGTCTTTTTATCCTGGGGTCTGAAGTATATATTAGATTCTACCAAGATAGTATCTCAGGGTTGCTAGGGAAATAAACCTGAGCTTAAGTAGCCGGACCTTTGTTCACCTTGTGCTTGAACTTTCCCTGAAAGTAATCAGATTAGATGATCTCAGCATCAAATACTTCTATTGGTTAGTTGATGCCAACCACCTACCTATAAAGTGGCAGATATCTCTCAAGGCTGGTGACTTTGGCAGGACACCAGTTCTCACCCAATTCTAATCAACTGTGTCCAGAGAACACACGTGACTGATTTTACTTCCCAAGCCAAGGATCTGTGCAAGTCAGAACCACTGAGGCAGGACAAAGGATTTAGGGCCATCTGTTCTTAGAAGGGGGGTGTGTTATGCAGATACATCCGACTTCATGAGCTCTTCTATAGTGCATCCACTCTCCCTGCATCCCATGTGACCACCTGCATCACTCAAGGCCAGCTGCTGTTTAAAATCCCCTAAGCCTAGACTCCGGAAGTGATGTCTATGATTGCAAAGTCTGCTCTTGCTATACATTTTGAAAAGAAGGTCATCAAAGGATTTACCTGTTAGAGCACCCCTCTGAAGTCCAGCAGAGAAAGTTTCAAATGGCCTTGTGATTTCCCAGATGAAAGAGATGACAGAAGTGCAAATTACTGGCATTAAATGGGAAAGAAGAACATCAGAAGATCAAGTGTAGTTTGGGGAGAAATTAAAAGTAAGAACAAGGGAAAGGAAATTAAATTCAGGTCTATTCCTTAAAAGGGGTTCTGATTTTGATCTTGAAAAAAAAAAGTTTTTTGAGGAAAAGCTGTTTCCAACACTATCCATCTTCTAACCTTTTATAACATCTTTCATCTACTGAATGATTTGGAGGGAAGGAGGGAATTGATGGTGATGAAGCAATCATTAGGCCTAATATTTAAAAATAACAAGCTTGTTTATATAAGATAATGGCAGATCTACAAACCTGTCACAAATATCTAGGTCAGGGCAAATGAAGAGCAAGAAATATAACTTGCAGAATTACAATGAAACAGCAGCAACAAATTTATCATTACCATTCTAATATAACTCTTTTGCTTTTTATCTTCCTTATAATAATATAACATTTCTTCTCAGGTAGAAAATATAAACTGTGGAGGCATCAGAGCGGTATCGTCATAATTGAATTCTTTCAAAAATTCCTGTGTGGCTCTCCCTCCTTTCCTCTTCTTTTCAGCCTCTCTGGGGAATTCCAGGAGGGACCCTGTCAGCCAGATGGGCAGTTATACGTAATGGAGCAATAGTTTAGGTTGTAAGCTGGGCTTGCAAGAGTGTTAGAGTCAATGCCCTCATTAATAAAAATTGAGACCATTTTCCCCAAAAGCATTTGCCTAGAATAAATAAAATATTTTTTAAAATTCAGCACTGGTCTTAACAAACTGAAGAAAAACACAGTTTGCCCTAGTGGTCAGAGCACAGGGTTGTGAGGCCGAAGACCTGGTCCTCTGCCTCAGTTTCCCCAACTGAGGAGAAGGGGGGGGCGTGTCATGCAGACACATCTGACTTCGAGCGCTCTTCCACAGTGCATCCACTCTCCCTGCATCCCGTATGACCACCTGGGTCACTCAAGGCCAGCTGCTGTTTAAAATCCCCTACGCCTAGGCTCCAGAAGTGAGAGTCATCTGCTCTGGGTCTCTGCAAAGTGCAAAGAAAATCAATCCATTTTTTACCTTAAATGGATTGATTCTCTTGAAAATTTTAATTTTAATTTTCTCTGGAAATTTTTCATCCATATACAGTTAGGAAGGGTAAACCGCCATAATACCCGTGCGTCTGTAATGAAGACACCCATTCTGGATGGTGGAATGACGGCAAGTAGCACCAGCCTTAGGCCAAGTGGGAAGTAACGAGGCATTATTTGGGGTGCCACTTCCGGAAGGCTTCCTAGTGAGAACCACTCACGCCACTCTGCCCCACCAAACACAGGTGCAGCAGTCTCCCCACGCACTGCCCTCCACTTGTCCCTGCTGCCCTTGACAGCTTTATCTCATGACTCTTCAAAGCAATCTGGGATGTCATGATAATGGTTTCCGGTGTCATTCTCACCCAGGCCTTTTTTGCATTTTAATGTGGAACACTGCCTTAATCCATAGGGATGACTCTAATGACGGAGATCTTGGGTTCCTCTTCAGTCCTTCATTACCGCGTTCTTCAAGCTTTTGATCACTGATTCAACAAATATTTACTGAGTGTTGACTACATGCCAGGCACAGTGCTAAAACTGGAAATGTGACTGAGAACGAGAGGAGCATGTTCCGGGCCCTCATTAAGCTGAGTTGGAAATAAACGTCCGGATAGAGACGGTCCGTTTGTGTGATGCAGGCTTTGATGGGGCAGCTGTGATGCTGTGGGAAGCTTCTAGATCTTGGGACAGGCTGTCTGGGAGACTCTGGGGGGCAGTGTGTAGGTTTGATGCCTACTACCTAGAGTGACGTCTTCATCTATAAATAAGGGCCAGTTCTGTTCAGAGGAAACTAATTGGGAAAGGAGAAAAAGTCAAATGCCCTAAATGGAGCCTCTAAGTTCTGTTTAACCACTTATGTGCCTCAGGAGAATCCACTCAACTTTTCTGAGCCTCAGCTTCCTCCACTTCAAAAAAAAAAAAAAGGGCAGAAGAGATGACTTTTGTGGTCTTTAACAGTTTTATACTTTTATATTGAAGTACTTTTCTAATATCTGAGTTAACACTCTCAAGTCTAAGGTCCAAAATACAGTTTTCCTTGAATATTTCCAAAGGGTAAAGTTCATTGCCTATCTATTTTTTCAGTGAATTTATTTCTTGGCCACTGGTCATTGCTGTACTTGTAACTTTCTTGGGAAATCTGATGTAAGGGCCTTGCTCGAGTGAATGATAACCCTGAGTTGTCTTTCGCTGTCCCACACGCACTGAAGAATAGGCTGATAACCGACCTGGGAAGCTTAACACAGCCACGCTCTTCCTGTCAGGTGTCTTACCGTATCAGGATCGGAATGCCTAGGTCCATTGCACGTGGCAAATTTAATGAACCTAGCCAAGGGTGAGTAACGGGAAACATTAAAGGAAATAATAGTTCTAAAACAGATGAGCACACTTGGTCATGCAAACTTTTCTTGTTATCTAGCTTTAAAAAAAACATGATCCTAACAGAACCAAATCAAAATGACCACTTCTCTCAGGCCAATCATTATAAAAAATGAAAAGCACTCTAGATGTCATTTGATCCAATGCCTACACTTCAGAGATGAGGAAATTGAGGCTCAGATAGGATAGAATATTTTGGCCAAGAACCCGCAGCTGGCTGGAAGCAGGCCAAGACCAGACTTCAGATTCTCTGATTCCCAGGCTCTGGGGCTCTCTGTCTCCATCACCTTGTTACCCGCCCCAAATTGCACCATTTGTCTTTACGCTGTTCATATTCCAAAGTGACCCCGGTCTCTCTTGCAGTCTGTTCTGGTTCCTCATTGCTGGAGGGGAAGGAGGATTTCCTTACTCATCCTCACATTTACCACCAGGTCTTCAGGTCACTCAGCACTCACTCTGTGGCTGCCTCTCTTGCTGGAGAGCTTTTTGTTCCTGGTCTCTGGAAAACCCATTTCCTTTACTGCCTGTTTTCTTTGCAGCCTAACCGTGTCCCTGCTTTCAACCCAATGCATCCAAGTTCAATACAAAGCAAGAGTGCTAAGAACCAGTTATGAGAGTTGTTTCCTCACCATATGTTATTTTTGTGTGTTTTCAGGCATTTCTTAAGATTTGGATGCCATCTCTGTGGAATAAATGTCAGAGCCATCAGTGGAGTCATGAAGGCCAGAGACAGCCCCCTGTGCCAAGGTGGTAATGCCTTTGGTTGAGCTGGGCCCTGGCCCAACCCTTTTAACGTTTCCCTGCTCTTCAGAGGGCGTGCTGAAAGACAGGCATAGAAGGTGACCAGCCCGCAGCCTAAGCTACAGCACCAGCCTCCTCCTGTGACAGTGAATGGTCCACCCACAAGAGGGAAAACGAACGCTGCTCCACCTTTCTCTTCCATGTACAAGGGGCATAGATTTTACTTAAAATGATTTCTGGAAAGTAACTCTCATTTTCTGAGAAAGAGGAAAGGTGGCCATGTTCTGCATTCTCTTAAGAAGATGAAGCAGCAAATACTTGGCACATACATCATAACAAAAAAGTCAATAAACCACAACAAGAAGGAGATAAATGGATGGCCATATTGATCCAAATACAACAAAGACTGTTTCAACCCCGCCCCCGAAACACCACTTCCTTTCAGGAGTTTTTAACTAATCAGTATGCAGGCATTTCTTAAATACCTATTGAATGGCACTGCACCAGTATTTTTGGGATATCTGAATTCCAAAATTACGGTAGATTTACAAGTAGAAAAATGTGGCGCTATCTAAGCACGAAGAGAAAGCCAGCAGGAACGTACCCCATGCACGCGCTGACCCAGTGTTTCCGAAGGCCAGGTCCCCCACCTGCGGGTTATTTTAGGAAGGGGATTCTGGCAGCAGCTGGGGCTGTGCCGTGAATAACTTGCACACCAATGTTCTAACACTGAGCCCTTCTTGTCACATCTTTCTAAGAGACCTTGATTTTGAAGATGCCTCCAGGGACCATTCTCTCCAGAGCCACAGAAAGTGACAGAGGCTGCTTGGTGGTCACCGTCACCTTCTTCCCATCAGGTCTTGCCACTCACAAGCTGGCTATTGGCGTCAAAGGACCTTCTGCTGTTGGAGGGTCAGAAGAACAGCAACTGCTCGAGAATAATCACTGTGACCATGGAGGCCATTTATATCAACTCCATTCAATTACTAAACCCACCCACATTTCAAAGATCTTCCAATAGCTGCTCATTACTATTCATTTTAAACTCAAAAATCCTAATCTTGATATCTGAAGCTCCACCAAAGTTCCCGGCTCCTGCCTCCTGCAGCTGCGTAGGCTTCCTTCTTGATTGTATCTGACTCTTGGTCCACCGACCAACTGCTTTCCTATTACCAAGAGAAGCTCAGCATCCCCTTCCTCCCCAAAGGCCTCCCTATCCTGCATATTGGAAGAATGTTCCAGTAACCTGGACGTGCACTATACACCCATATGTTAGGTGTGTATGTGTATGCACGCGTTTTCCATGCCATGGCCATTTGCAGGTAGGCTCACCTGCCCAGTGCTAAAGAAAATTCAAGTCATTCCAAACCGTGATGTGAATGAATCCACCCTCAAGACTGGCATTAAAACGGCAACATAAACAAACACCCATATCCAAGTGAGAGCTTCAGCTGCTGCCCTAACAGGGCTTTCAAAAGTCAGCAAAACAAAGTTCTTTCAGAAGGAAGCTCAAGTATCTTTTACTTATCCCTTTTTTTGAGATATAATTGACATATAACATTACATTAGTTTCAGGTATATAACATAATGATTTGATATTTATATGTATCCCAAAACGATCACCACAATATGTCCAATTAGCATCCATCACCACACAGAGTTACAACTTTTTTCTTGTGATGAGAACTTTTAAGATCTACTATCTTAGCAACTTTCAAATATACGATATTTGAAATAGTATTAATAACTGAGTCACCATGCTGTACACTGCATCCCCATGACTTAGTTACTTTATAACTGAAAGTTTGTACTTCTAACCACCTTCAACCATTTCGCCCATCCCATCGCACACACCCCCTGCCTCTGGCAACCACCAGTCTGTTCTTTGTATCTGAGTTCATTCTTTTTTTTTTTTAGATTCCACATGTGAGATCATATGGTATTTGCCTTTCTCAGTCTGATTTATTTCACTTGGTATAATGCCCTCTATATCATTTACCTCTAGGAGTTGGAAAACTTTGTTGCTAGAACTCTTTTCAGAAAAAAAACGTGGCAGTGTACAATTTGGGGGCTTTGATTGGCATATTGTCCCAATATGGACATTTGCAGATGAGAAAACCAAAACTCAGACAAAAATGCCTTTTTATATAAGCTCAAGCACCATTTATACCTCACTTCTGTGAATAAGATTTAATCCCTATATTATCAAACCTTCAATAAAATTTGGGTCATCTTTAAACTATCCTAGCACAGAGTCTTGTCCTTAAGTAGGTACCCAACAAACGTTTGTTGAAGCAGCATGGAGAATTTAGCTCACAGGAAATCTAAGTGATTATCAACAAGCACTGCACTTGCTATCTGATTTCCCAATAGGAAATACAAATTCAACCTCACCTTCACTGCTTCTTCCATAAATTTCGAGAAGATCTTAATGGCTTTGACGTTTCAGGGTCAGGCTTTTTTAAAACTGCTTTTCTTTTATGCTGAGCATACATTTACAGCTTTAAAAGATACTAAGCATATTCATACAACCATTCTACTTGACTTAATAAGAAGAGAATTATAATCGTGGAAGTGTTTTTCCTATTAACAAAGGACAGGGGAGGATTTTATGATAATTGTCTGGTTAACCAAGGGTCAGTGAAACAGATTAACTGTGCCATTGACTCTTGAAATTGTAGAAACATGTATACTTCTGACCTGGGGTCTTACGCCCTTTCTTTCCCAAACTGGTTTTAAGTAGTATTTAACTGTGACAGTCATTATTTTTAGGCAGAATTTTTGATGTTGTTTTGCTTTCAATTAGTTCAAATTAAGTGTATCTATTCCTTGAGTAGAAGATGAAAATCCATGAGTAAGAGTGATGCGTGTCAGTTTAGTTTGAGTGTTTATGAGGCAATCAACTAAGAATCCCATGAAAATTTGTCATTAGACCATGAGTACCATACCCCTGTTTTTGTTCTTCCAATGTCTCTTCACAGACGTATGTTAATGGGCTTCTACATGCCATTTAAAGAACGGGATGGTTCCCATGGAGTATTGAGCTTTTAGCAATTAAGAGAGGTAGAATGTAACCTGCCAGTTTGGCTGCAGCTGGTTAACAGCTCTGAGTAGCTGCTACGGGAGTAGTGCAGACCCTGCAGCAGAGGAGGCGCTGGGACCCTGACCACAGCCCTCTGTGACCTCCTGCCACCTGCAGAACTGTTAAGAGGCAAAGACCTCCAAGACACTTTCCCCTTTGTGGCAGCCACACCTGCCCTTCATGGAGTAACGGCCCTTGTCCTTGTGTCCACCTGGACAACGGAGATCATCAGCAGGACCAGAGCAGGAGGTACTCAATTCAAGTAATTAAAAAGTCAGTTTACTGAAATATCCAGATCACCAACTCCCACTCCCACACCACCCATCCTACTGAACTACACAAGGACAGTGTCTTCTTGTCCAGGACTGTACTTCAGCACCCAGCACAACGTCTGCCGCAGACAGGCTTTCAGTAAACAGATTTCAACTGGATGATTTGCACGAGCTGCTGGGGTAGGGGTAAAGACACTCCAGTATCTTATTTCCACAACTGCTAAAGTTCGCAGCTGTCAGGCCCTAAAGCTCCAAGGTCAGCCCTGGAAGGGCAGCTGGTGGAGGCTGCAGTATTCACCGGGGCTTATGCTTAATCTTTGGCCATTCCCTCTAAGCCCATCGCTGAATGGAGTGCCTTCTAAAATCTTCCACAGATATCCATGCGCTTAGAATTGCCCAGTGCTTTCTGCTAAAGCTAGTGTTCCTTGGCGAACAATGCAGTGCACCTCAGCTTGGATTGATATCTCTGCCTAATGTGATAACACGGTTAAATGTCGGCTTACGTTTTCTTTTCATCTTAACATTTTTCAGGACCCTGTTGGGAGTTTACTCTTTTGTGACTTTGTAAAAGCCAGTTGATTTTCCTCTTTTACTAGTGGTGGATAGGATGAATAGCAGTGAATAGGGGATATTTTCTCATTTACATAACTCAAGCCAGAGTAAATACTCATTTTTAGTTGTGTATTAAAGTTATACTATTGGTGCAAATCCAGAAAAAAAAATTTAAGTTAAAATGTGTCTTTAATATTATATAAAAGTATATATAAGGAATTTATATGAGAAATGCTATGAAGCATCTATCTAGTCATTAAATCAGAGCAGAAATCAGAGAACTATTCTGTATGTCTATACACACTAGAATAGCTGGTGATCTCTGGCAAATCAGTTAGTGTCCCGGTAACTTTTTGTTGCAAAGGTGACTAACCATTTAATCATTCTTCTGGCTAGTAGAGTAAGACTACCCTCTCCCCACCTGAGAACTCTGCTCTGAAGAGAAGCTACTGTGCTGCGTCCCAACCCATTGGGCTCTATGAAGACAAGAACACGTCTGTCCTGTTGATTGGTGGGAACGAGGTGCCTTACACAGTGCCTGGCCTGATGTGAAAGGACTATCTGTTGAATCAGTTCATGAATGCTGGAGGAGCTCAATATGCCTGATAAACCTCCCCTTATTCTACATAGAGTTACAGAGTCTGTTCTACTCGAACAAGTCTGTTATGGCTTCTGTGGGAAGGAAAATGTCAGCCTAACAGATTTTTTTTTCCCCAGTGAAAAAGGGAAACAAATTTTTTTGCAGTGTAAACAGGCAAATATAGACATCAAACAGTATTAAACAAAATTCAATTGTCTAATAGAGTTCAATCAAATTGTTTCGCACTTCAAAAATTGGAGAATGCTTCTTACTCACTTGGCAGTCACTTCAGAAGAAATGACTGACTTGACAGAAAGAACCTTAGAGAAACGCATATGGAAATTAAATAATTGAACACCGTCACATCAAATTGACTTAAAGAAACTAGTGCCTATTCTTTCCCGCACTGTGCTAATTTGCCATTCTAATCGCCTAGAGTGTGCATTCAGCAAATATCATAGCTGCATGTGTCACAAGCTTCATTTTCCCCCACACTGACCTTGGATTAACCCTTCACCTTTCACTCTACAGCTAATTAAATCCAGTGACATTTCGGTGACACACTCTCCACTGAAATATTTAGTTAGGGTCTTAAATTCCTTCGTACTTGTCCCAACCGCTATGCCTACCTCCCCATCGTACATCTGCTTCAGTGTCACAATATTTTGTCAAAAAACTACAGTACTGCCATGGTAACATCATAAACCCGTCCCTCGCCCAACTCTTCAAGGAGTTTATAAAAATCCAGCTGTAAAAGTTGGCCATCGGCTGTGTGAGCTGGTTGTTTTATGTATGGTAGTTAACCTTTTTTTTCCCTTTCTTTCTTCACCACTCCCACTCTAAAACCACTCATTTGAAAATATTTACAGAGTAATTTAACATTTATTTAGCCATCAAAGAGGAAATTGAAGTTGAGCTCAAGTTGACTTTTCTTACTATACTGCTTTCTAAGGTTAAAATTGTCACTTTCCCCCCCTTTTTTACCATCTGGGTGAGCTCAGCTGAAATCAGGAGTTCTTTATTCATACCCCTCTAATTTCCTTTGGCTTGGAAGTCTTCACTTCCCTGAGTCCCTTTTGAATTTGGTGGGAGCCCCATATACAGGAAAAGCACAGAGGCGTTCGCAGGAAAGGGAGCAGGCCTGGGAGGAACAAATCATTCCAGCACAGCTCATCTCTGTGTTACTGAAACCCACTTAACTCCATTAGAAATAGGGTGAAGTCATTCCTTTTATTTTCTCTTCAAAGCTAAGTTACCTAAGGTATCTGTTTCTCCATTATTCCTCATGGTTCCACACCCACCCCCTGACCTCCTTGTGTGGAAATCCCATTTATCCTCAAGTTTTAGATAAGGTTGAGTGAGGTTATGTCACTCGTAGGGGAAAGAGTTGACAAAGGGAACTCTGCGTCTCCTAAAGAAAGGAAGAGTTTTAAGTTTGGTTTTTTGTTTTTTCTTAAATAAAATCAAACTTGTTAGGCAAAGAAAGAAACCAAAAATCCAAAAAACAGTCAACCAATATCTATTGGAACTATTTTGAGACAGAGTCTTTGAAAGAATATAAGTATAGAAATGTTAATTATAGGACATTTGATAAGTTGGATGCCTTGAAGCAAAATTCTTTTGGAGGTTTTGATACAATTATCACCTAGGCTAAATTATCTGAGGACAAACATGAACTGTGTGTAATGAAATAGTTCCTGGTAAAAGGAGCTTGAACAGTCAGAATTGCATATCTAAGTCAAAAGTGGAGTTAGGCTGCTTTCGGGCAAACATAACGCAGGGTCTATTTTGAGGCTGGCAAGCTAAGGCGTGTGTCCAAGGTGCACATGGAGTGATTCAGAGCAGAATCACCACGTGGCGCAGACACAATTCCCTCACTGATGAGGCCCGTGAGGTTGTCTTGGGACCTTCCCATCTTCTTTTATCCCTGCCCCTCTCCCTCACTTATAAGCACCACACTCAGTACCCAGGACAGATGCTCAATGTATGTGTTCTTTGCAAATGATCTGATTTCAACCCTCTCATTTATAATTAGTAATCATTAGTAATATATTATCTCAGGACTGTGTAACTACAGCTAAAATCTGGAGAACTGTAGCATCTTGAAACCGTTCACCAAGGCTCAGCAAATTAACAACTCAGCTCAGACTAAAAAAATCCCCCTCTTTCACACTGGCAGTGTGTGGTAATAACATCACAGCCCTTAATCATAAAATGACAGAGTCACAGAATGCTTGCAACGGAGATGGTTATCAGTTAACTTTAAAAAATTATTTTCATGAACTCTGCAGCTTGGAATTCCCCCCTTCCCCCGCCACCTTGATGTCAAGTGGAGCTACACATGTGGGTCAGCTCTGTAAAGGGCCACACAAGTTAATCTGAGATTACCCTGGAAATTCCCTCCTATGGGTGTGGTGGTACAGTGGAATGACAGGTGATTTTACGGGGTAAATGCGTTTCAATACAACAAACATTCTAAACAAGAAAAGAAATAGCACTAAAAAAACAGCAAAAATAGCACTAACATTTCTTCTCAAGGTCTGTTATATTTCAGACAATGACAAACGCGTGGAGAAGGCAAGTCAACATGTCTGATCTACCAATAAAAAACTGAAGAGTTTCCTGTATATTTGGTAGGATGAAGTCATAAGGGTGGATGAACTCATGAAGAAAGAGAGCATAGAGTGAGAAAGGAAGGAATCAGGGTCAAAGTCTTAAGGAACTCCAACATTTAATTGTTGGAGAGTGAAAGATGAGCTTGAAAATGGGTCTCCAAGAAGTGGTCAGAGGAGCAGGAGAAAAATTAGGAGCATGTGGGGTTCCAGAAACCCAGAGAAGAAAGGGTTTCAAGAAGGTAAGTGTGGGGACTTCCCTGGTGGTCCAGAGGCTAAGATTTCATGTTCCCAATGCAGGGGGCCTGGGTTCAATCCTGGGGTCTAGTTCCCTGCAGGGGGTCAGGGAACTAGATCCCACATGCTGCAACTAAGAGTTCATATGCCACAACTTAAGATCCTGCATGCTGCAATGAAGATTCAGCTTGTTGCAACTAAGAACTGGTGCAGCCAAAATAAATAAATAAAATAAATAAATATTGATTTAAAAAAATGATGGTAAGTGTGGAAAATAATCTTGAATTCTCATGTAAGGTCAAGTAAAATAAGCAAAAGAAAAAAATTACTTAACATATTACAGACTGAGTTTTACCCCCTCCAAATTCAAATGCTGAAGCCCTACTACACTATGTAACTGTTTTTGGAGATAGGACCTTTCAAGAGGTATTTAAGGTTAAATGGGGTCATAAGGGTAGGGCCTCATCCATTATGCCTGGTGTCCCTATAAAAAGAGGAAGAGATTCCAGGGATGCGTGTAGATTGAGTAGACCCTGTGAGGACACAGGGAGAAGGTGGCCATCTACAAGCCAAGGAGAGAGGCCTCAGGAGAAAACAAACTTGCTGGAACCTTGATCTTGGATTTTCAACCTCCAGAAAGTAAATTTCTATTGTTTAAGCCGCTTAGCTATTTTGTTATGGAAGCCCTAGCAGGCTAATACAAGCAACAAGGATCTTAGATAACCAATGATAAAGTTGTTTTGGGGAGAGATGGAGGTGAAAAGCTGGATTGGAGCATGTTGAGAAATAGGCAGGAGATAAGTAAAGAGAGATAGGGAGTAGAGTCACCTCTTTTACAAAATTTGAACGTGAGGAAAACAAAAGAAATTTGAATATGAATAAGAAAAAGAGATAGGATGATAAGCTGGGGAAACATGGGGTCTCAGGGTTATGAGGATTAAACTTGAAAATTAGCAAATAATGAATGCGATCATCTGTGCAAAAGCCACACTGAAAAGACAAAACATCTCTCAGATTAAAGACCAGAATTAGAATACGGTCATAACAACAACAATAATAAATAATGATAAATCAATAATAATATAATTTACAAGCAATTTATATAAGCCAAGCTACGCGTGTCATGCTTTATAGATTTTACACAGTTTTATCTTTATAGCATAGTGCCTGCCACTTACCAGCTATTCGATACACTTTTTCTGACTGAATGAGAAAGACTCTATAGGATATTATTATTATTATTCCCAATTTAGTCCCCATTTATATATGAGGAAATTAAGACTCACATAGTTTAAATACCTTATCCAAGGTTTATGTGGCCCTAAAGCCTAATCAATAATGTAAACATATCCAAAGGAAAACGTCCTAAGTGAAAATACAAAATGAGAGGCTAGGCAGGTAAAAACTGAGTGCACTTTTACACTGCTGTCCAGGGGAAAGGATACAGGTCAGTGGTGCTATTGGCCTTGGAGAGAACAAGCAGCTCTTGGGAAAAGGTGTGGGAGGTTGCAGGCTTCTGGTGATTGAGTTCATTCCACCATCCGTCCCCCTGGGATCTGGGGACCAGACTGTGGACCTTGTAGACACCTGTAAGAACTCTCAGGAGGATGGAAAGCAACTGGAGGGTTTTAAGAAGAGGAATTCTATCATCTCATAAAAGTTTGTGGGGGCTGCCAAAACAGAATATCACAGACTTAAACAACAGAAACTTATTTTTTTATGGTTCCGGAGGCTGGAAGTTCAAAATCAAGGTGCCAGCTAGGTGGTCTTCTCCTCTCTCCTTGGCTCACAGATGGCTGCCTTCTTGCTGTGTCCTCACATGGTCATCCCTGAGTCTGGGTATCGTCTGTGTCCTAATCTCATCTTCTTAGAAGGACACCAGTCATACTGGATTAGGGCCCACCCTCATGACTACATTTTAACTGAATTACCTCTATAGACCCTATCCCCAAATACAGACATTTTCTGAGGTACTGAGGATTAGGGCTTCAACATATAAATTTTGAGGGGACACAATTTAGTTCGTAACACCTCACTTGGATTTTTACCATGATCCCTGGACTGCTGTGATGAGAATAGATTATAAAGCTGTATGGATGCAAGGGTGAAAGAAGGGAGAGCCATGAGGTAGCTCAGTCCAAGATGGCAGTATCACTGAAGTGGTAATAAGAGTCTGCACTTGTGAAATATTTTAAAAGTTGAGCTGAAAGAAAATGCTCTTGAATTGAGTACAGGCTACAAAAGAAAGAAGTTAAAGAATAACTGCAGGGCTTTTGGCCTGAGTAGCCAGAAGGATGGAGTTGCCATTACCAGAGGTGGGCAGATTGTCGAATAAGCAAACTAGGGTGGGAGGAGAGGAATTCTGTCTAGGACATATTAAGTTTGAGATGCTAATTAGACATGTAAATAGAGAGTCAAGTAGGCATCTGAGCATGAGTCTGGAGTTTGCAGTAGAGGGGTGGGCTGCAGACATGAATTCTGGAGTCATTACTGTATAGACAGTATAAGAAGAAACAAGAGGCTGTATGAAGCTGCTATGGGAGGGGATAGAAAAAAGTCTAAAGGTTGAGCTCTGGAGCATGACAATGATAAGAGGGCAAGCGCATGAGGAAGAACAAGCAAAAGAGACAAAGAACGAATGGCCATGGAGGTAAGAGGAAACCCAGAAGAGTATGGTGCCCTGGAAGCCAGGTGATGTCATAGTTTCCAGAGCAGAGAGTGTTTTCCAAATGCTATGGATAGTTCGGTAAGAGGAGGACTGAGATCTGAGCACTGGATTCAGCGGTGTGGAGGTCACTGGTGACTTTGAATATGTGTTTGCTTAATGTGAGTCAATGCTTAAGAGCTTAAACAACTCTGGAGCAATGAAAAGTTGACTTTGTGGATCAAGCTGTAGAGAGGATGATGCCAAGGAAAATGTAAGCCTCGTGGCCTGCCTACGTGTCCAGCTGCCCTTTCTAGGTAATCTGCTGCCTCTTTCCCAATAAAACCACAACAGCCTCTCTGTGTCTCAATGATCATATTGGACATGCAGTCAACACTTGGCTTTTTAAGGTCTCTGAAGTCTCTGTAGATCTCAAAGTTTTGTTTCTGTTGTTATTAAATGCTAGCACAGTGCCTGGCACATACTAGACAACCAAAAATTACTGAATGAATGGATTAAGAAAATGAATGCTGTTGGGTAAGCAGATATGAGCCAACAAAAGACTAGTTTTCTTCCTCTACTCTGTGTGAATCTGAACCCTCCAACAAGAGACCTCAAGATGAGATTTCCCAGAGGGATATGCCTTTCACAGAAAGACAGGGAAAGAGGCAGAAGAGGTCAGCAGAAACATCAGACCTTGGAGAAGAAAAGGAAGGAGGGAAGGGTGACTGAGAAGAAGCACCTCAGACGGCAGTGCAGTTTTAAGAAAATACTGGCAAATTTATTGGGCCATGAAAGCCCATCACAAGAGTCCTTGTCTTCTAGGAAAGGGTCTGACTTACAACCCTGCTTCACTCAATCACTGGCTGGGAGCAGCCCATGGGAAGCATGGCCTTGGTGCCCAAGTGGTGGTGTATTTCTGAGTGCAGTAGCTGGGGCTGTTGGTTACTTATGCCACCTACAGCCAAGATCTGAGAGGTACTTTTCACAGCCACCTCATATCCCACGTCTATTTTTAGCTTCCTACTCAATATTTTATACAAATGAGTGAATATAAATGAAACTCAAAAAGAAATCTGAAAAATTGTCTTTTTCAGAGTCTCTAGTCAACTACCTGAATATCTGTAATATTACTCGGTTAAATAAGTCAAGCAATGACAACAAATCATAATTCAGGCAACTTAGAATTGGTATAAGATTAATCTTTGGTCATAAATGTCTAACACTTTAACACTATCTCACTGAATGCTGATTTCACATCTTTTGATAGAAGACAAGGTAAATGAAAAAGGCAAAGAACATGCTCTCCATTCTGATTCTCATTCGTCCTGTTAGCTACTAGCCTTGAATTAGCTCAGACCCCAGCTTGCCTCCTCCTCCATTCCAGTCCCTCCCTAAGCAGAAGTTCCAGTCAAGGTTACTCCTTGGGTTGCTGCTCAGCATCGGTCCCACAAGGTCAAACAAAGCCAACTGTTCTGAATCTGTTTTTTGAAGGAAACTTTCCATCCATGAAGGCACACGTGTTTTTTTTTTAAATGTGATTCAACAACCATGTACTAAGAACATGTTTCTTATAAGACTGGAATTGAAGAGTCAAAAGTTAATCATTTTTTAAGGAAGTCTGAAAGACAACATCTGGCCTGCTTATCTCAACACTGTGCGCTAAGATTTTGTAATATAATGTATTCATTTTCCAAAGAAGTAAACTGAGTCGTGGGATAAAGAAGGATCTTATTTTTACATTTTCTTTTGGGTGGACACCAAGGTCAGAAACCTTACCTGAGATCTTCTACTCCTGCTCTACACTTGATCACTGCACTGAGAGCACACCGCCTCTGCAGGCTGAGCACATCAATACCTGAGAATCATGCATTGTGCGTGAGGGGATGGATACACAACTGTACTTTTGAAACTAAATATTGATTCTTCAGTGGTCTGTCATATTACATGCGCAACTTCACTTGAATGAAGCAACTTTTTTTTTCAGTGTTACAGAGGAAAAAAGTAGGTACAGGACGGACTTTCCCGCCTCCATTACTTAAGTAAGAACTTCCATTTTTAACTTACCAGTAACCATATTAGTCCCTGCTTTGTTATTCTCTATGCAATACCTATGCATTTAGGATTTAAGGTGGGAAGGAAAGAGCATCACAGATCAGGGAAAACTGGGTTTTTCTTTTCTTCGAGGGTGAAGGAAGTCAGGAATTAATAACTATATAATGGATTTTGTAATTTTCCTTTTTTTTCAAAGAACTGAAAGCTCAACGGCCCCTATCCATGCAGCACTGACACCAACATCTACTGTTTCTACAGATGAAACAAAAATTCTCTAAAACCTCATCTTACTGGACGTGTTCATTTACTGGGAGCTTCTGTTATTCCATGCTTAAGAAGCTGAGCAGTTCAGAGGAGTTGAAACAATTTTCTCAGATCTTCAGAAGTCCATTCCCATTTTGGGGCCTCAAGGTCATAGACTCACAGTCCTAGGAAGGTCCCTAAGACGTGTCACCTATTATTTTGTTCAGTACAGAAATGGTCAAAACACAGCTCGCAGAGAGCAACCAGATCGCTATGGACAACCCTCTGCAGCAAGTTTGAAAATGGCTACTCTAAATTGCGGTGATCAGCCGTTATGCTGTGTTCTTTAAAAGACTCGATATAAAACTACTACACATAGAGTCATGAATACCAAAAAAAAAAAAAAAAATCTGTCAATTTTACTTCATATAATAAATGACTATTTAAAATGGGGTCTTTGGTCAGTAACACTAGTGAATTCTGGTTCACATCCTTATTTAGTTTGGCCACACCCAGTGGAATGCTACCAGCAGAATTAAACCTAGACTTCCTGTAGAGATGAAAATCTGTACAACCTTTCGCCTAGTTTACAAAGACCTCAGAAAGAGAGATTATGCAAGTTTTGTTCCAGAAAGTTATTTCCCTATTTTTTCTTCTATTCAGTGATTCTTATTTCCTTAAATGTTTTCGTTTGTTTGCTGTTTTGCTTTTTAACAAATGTACATGGGTATCTTGATTAAGCAGCTTCTTTACCAACTTTCCAGGCTGCAATAATCATCATCCTCTTATGGTTTACTCAATGATCTTATATCCCAAATGTAAATAACCTGAAAGACTCTCTTTTAGGAGAGGATCTGCCTGGAGAAGGCCTGCTCCGATGCAGACTGATAATCTCTGGGGCAGGGGCACATGGCCTGGAGCTATGCAGGACACTTCTCAGTGCTTGTTTCAGCTTGGTGCTCCTCTCTTTTGTTTGCTTAATCCTCACACTGTTAGCAAAGAAGAGAAAGAGAGGATGGGGGAAGGGCTGCCTCTGCCTCTTTCTTCAGTCCCTCTTTAAAAAAAAATTGGGGGAGCAAGGAAACTTTTCCTAGAAATCCACCAGAGCTTTCCACTATTTTTTTTCACTAGCCAGGAGTTGGTTCTAGGACCACTGCTAAAACTATCACTAATGGAAGAATGGGACTACAATGTTTGGCTTAGACGAACCATTTCAGAAGGAGTAGGTATTGAGCAAGCAACCAGAAGAGCGACAGTAGGCATGTAAACAAATCATAAAGCGCACGACAGAAAGTGCTGAGCCATGAAAGTGACATAGCTACAGTGCTCTGGCTGCTCAGCCTGGAGAGTTTATTTCCATCTGGGGATTAAGAAAGAAAAGACGTCTGAGTTGAAGACCGGAATTAGGGACAAGAAAAAAAAATGAAAAAAAGGCATTTTAATTTGCCAGTCAAGAAACGGCAATGGGAAAGAATGCGGCATATAAAAAGTTGCAAGATACATCTGGCTGAGATAAAAGGTATATCGGTTAGATTTTGCTATGATAACAAATAAGCCCCACATCTCACAAGTTTATAACCACAACAATTTTTGTCTTGCTCACAGATCTGCCGGTTGTCTGTAGCTGTGTTTGGCCCTGCTTCTGGCATCTTCTTCTTCTGGGAACCAGGCTGAAGGGGCATCCCCTACCTGGGATACGCTGCTCTCATGGCAGAGAGCAGAAACCCAAACCTATGCAGAAGTTTCTAGGGGCCCTGCAGGGTAGGGGATGTTGATATATTCCCTTGAGATGCAGATGAAGTTGCATCACCTTGCGCCTCCTACCGCTGAGAGGCACAAGGACTGATGGGAATCTCTGGGTTCTGGAGGTAGCACATGTCACAGTAAGTGTGCTGTTCTAATCGATTTAACGAGTTATCTTTAAGCCAGACAGTTTTGCCAGGGGTTGAAAACAAAAGAAGGATCTGTAACATGTCCAGACTGCTACATAAGCTGCTCTAGAATTTGGGTGCTTTGATCTAGCAGATCAGATGGTGAACGAAGTCTGAGATGCCAGATGAGGTATCTGAAAGCCTAGACAGGAGAATCGCTTTGCAGACCTTCAGGAATTAGAGGAATAGCTATATCCTCTTCTGTAAACTAACTGCTATTCTTCTTGTGAAAAACAGCTCCTGGCTTGCTACTGGTAAAGAATGAATGTTTGATCATGGAAACCAAACTACCACCAGTCAGACTGTAACTGCCTCCACAAAATAATGGCCTCTCCTCTCTTCCAAATCTTGTGCAAATAACACACACTGGCAAATTCTAACCTGGAGCAATACAGAATGAGGGTTTAAGGAAATGTAATCCCTGGCTTCTCTGCAATGCAGATGCCCCGGGGGTGGGGGTGGGGTGGGGGTGGGGTGGGGGTTGGGTTGGGTTGGCAGTGATGCCAGATTGGCTAAGGGAAATAAAATTGGAAAGATAGACTGTGACTTAATCACAGAGGGCTTTAAATGCTATACCAAGAAGAAAAAGCAATAGGGAGTCTTCTAAGGATTTAAGTAGAAGAGTGGCATGATCAGGGGTGTACTCTAAAGCTCTTTCAAGTTCTCTGTGCATACAAAGGTCACAGGGGGACCCAAGAATCATAACACTTTCCCCTTAACTGTGTTCCTTTGTGCCTGGCACTAAAATATATCATTTTATTTAATCTTTAGACTTATATCCTTTCAATACTTTATATATTATCCTTACAAGATAGACTTTATCATCCCTATTTTTTCAAGATAAGGAAACTGAGACACAGACACGTTAAGGAACTTAGTCTTCTTCCCCCAGCGAAGCAGATGTAGAACCTGGTACCTAAGTAGGTACCTGTGGACTAAGGCATGGAGATGGGAGCCCTACAGCCAGAAAAGGTCCAGGGGACAGGCAATTCTGAGGGGCTGACATCTCCTCTTTGCATTCATTCATTTATTTATTCCTCCAGTCAACAAATCGTTAGGGATTACAGGCGGGTCAATTCAGAGGAGATTTGAAGGGCACTATTTTAGCATGCCTTCAACTGTGGATCTTCAGATGCTGTATTTAACTGGAGTCCAGGTAAATTAAACCTAATTATAACTACTGACTTAACTGTCATTTCCACTACAGTTTAAACTCCAAGAGGGTAGAACTATGTCTATTGTATCTCCAGTGTCTAGCACATGGCAATTTCTCAATAAAGATCTGATGAGTAAATGTCGGGGTGCCTGAGTGGCTGGCTCAATAAATAAGAACCACAGAGAATTTACTTCTGTGCTGGTAATAAGAACTGGCTGGTAGTCTTTCTCTTGCTGATGAGACTGGTTTTCTAAATCCGGAGCATGAGCCCTCCCTCACGTTCTCCAGACTGAGAGAGTTATTAATAACTCTTTCCAGCCTCAGCGTCACTTCCTGATGATCCCGAGCCACAAGCAAGGTAAAATGTCTAAACCAGACACCTAGTCACCATGTGTTTCTCCCAATGACAAACCTCCAGAGATCCTCCACTTGACTCCAAAGTTTGGCATAACATCTAAGGCCCCTTTGGGAATCTGTCTTCAGCCCATCTTCCCAGCTTTCTTTCCATCACTCACTACCAGTTCCACAACTCAAGCATCCAGACTCCACACTCCATCCATATGGGACCATTTGCAATTCCTTAAATACTCCAGGCCCTCCTCCATTTTTCCACCAGAACCCCAACTTACCCTTCAAGTCATAGCAGCTCAAAGATCGTCTTGACTGTCACCCCTCATTTAGAGGGCGGCACGCCTTCTACTGAGATCAACAATGCCTTGCTTACAGTTCTTCTTCCCACACTACATTTTGATTAGGTATTTCCATGTCTATGGCTCCCCAGACAAAGAGAGAACTCAGAAGTGAGGCTTCGTCTTTGCACAGGTGATTCCTAAAGAGGCAGCCAGCATGTCATAGGTATTCAGCAACTGGTGGCTGGATGAATGAGCTTACAGAGTGAGTGGCTGGGGGCACCTGCTTGGCTACCAGGCTTCGATCCAAGCTTTTCTGCCTGGGTGTTCATGCTGGTTGCAGATGGTTCCACGGCCCTGTGTCTGCACTGCAAGCAAAGGAGAGACTGTACACGGATGGTCATTGTATAGGTTATATCTTTTCAGCCACAAAACCATCCTCTGCTGGTACCACAACCTGGGGTTGTATGTCTGTGACCCAGAGGTCCCCAGGAGATCATCCCCTTGAAGAGACTGAGAGGTTTAAATCTGAGATGCTAGCCTTTGCATCAGCCTGACCCACTGTCACCTTGGCTTTGTTGCTCTGACTAATTTGCCTTGTTGTGCAGATTAATTTATGAAAAGAGAAAACACACAGTTGATGATAATATGAAACCGGTGACTGCACACCATTCCATCAAGGCACATTCTAAAAAGGGGGCAGAAATGATGTTGTTTCTAAAGTCCAGCAATGTTGAGGATACGATCAGACATGCTGCCTTTCAGCTGAGAGATATCTCCCTCTACTTTGTGGCAAGTGGGAGGATGACAGCAAACTTTCATCTTCCCTGACAAGATACCTCCGGCATTTTCCTCCGGGAAAGGCAACTGATCATTTGATTCTGCTCAAGGATAAGGTGACGTGTATGAAAGCACTCACAGGCCCCACTCTTTACAGCTGCCTCCTTTGAACACATGTGAGAACACACAGGATGTTCTTCATTAGACAAGGAGCCTACTTATGATTTTTATCCCTAAAGGCTCTCGAGTCCTGGGAGCTACGACAAGAGGCCATTTCTGCTGTATAATGCAGACCAAAAAAGCTCTTCTCAGGCCCCCAAACATGTCCCTAACTTAACTACTCTGGTCAACATTCATCTCTCTACTCTCTGAACTCTTAAAAGCTCTTTCTGCTTGAAGTGTCCTGCAGAACATTTATTATAGATTATATCGGGTCATGTGCTCTCCTCCTATGCTTCATGTTGTTTCAGGCAGATTTAAAACTTCTGAAGGACAGAGGACCCACCACGTGCATCTCTGGTAACCCCTAGAGTGCCCGGCACGATGCTGAGCACATACATCATGCTCAGTAAATAACCTGATGGATGCATTCCTAAACACAAGATATAAAAAGGACATGTGAGAGGAGACTAATCATATTATGTCAACCTCTTTTCAGGCAACTTCATAAGAAGCTATCACCAATCTATAACTTAACAGTATTTCATTTGGTAACCTAGATAACAACCAATGTTCCATGATCAATAACACATACAGTTTCCTGTCAATCTGAAGCTGGTCCTCTAGCTCATGCTAACATGGGGTTGTTTTTAACAATAGGATTAAAACAGCATGGCATCCTTGAACCTAACAGGATACATCTACCTGAGGAATTCTGTGTGTCATTCTGTGGTCATACCTTAAGAACAATAACTGAGAGCTAAAGAGACCTGTGGGAGGGCATTTTCAAAGAGTAAAGAGATTGGATACATTGTTTTAAAAAAACAAATTGACATACTACAATTCTTTATTCAGAGTACAAAAAAGATAATAACATAATACAAAGTTAAGAAAATCACAAAGATAAAAATTGAGTGACCACAAAATTACCTACTAAAAGCTATAATTCTATCATCTAAAGACACTTGACACTCATGCAGCTCAATATCAAAACACAAACAACCCAATCAAAAAATGGGCAGGACTTCCCTGGTGGTGCAGTGGTTAACAATCCGCCTGCCAATGCAGGGGACACTGGTTCCAGCCCTGGTCCAGGAAGATATCACATGCTGTGGCGCAACTAAGCCTGTGTGCCACACCTACTGAGCCTGTGCTCTAGAGCCTGTGAGCCACAACTATTGACCTATGTGCCACAACTACTGAAGCCTGCATGCCTAGAGCCCATGCTCTGCAACAAGAGAAGCCACTGCAATTAGAAGCCCGAGCACCACAACTAAGAGTAGCCCCCACTCGCTGCAACTAGAGAAAGCCCATGTGGAGCAAGAAAGACCCAACAAGCCAATTAATTAATTAATTAATTAATTAACTAAAAAGAAAAAAAGGGCAGAAGACCTAAATAGACATTTCTCCAAAGAAGACATACAGATGGCCAACAAACACATGAAAAGATGCTCAACATCAATAATTATTAGAGATATGCAAGTCAAAACTACAATGAGGTATCAGTTCACACCGGTTACAATGGACATCATCAGAAAATCTACAAACAATAAATGCTGGAGAGGGTGTGGAGAAAAGGGAACCCTCCTGCACTATTGGTGGGAATGTAAACTGATACAGCCACTATGGAGAACAGTATGGAGGTTCCTTGCAAAACTAAAAATAGAATTACCATATGACCCAGCAATTCCACTACTGGGCATATACCCAGAGAAAACCGTAATTCAAAAAGACACATGCACCCCAATGTTCATTGCAGCACTATTTACAATAGCCAGGACATGGAAGCAACCTAAATGTCCATCAACAGATGAATGGACAAAGAAGATGTGGTACATATACACAATGGGATATTACTCAGCCATAACTGAAACAAAATTGGGTCATTTGCAGAGATGTGGATGGATGTAGAGACTGTCATACAGAGTGAAGTAAGTCAGAAAGAAAAACAAATATCACATGTTAATGCATATATGTGG
This sequence comes from Hippopotamus amphibius kiboko, assembly GCF_030028045.1. Classification (NCBI taxonomy): domain Eukaryota; kingdom Metazoa; phylum Chordata; class Mammalia; order Artiodactyla; family Hippopotamidae; genus Hippopotamus; species Hippopotamus amphibius. The sequence goes on along the minus strand of NC_080196.1, from coordinate 8,559,037 downwards.
AATCTAGAAAAATGGTACAGATGAACTAGTTTGCAAGGCAGAAATAGAGACACAGATGTAGAGAACAAACGTATGGACACCAAGGAGGGGGGATAAGTGGGGGGGTGGGGCGGTGATGGTGGGATGAATTGAGAGATTGGGGTTGACATATATATGCTAATATGTATAAAATAGATAACTAATTAAAAAATGAGATGCTTAATAAAAATTTTTTTAAAAAATTAAAAAAAAAAGACACTTGACAAATAGCTGGCTTAGAGAATTCCTCATTTAGTGATCATATGATTAAAGCCATAAACAGGGCTTCCCTGGTGGTGCAGTGGTTAAGAATTCACCTGCCAATGCAGGGGACACAGGTTCAATCCCTGCTCCAGGAAGACCCCACATGCCATGGAGCAACTAAGCCTGTGAGCCACAACTATTGAGATCATGTGCTGCAACTACTGAAGCCCACGCACCTAGAGCCTGGGCTCCACAACAAGAGAAGCCACAGCAAAGAGGAGCCTGTGCACCACAACGAAGAGTAGCCCCCACTCACTGCAACTACAGAAAGCCCGCGCGCAGCAATGAAGACCCAATACAGCCAATAAAGAAATAAATAAATAAATTTATATATAAAAAAAGACATAAACAGACCTTAGTAGGATTAGAATTAATTAATGGTGCACAGAACCACAATGTATTATTTAAGGAAATCAGGAACACTTGAGGTTCTTGTGCTGAAGAATCATGTCTTCTCACAAAAATCTTACTTGCTGGCCTTCTCAGACATATGACATTGAGGGGATGAAGAGTACTATGTTTCCCTATTATTATGTGTTTTAAATTTTTTATCTCTTTGAATTTTTTTTTTCTACCTGGATTCCTACAGAATTTATCTGTACCAATATAGTAAGTAATCTGTATTCTTTGTGCCTTCTATTATAAATATGTGCATGTCATTTGCCCTACAAGGTTTAGAGATTCTTAATGACAGAAATAATGATGATAAGGATGATGATGATATAATAAAAGCTAACATTTATTGTACTTTTACTATGTGCCAGGCTTCAGTCGGTTTCATTGATTCAGATTCATTTAATCACGATGCACTCACCTTTACATGTTCATTAGGCCCAACAGTTCTAGAATAAAATTATCTGTGAAATCAACAAATAGTAAGCATATTCAATTGTTCATTTTCCCTTTGAGTAACCTGGGAACATAGACAGATTTGACTGAGATCCAAATACGTGACTGGCTTTTCTTTTCCTTCAAAATGTTCAGAAGCCTCTTCTATCAGGCAGGCAGGGTCACATCTTCTGACGACACCGTCTCCTCCAAGCCCCTAGTGCAGCGGTAGCTGCCTAGCAGGTTCTCAGAAAATGTCCTTGACTTAAATATTCCACAGCACCAACTATGAAAAGTGACTTAGCATAAGCAATGATGACACACTGAGGACCTTGCTCTGGACTATAGACAGTGAACGTGCTACCACTTCTAATTTGTAAGCATCATGAAGTTCATGAGGGATATATATATATATATATATATATATATATATATATAACATATATATATGTGAAAATTTACATGTTTTAAATACGCCCTGTAATGAGTTTGAGAGGGCCCTGTGTGTTTCCAACTAATTTGACTACATCTTTGTAGTTAAACTAAAATGCTCTTAAATGCCTGGGTTTGAAACCTATTAATACCATGAAAACAGTAAAAAAGAAACTGTGTGTGTTATTCTAATACTCTAAAAGGCTTAAAAATAAATCACGATTATCCTAAAGAAACTCCCACTCTTGGGGAACTCACTAACTTGTGAGTAATGTGCAGACATTCTCAATAGATTCCCAGTTACATATCCTGTGGTCTTCAATGTTTACTCTTTAATTAAAGTGAGTCTATCCCTTATTGTTCATGGACTCCCAAATACACAGAAGGGTCCAACAAAAATAATCACTCTTTGTAGTCGCCTTTCTGCCCTACCCCCCATTCCTCCTAGCACATTTTCCTGGGGTTACGCTCTCCTGAGGGGCCTTGACCTGCACCAGTGGAGGCTGAAAGGAGTGGGGGAACAGAAAGCAAGGGACTGTAGCAACTTTGAGCTCCCTCACCATCCTGAAAAGTTCTGAAATGGCCCTGCACCAGTGGAGGTTGAAAGGAGTGGGGGAACAGAAAGCCAGGGACTGTAGCAACTTTGAGCTCCCTCACCATCCTGAAAAGTTCTGAAATGGCCTATCTTTGTAACAATCTATGGAATTTGCCTCAAAGAGAGAGCGCCAGAGTTTTCTCCTTTTCTGATGAGGGGAATCTTAGATCCTGGTCTCAGAGCTTGCCCGTTTCTTTTTAGCGGTGGGCAGGAAGTCAAGTGGCTGAATTCCCAAGCCTTCTGGATCTATGTGAAAGTTCTCAGCCTCTACCCAAGCCTTTTCTGTGCCAAGTGGTGCGATAAAACTTGTGAGAACAGGTTTTCCTTGCGAGGTAGCTGATGTATCTGCACCCATTTCTGGCAGAAAACCAAAGTAGAAAAGGATTTGGAGAAACCTTACAAATACCATAAGGGGCTTGATATAAATTTGCTTTAGAAATTTAATGACTGTTCAAGGGAATGTGATTTTTGTTTGACCTTTATCTAAGCAGTTTCTCCCCAATCACAGCATGCACACTTAGCTATAATTCAGCTTAACCAGCCAGGACCCAGGCAAACCAATTTTATTTGGATGAATTATAAGACTTTTACAAATTCAACATGATCAGCATGTGGCCTAGGAAGTCTTTTAAACAATGACATTCATTCTACAACAACAAAGCCTTAGAACTGTATGAGTGTCGGAGATTTCAAAGGCCTTTGACATTAGTTATCACTTTTAATCCTAAGAGAGAACTGCTCCAACTGTCCAATAAATTCATTGATTCTAATATCTCAGTAAAAGAAATATTTTCTATTTTCCATCCTTTCTCTTTAATAAGAAAAAGAATCAAAAGGGAAATATGAACTCTTGTCATTCCTTCAGAAATGCAGAGGGAACACAGCCAGCTGTTGCATCCTCCAAAGGGCTGAGGTCTCAACTGGCCCTTGGTGGGGTCACTGTGATCAGCTGTAACTTTTGCTCACCCCTGCACTCACACCCAAGGCGGCAGCCACAAGGACTGTCGGTCACTGAGAAGCTGGGCTCCCCCCTGGACCTTCCTCTTCTTGGTTCTGCTGTGAAAAGCCCACAGTGATTCAACACACACTTGGTGGAGAAACCAAGCAAGCCTCAAGAGCACCAACCCATTTAGACGTATAAAGTACTTTACTGGTTACCTCCCTGAACTCTTAAAACAATGCTTTGGGGCGGATATTATTACTTGTCATTTTATAGGTGAAAAGTCAGAATGTTAGCGAGATTAAAAGTCACTGGCACAAAGCCAGGCAGAACTTGGCCTGAACCCACGTCTCGGGGCTCCCTGACAAGGGAACAACGCTCCACATCCTTCCTACTCAGAGCACGTTCTGTAGACAGGCAGCATCAGCACCACCTGGGAGTCTGCTGGAAACGCAGAGTCTCCGGCACGCCCCAGAACTGCTGAGTCTGCATTTTATCTAGATCCTAGGTAGTCTGTATGCAAATTAAAGTATAAGAAGTACTGCTCTACAACATAACTGTCTTCAGCCCAGGGGAAGTTCAGCTGAAGCTCCAAATGCAGAGGAACCAAATGAGAGGAATGGGTCCCTAGGAGGAACATTACGGCAAGCTCACGCAAATTTTGTACTATTCATTTGCAGTTAATCCCAAGATCTAAATCCCTCCAGCTCTTCCAAGTCTAGTAAAACAGAATCTCACCCTCTATGGGGCAGATGGACCTCTGCTCAATGTCTCTGCTTGGGGCAGAGGCGGGGGTTGGGAAGAAGGCAGAATCTTGAAGATGTTATCCAGGTATGTGACTCCCAGCTGCCTAGCCCCTTGTCATTGACAACTTAGTGTAGGATCAGAAGCTTTGTTGGATGATCTGAACCTGGACAAAAAGAACATTTTCAAGCACCTTATTACAATAAACTCTGGCAAGAGTACAGCTGACACTCTGTAAAATAATCTGGACGTTTTTATCAGAGTAAGAGACAATAATACGATTTGTCCGTTGGCATAATACAAAATCTATTCATTTTTTAAAATAAAAAAAGTACTTAATTATGTAAGTGTCTTATGATAAGCATTCTTCCAAGATAGGGAAATGCCCATGTCTCCAGACTTCTGGCTAGGGTTTACATCTTACATAGATTTATGACAATGATGAGATTTGGTCCCTTGAACTTCCTGACATGGAGTGTCCAGTACAAGCTTTCTACTTGGACTGAATGGTCACCCTTGGGCGCCCTAACTTGCACGAGAGCAGCAAACACATAACAGGCATTCAGCAATTGCTACTGAATGAATAATTTCATGATTGGAACAGACATGACAGATTAATTGGATTTCCGAGGTCTCCCCATCTGCCCCCAACTCCTGTCTTACACACACATACCTACCACTGGAGTTGCCTTCAAAGACCCAAGAGACTATAAGCTGCTTCAGATTCTGAGGCATTTCAAACCAAAAGCATAGTAAATATTCCTAAATCAAAACCACACAGACTGCGTCATTCAGTTGCTTTGGAACAGTTGCTTTCCGCAGCAAGACACTCAGCAGTTTTAAGTAAGAAATAGGGCTCAAGTGGAAAATATTTATAAAGGGAACAAAAAGCAAATGGTGTTGTTTGCCAATGACACCTTGGAGAACCAGTGGGTATTAAAAGAGGGAAAACAAAGAGACCTGATATTATAATATGCCTTTCTTTCAAGCACACACATACACACAATCAAAATAAGGCAAGCCCCTTTCAGGCACTGAAAGGGGGAACACTTCTGGCAGAAATAATTGCTCTATACTTATTGCTGCTGGAGTTGTGGCCCAACAGGGGAATAGAAGGTACCAGGCAATGAAGTAGAGCTGCAAGGGGGACCAATGGCCATTGAACAATTTACAAAAGGCTCAGTTTGTTCTACCTGGAAAGAGGAGTGTATATTTTAAAATATCACATTTAATTAACACTTGAAGAGAGGAACCTAATGGCTCACACCAGTGATTCTAGGCAGCTTTTGTACGAAACAGATGAAGGGGAAAAAACCTGATTAGGCACTGGCCTTAAGCACAGTTTCCTTGGATTTCCTTTTTCCTCTTTACCATATAACAACATGGCTGAAAATTAGTTCTGACAGCTAATCAAAGTGAGTGGCTCTTTCTTTCCTTGGAGTGGTTAACAAGTACTGTGCATTGTGCCAACATAACATACTGCTGAATGGATGGAGGAAGGAAAGAATTGATTAGTTACTTCATTGCAGGCAGCTCTGTACCTCCTTTCAGTTGAATCAGAGGGCTCTGTGGTGCTTGGGTCTGTTTGGTGTGTGAGGGCAACCTGGGAATGTCAGAAGCCAGCTCTGCTAATGTGGTAGCTCCTCCTCCTACCTACTGGCCCTTACGTACCCACACAACCCCTTCCTCCCCTGCCCCACACCCATCCCTCTCCAGTGCCTCCCACTCAGAGTTACTTCTGCTTCTGATGGCACTTTGGAAATCTGTACTATAAAGATGGAGGGTTGAACTAAATTTAGGCTGTTAAATGATAAAGCAGGAATTAGCTAAAGACAAAAGAACAAAATCAAACCCAACTCTCTAAGGGAAGAGTGTGGCACCCAAGAGGTTGGCCCAGAATAGGACCAGTATCTGTGTGTAATGGGCAGATGTGAGTTAAGGCCATCCCAGGTGAATGTCTTTTACTTGGCTGAAGGGAGTCTGTTTGCCTCACCAAGAATTTCGTTTTTGTAGTTTGGAATGCAAAAGAATGATCATTGCTAAAAGGGCTGTGATGGAATGGAGCGGAGGTAAAGAGCTTTAAGATTCTCCAGATGAAAGCTGTGCAAAGGGGTACAATGATTGCTCCACCAATTAAAATAATAGCAACAGCAAAAAGTGGCCAAAGGGGAGGTATCTGGGCCAAACACAGCCCACAGGATTCCTAGGGAAACCTGGCCTAGGGCTGGGTCTCATTTGAAATCCCAAGGAATATCCCTGAGACTACAGTTCCTGATATGTCCCCTTCCTAGGGAAGGAGCCTGGGGAAAGGGTTCTGAGCTTCATGGGATGATGTCACAAGCCAAGACCTGAACTGTGGCAGCTCCCACTAAGCTGAGAGTAGCCATGTCCAAGCAAACAAGCTGGGGTGCTTGGTCATGCCCCAGTTAGGCTCTTGGATGGGCTCCTGGAAAGCTTCCCTTTCAAGTTGTCCTTCGAGGGAAGAATGGGCACTCATATTCGCCAGTACAGTTCTCCTCAGCCCTCCCTCTGGAGGGAGGTAAGCCCCCGAAACAAGAATGAGTCTTCTTTAGCACAAATGTCCTGGCATTTTAGGGCTGTGTTTTTGCTATGTCTACGCAAGAAGGTCAAAGTAAAAAGGAAAACCAAGCCTTCAAAATCACTTTAAAAAGGCACAGGCTGTATCTTGGCTGGATGAACACTTGTCCTGTTTTTTTAACTGTGGTAAAATAAACATAACAGGAAACTTAAATTTCTTTTTCTAAAAAAACTTTTATTGAGATACAGTTAACATACAAAAAACTGCATATATTCAGAGTGTGCAATTTGGTATCCCAATCTCCCAATTCATTCCCCGCCAAGCCTCCCTGCTTTCCCCATGTGGTGTCCACATGTTTGTTCTCTGCATCTGTGTCTCTGTTTCTGCCTTGCAAACCAGATGATTTGTACCATTTTTCTATATTCCGCATATATGTGCTAATATACGATATTTGTTTTTCTCTTTCTGACTCACTTCACTCTGTATGACAGTCTCTAAGTCCATCCATGTCTACAAATGTCCCAGTTTCATTGGTTTTCACAGCTGAGTAATATTCTCTTGTATATATGTACCACATCTTTTTTATCCAATCATCTGTTGATTGACATTTAGGTTGCTTCCATGTCCTGGCTATTGTAAATAGTGCTGCAGTGAACATTGGAGTGCATGTTTCTTTTCGGATTATAGTATTCTCTGGGTATATGCCCAGTAGTGGGATTGCTGGGTCATATGGTAGCTCTATTTTTAGTTTTGCAAGGAACCTCCATAGAGTTCTCCATAGTGGCTGTATCAATTTATATTCCCACCAACAGTGCAAGAGCGTTCCCTTTTCTCCACACCCTCTCCAGCATTCACTGTTTGTAGATTTTCTGATGATGCCCATTCTAACTGGTGTGAGGTAATACCTCATTGTAGCAGAAAAGTTAAATTTTGATCCTTTTGAAGTGTACAATTCCGTGGCATCAAGTACATTCATAATGCTGCTCAACCATCACCACCATTTGGTTTCAGAACTTTTTCATCACCATGAAAGGAAACTTGTACCCACTGGCAGTAACTCCCTCAGTCCTACCTCCCCCAGTCCCTGGCCTTCACTAGTCTGAATTCTATTTCTATAGACTTGCCTCTTCCTATGTTTCATATAAGTAGAATCATACAATATTTGGCCTTTTGTGTCTGGCTTCTTCCACTTTGTGTAATGTTTTCAAGGTTCATCCATGTTTTGGCATGTACTTCATTCTTTTTATGGATGAATAATATGCCATTGTATGGATACAGCCCATTTGGTTTATTTACCCATCAGTTGATGGACATTTTGGTTTTTTCCATCTTTTGAATATTGTGAATAATGCTGCTATGAACATTTGTATACAAGTTTTTGTTTGAACATTTGTTTCAATTCCTTTGAGTATAAGCCTACAAGTGGAATTGCTAGGTCCATATGACACTTCTATATTTAACTTTTTAAGGGACTATTATCTTCTATAGAAGCCGTACCATTTTATATTCCCACCAGCAATGTAGGAAGTTTCCAATTTCTCCGCATTCTCACCAACACTTATAATTTTTTGTTTTATTATTGCCATCCTTGTGACTATGAAGTGGTATCCCATTATGGTTTTGATTTGCATTTCCCTAATGACTAAGGATGTTGAGCATGTTTTCAACTGCTTAATGGCCATTTGTATATCTTCTTTGGAGATATACAAATAACTATTCAAGTCCTTCACTTATTTTAAAATTATTTTGTTGTTGTTGTTATAGGAGTTTTTTTAATATATTCTGAATATGACACCATAAGATATATGATTTACAAATATTTCCTCCCATTCAATGGGTTGTCTGTTTACTCTCCTCATTGTTTTATTTCTAAAGATAAGCACTCAAATGCTTTTTTTCTTGTAAGAACTTTCATTGAGATACAGTTAACAGACAATAAATAGCATATATTTAGAGTGTACAATTTGGTATCCCAATCTCCCAATTCATTCCCCCCCAACCCTCCCTGCTTTCCCCACTTGGTGTCCAAATGTTTGTTCTCTACACCTGTGTCTCTATTTCTGCCTTGCATTTCCTCTTTCATAGTTGTTAGCATTTGCCTTATGTATTGAGGTGCTCCTATAATGGGTGCATATATATTTATAATTGTTATCTCCTCTTCTTGGATGGATCCCTTGATCTTCATGTAATGTCCTTTCTTGTCTCTTCTAACATTTTTTATTTTAAAGTCTATTTTATCTGATATGAGTATTGCTACTCCAGCTTTCTTTTGATCTTCATTTGCCTGGAATATCTTTTTCCATCCCCTCACTTTCCGTCTGTATGTGTCCCTAGGTCTGAAGTGGGTCTCTTGCAGACAGCATAAATATGGGTCTTGTTTTTGTATCCATTCAGCCAGTCTATGTCTTTTGGTTGGTGCATTTAGTCCATTTACGTACAAGGTAATTATCGATATGTATGTTCCTATTACCATTTTCTTAATCGTTTTGTTTTTGTAGGTCCTTTTCTTCTCTTAAGTTTCCCACCTAGAGAAGTTCCTTTAGCATTTGTTGTAGGGCTGCTTTGGTGGTGCTGAATTCTCTTAGCTGTTGCTTGTCTGGAAAGCTTTTGATTTCTCCTTTGAATCTGAATGAGATCCTTGCTGGGTAGAGGATTCTTGGTTGTAGGTTCTTCCCTTTCATCACTTGAAATATATCATGCCACTCCCTTCTGGCTTGCAGAGTTTCTGCTGAGAAATCAGCTGTCAACCTTACGGGAGTTCCCTTGTATGTTATTTGTTGTTTTTCCCTTGTTGCTTTTAATAACATTTCTCTGTCTTTAATTTTTGTCAATTTGACTATGATACGTCTTGGCGTGTTTCTCCTTGGGTTTATCCTGCCTGGGACTCTCTGAGCTTCCTGCACTTGGGTAGCTATTTCCTTTCCCATGTTAGGGAAGTTTTCAACTAGAATCTCTTCCAATATTTTCTCAGGTCCTTTCTCTCTCTCTTCTCCTTCTGGGACCCCTACAATGCGAATGTTGGTGTGTTTAACATTGTCCCAGAGGTCTCTTAGGCTGTCTTCAGTTCTTTTCATTCTTTTTTCTTTATTCTTTTCTGCATCAGTGATGATCACCATTCTGTCTTCCAGGTCACTTATTCGCCCTTCTGCCTCAGTTAATCTGCTACTGGTTCCTTCTAGTGTATTTTTCATTTCAGTTATTGTGTTGTATTTCTCTGTTTGTTTGCTCTTTAATTCTTCTAGGTCTTTGGTAAACTTTTTGATCTTTGCATCCAGTTTTTTTTCAAAGTCCTAGATCATCTTCACCATCATTATTCTGAATTCTTTTTCTGGAAGGGTGCCTATCTCCTCTTCATTTAGTTGTTTTTCTGGGGTTTTATCCTGTCCCTCCACCTGGTACAAAGTCTTTTGCCTTTTCATTTTCTCTATTTTTCTGTGGCTGTGGTTTTCAGTTCCACAAGATGAAATACTGCTGATACTGCTGTCTGCCCTCTTGTTCAGATGCTTTTAAGAAAGGAATGCCAAATAAGACAGCAACAGTCCTAACGGTTCTGAGCTAAGGAAAGTCTCCCTGTCACTTTTTACTCTCCTGGCCTCCGGTAGGCAGTCCACAACCCAATATCTCCCTGAAATAACTAGAGCGATGGTAAGTTGTGTGAAGACTCCATGTGGGGCTTCCCTGGTGGCACAGTGATTAAGAATCTGCCTGCCAATGCAGGAGACACAGGTTTGAGCCCTGGTCTGGGAAGATCCCACATGCTGTGGAGCAACTAAGCCTGTGTGCCACAACTACTGAGTCTGTGCTCTATAACCTGCGAGCCACAACTACGGAGTCCATGTGCTACAACCACCGAAGCCTGAACACCTAGAGCCTGTGCTCTGCAATGAGAGAAGCCACTGCAATGAGAAGCCCATGCACCACAATGAAGAATAACCCCAGTTTGCTGCAACTAGAGAAAGCCTGCATGCAGCAACGAAGACCCAACACAGCCAATAAATAAAATAAATTTAAAATAAAATAAAATAAAAATAAAAGACATCAAAGGAAAAAAGAAAAAGAAAAAAAGACTCCATGTGCCAGACAGGGTGCCTTGTAGCTATCCTGCAACATAAGTGTTATTACTCCCATTTTACAGATGAGGAAACGGAGGTGCAAAGGTGTTAATGAATGACCAAAGGTCTCAACGCTCACAAACAGCAGAGTCAGAATCCAAACCCAGCTCTGCCAGACCCCTTCCTACTCACCCACAGGTTTGTTACATTTTGTTCTGGGAAGCATTAGGGCCTCTGTGTGGGTGCCTCCGGGGCCTTCCTTGACATAGAGAGGAGGATCAGTGGAGGGTTTGGGTGTCTGGGGCCAGCACCCACTCTAACAGAGCAGCTCTGCTTTGATCTCTTTGTAATTTGGGGCTCAGGTGTAGGACTTCAAAAAAAAAGAGGCTTCTGGTGCTTAAAAAAAAAGTTTGAAAACCACTGCTAAATCATGCTGCTTCATGGGAGGAAAACTCAAAGCTCTTGCAACTTCTTGCAAAACAGAGGTTTAGTTAAAGGAAAATCAGTTCTAAATGGGGAGTTGTTCAATGGGTATAAAGTTTCAGTTATGTTAAATTAGTAAGTTCTAGAGATCAAATGTAAAACATATGCCTACAGTTAACAATACAGTGTTGTGCTCTGAACATTTTGTTGAGCGTGTAGATCTCATGTTAAGTGTTCTTACCACAAAAAACAAAACCATAAAAAAAGCCTAAGAGATACAAAGAAAAGTTGGGAGGTGTTGGAAATGTCTATTCCCTTGATTACAGTGATGGTTTCATAAGTCTTTGCATATGTCTGAACTCACCAATTTGTACACATTAGATAGGTGTGGTTCTTTGTATATTGATTATATCTCAATGAAGCAATTTCAAAAAAACAAGAAAGGAAAACCAGTCCTTGGCTTCACTGATAGAAACCTTTTGTGTTGCATTCACGCACAGCCACCTCCGCAGACGCACACGATCTCCCTCCATCGCCCTATTCCTGTACATTCCTACTTCAGGTGAATGATGCCAGCTCTGGAGGGAGTTGCCTCTGAACTCCCACTCAGCAAAAAAAAAAAAAAAAAAAAAAGTGGCTCTTGCCAGCGGCTGCGCCCACACTTCCTGGCAGCCACAAGTGTCTCCAATCATCAGTCAGGTATGCTGCCTGCTCACCTTTGAGAGCACTCTCACAGCCAACCAGCCTCAGAGACTCCCAGATCAGAGCCATCTTTCTCATTCTTCTATTTTGCAACTTTGCACGATGACCATGTTTAGGAACAGAGCCATCCTGTGGAACCCACACAAGGTGAGGCCGAATGTTAAGAAAACCAGCTTGCAGGTGACTATCCTCCCAGACTGACGACTGGCTTGGATGGAGAGATGGCTGCACGGCCCAGGTAAGCAGGCGCGGGGACGGCCTTTCCCACGCAGCATTTCTGATCTTGTGGGAAGTGCAGGCCAGCAGCAGGCGGAGCTCTGGGCCGGAAATCCCCTGTGTGCAGGAAGCTGGGCTTGGTCTCGAGCTCCCTGCCTTTCATTCTTAGGAAACTCGGGCAGCCTGAGGTGAGCCAATGCACACTAGAGGTGGCACTGGAGCTTCATGACTGCGTGAAGATGAACAGTTGCAGAGAGGGTGAGGGGCCCTGCAGTTGTGGACAGGGTCACGGATGTGTGCAGCTTCTCAGAACTGCAACTTGGGTTTCTGAACATTTATTCTCTATGCCAATGAAGTGTTGCCAGATGTCTGCTTGGTTACAGTTCTAGTGTGAAATCACACGGAGAGGTCTAATGCCATTTACTGCTTTGGTCAGAGATGATGGAGGGATGTGAAGGGGTGATGAGGAACCTTCCTGCCCACTAGATAAACTGACATCTAAGAGTAGAGTGTCCTTTCATCCACCACTTTTACTTTTCTCCAACTGAAACACTACGCAGGGCATCTTGTTTCCTTCTGTGCTTAAAAGTTACGCAACTGAGAACGGGTATTTATTATCAAACTCCTGTAGAGAAAATGGTGTCAGCAGGATGTCAGCAAGACGTGTTTTCTAAAACTTTGAAAGGCCTTCCTCCCCTTCACATCCTCCCCAATGTCTTCCTCAAGCACTACTCCCCCTGCGCTAATCTAGCCAAAACTTGCCTAAACTTTAAACCACTAAAGTCACTAGTAGGTTAGCCTACCAATATGGCACTGTTGCTGCCAGAAGGCCCCTGGCCTTGCAGACTCGGCTGCCGAGGGGCCCGTGTCTAGAAGATCTATACCACACGAGTCCAGTGAGGCACGGATGAGAGCAAGCCCAGGTTTGTCCTGCCACTTGCTGTTTGGTGTGCACACCCATGCTGGGCTACAACCAACTCATCTACCCAGACAAGCAGCAGCGGGGGGGGCCCCCAGGCACCAGCCATTTGAACACTCAGTGAATCATCTCTGGAACGCTGGATGCCTAGAAGTTGAGAAAATATCCCTTTCCTTCTCCTTCTTGCTTTCAAAGCCTAGGGGTCCAGCTGTAACTTATTCTCTTCTCTACAATCAAAAAAAGATTCCCCTAGACCAAGAGAAAGAATCAAACTAAGAAGAGTTTAGTATGGTCTAGCCTGCGTTGTTTCCCAATGTCTCAGATATTTATACGCTCTGTAGTGCCTAGTCGCTTGTTCTTTTTTTTCCAATCAGCAAAATAAGTTGCCACCAACCAGCGAGGCAGACGTTTTGGTGGCAAAGTTTTCCGCTGGCCGTGGCAGAGGTGAGAAAAGGGCATCCCCCCACACACTACTGGCCACTGAGTCTGCCATTCCATCGAGCCTAATGGGATCTGCTCCACCACATCACAGTTCTTCAGCCTCTCCATTTACAAGGGATGGAATTGAGAAGTACTTGGGAAACACTGAAAAATGGTCTGAAGGCAAACAAGAAAGCGGGGATGAGTCCCAGTGGGGGAGTATGGTAGCGCTGGAGGGAAGGCCGTAGGATGGGGTGCTACATTTGTGTAAAGCCTCTATACCAGTGTGTCCTTGCTGGTTAGGGGTGCCTTTGCCATTAGATCTTCCTATTGAACTAAACTAGCAAATGTCAGCGATCCGGGATCAGAAATCCCATGAATCTGACTTAGAATGATTTCCAGAATACTTTTCTCTCAGGACTGACATGATTTCAATGAGCAGCAAATAATAGAATTATGCTCGAGGATATGCCTTATGTGAAGTAAGAAACAAGAAACCCTCCTTTCTCACACCATAAAGGTCTCCCTAAAGCCCTCTTGCAACTCGGAACCTTCAAAACATAAACTGTAGGCAGCATTTCAAAGTAATCAAAGGACACAATCGTATACAGAGGGTTAAGATACACAAAATATAGTTGGTGCAAACACTCTTGCTAAGTTAACCACGGCTTGCCAAATTAATTCCTATGAGCAAAGAAAGAAGTTCAACTTTCTAATTATGCTCATTGATTTTTCAAGGTCATGCATGCCTCAAAACAAAGAACATGGTGAAGGTGAATATTGAAAATTGCAATAAGACTTTACAAAGAGCCTGAATTTGAAATGATGTTTTGTTTCTATCTCAGCAATAATTACCATCCTCCTAATCAGTGAGCACATCTAGAATACTACCTTCAGAACCACGCCCTGTGTTCTGTTGGCTACAGACAGGTCTGGATATGCTGAGGCTCCCGGGAGCAGGTTCACCTATTTAGGGTCTATTTGTTGGGGCTTAAGAGGTTTCTAGGAAGTAAATTATTCAACTGCCTCTGCCCTCCTGATTACACAACTTATCTGTGGCAAGCAGGAAAGTGTACAGTTGGGTGTCATACGCTGCTTGTGTTCTTTTGGTGCCCCAGGAGTAAGTTTACCTTGTCACCAAGATCCACAACTGACCTAAGTCTCATTGTGAACCATGAATCAAGATGACCTATTTAAACAAGTGTTTTTTCTTTGTTTGGTTTGTTTGTTTTGGGGGGGGGGGGAGGCGGGAAATGGCACAGTTGTTAATGACACATGAATTTATAAATAATTCTTTGGAGGTACAAGACTAAGTGATTTCTAAAGGATTCGGTGTAGTGAAAATGGAAACATTCAAAACAAGCTTCCTTCTTGAGAGAAAGAAAGAAAACCAATTCTAAGTGTTTAGCTTCATAGATAGAAATCTGGTGTTGCATTTGCACAAATCTACACCCACATCCACACACCTCCTCCCTCCATTTCCCCATTCCTAGCACTTCTGTGACAAAGATCATGCTTCTGAGAAGCTGTCACCATGTAATAAAGTCAGGACTGTTTTACTCACTACTGAGGGTGCTTCCGTGATCATCCATTCCCACTAGCTCCTCCAACACTTCTAGAGATACGAGTACAGTCCAACTGTGGACTGCCTGCATGGGGGGTGTGGGCGGTCTTATTCTAAACACCGATTCAACCCCAGACTTACTGAAACAGAAACTTTTGGGTTGGAATCAGGGATTCTGTTTGTTTGTTTTTGTTTTGTTTTTTTCTTTCAAAAACAAGACCCCCACCCAGCTAATTCTTATGCACAGTGAAGTTTGGTAACCACTGACAGCAAGATTGCAAGTAGATTGGTTCATAAAGGAACCAGACCCAAGGCCTTGATTTCAGTCTCATATTTTTCTCAGCAACTGTAGCTCTAGACCTCACCACTATCTTCCAATGGCCCAGTGATAAGAAAAAGAAACGCCCAAGAAAAGTTTAAACGTTAAGGAGCAAAATAAGAGAAATAAAAGTCTAAGTAATAAATGCTAGAATGCTGAAATAGGGTAATTTTTAACTCTTCTTTAATGACACAAAGACACCCAAGACATCATTACTTCTAAAGACATTATGATTCAGGTAACCAATATGATTGAAATTACATAACCATTTTAATACGGATGCTGATTTAGATCAAATGAACTAGAGACATAAGAACAGCAAAGCAAAGCAATATTAAACAAAACAAAAAGTGGGCTTCTTCTTCAAAATATAAAAAAATGCTTTATTCAGATGTATGGATAGACAGTAGTTACCAATAAATATACATATATTGGAGCCAGAGCTCAAAATTTTTGTTGATAAGGAGACATAATCAGAAGCGTTTGGAGATCACTGCTTTATTTCATTCCTTCAGATCTCGATAGTTGAGATAAATCTGATAAATTTTTAAATTACAATATGATACTAATATATGGTCCCATGTGACCCCTCTTAGAAGATATCCGTATTTTGATAAAGGACAATGCTTACTCCAAAGGAATCCACTCAAGGTGAGTTTCTGGCTCTCTGGTTGGCAGGTAGATGAGATATTGGGGTAGAGAAGCCCTCCCAGGAGAAGCATATCCAAGAAGAAACTTTTAAGAGTTCTTAACCACACCCTTGGCTGGGATGAGGAAATCAAGGCAGTTATGATTTTTCAGTGAACTCACCAATCACCTTCTATCTTCCCATCTGAGTGGGATTCAAAATATGGTCAAGTAGGTTACTGGCGGTTTCCTCAGGTATCCTGAGGATGAGTGTCTTGCTGGTGTTTTCTATATTCATATTTTTATTTCAGTTTTACACAGACTTCTTCAGTGTTAAGAACCAAGTCTGTGATCACATCAATTCATTCATTTGAAAGAATATTTTATCTGTGGTTTGCTTGGGAAGGAAAACTCAGTTCTTTATCTTGCCTCTGCATTTCTCTCCCTTTCACTCTACACTGCAGCTAGCACATGTCTAATTCTCACTTTCAAAAATGCCAAACATATTCTACAGAGGGATCTGCTTTAGAGTGACCAACAATCCTAATTTGCCTGGGAGTGACTTGTTTTAACACTGAATGTCCTGCATCCCAGGAAGCCCCTCAGTCCTGTTCACCCAGAACTGCACTGTCCAATATGGTAGCCACTAGCCACATGGGGCAAGTTAAATCTCAATAAGTTAAAA
Source organism: Hippopotamus amphibius kiboko (assembly GCF_030028045.1). Taxonomy (NCBI): domain Eukaryota; kingdom Metazoa; phylum Chordata; class Mammalia; order Artiodactyla; family Hippopotamidae; genus Hippopotamus; species Hippopotamus amphibius. Next base: position 8,542,750 of record NC_080196.1, on the reverse strand, counting down.
CAGATAAAACAGTTCCTCAGTTGCATCAGCTCTACTTCAAGGGCTTAATAACTACATGTGGCTTGTGCCTACCTTATGAGCCAGTGTAGATATAAAGATCTCCATCACTGCAGAAAGTTCTGTTGGATAGTGCTGAGCTAGAGGGTTTTTCCAGCAATTACCTAAAACTAACATCTTTTAAAACAGTACCCTAATCAAGCGTCACCAGTTGGTTGAGCAAACTCATGTGATGGGGCCTGCCATCTCAGTGAACACACAGGGTATGCTGGCTCAGCAAAGCCTCAGTGAAAACTTTTGTTTTTCAGAGTTCACATTTCCTGATGCATCAGGCTTCTGGAACCATGCCCTCAATCTTCCCAGCTCCCAGGGATTTATAAACAGTTGTTGGCATTTAGTGAAAATAGGAACATGCTATAAGAAACATTTAATAGGACAGCAAGAAAAGACAATTTGATTCCTTTTAAATTGTGTCCATGAGGCATGAGGGTCACACTAATTTCGTTCCCATTTGTGGATTTTCCCTTGATGAGAGGCACAGCAGAGAGGACAACCAGACCTAGCGGAGTGAGAGCTGATGAGGACAGGCATGAGGAAAACCACCTTCAGGATGGATGCCTTTAAGTCGGTCCCATCCCTACCCTCAAGCAAAAGCTGGATGCAGCAACGGGGCTTCTCCTCTCACAAAGTGGCCAAGAGTCATGAGGAGGACAGCACTTTGGCAACATCCCTGTTTCCCCAGTGCAAGGCGAATTAGAAACAGAAACAGGAACAAGTTGCCTGTCGGTTTGAAAATTCATTGCTGAAAGATCTAATTGTGAGCCCAAGGATTTATATGTTCTATAAAACTTAGTGAGCACCTCCCATGGTTCCTCCTCTTGAGTCATTCACAGTCTAGCAGGGGAGACGAATGTGCTCACTGATTTTTAGAGTACAATGTAACCCATGGTTATCTGTGAAGATGCTGATGATCACGATGACGACTCACTTACGGGGAGCTTTCCAGGCAGCAAGCTCGCCTCTGGGTGCGGTACATGGAGAGATACAAGAAGAATCCTTCAGGAACACAGATGCTGGAAGGATCCCCAGGTGAAAATATGTCACACTATTTTTTGAAATTTCCAGGAAACTTAGCAGATAAACAAAGCAAAACTCTCACAAGTTACTTGAAAAAATAGCCTAGTAAAACAATCTAGATAATGGATTTTGTTTTTTAAATAAATTGTTTTATTTTGGAATGACTTTAGATTCATGGAAGAGTTTCAAAGGAAGTACATAGATGGACTTCCCTGGTGGTGCAGTGGTTAAGAATCCACCTGCCAAGGCAGGGGACACGGGTTTGAGCCCTGGTCAGGGGAGATCCCACATGCCCTGGAGCAACTGAGCCCGTGCGCCACAACTACTGAGCCTGTGCTCTAGAGCCTGTGAGCCACAAATATTGAGCCCATGTGCCACAATTACTGAAGCCTGCGCTCCTAGAGCCCGTGCTCTGCAACAAAAGAAGCCACCGCATTGAGAAGCCCGTGCACTGCAGCAAAGAGTAGCCCCCACTCTCCGCCACTAGAGAAAGCCCGTGGGCAGCAGCAAAGACCCAACACAGCGAATAAATAAATAAATAAAAATTTTTTAAAAAGTACATAGACCCCCCATATGATAATTCGTTTCTGAGTCAGACACATATGGCTTCAAGTCCCAAGTTCTGCTATTTATTATTGTGTCCTTGGATAAGTTATTTAACTACTCATACCCTCAGATGTGGCTTCCTCGATTGTAAAATGGCACAATAGAACTTGCTTGAGAGGGTTGTGGGAAAGAAAAAAATGAGAGAATTTGTGTAAAGTGTTTTATACATGCTTGGGCTGCTGATGTGCTTAATAAACATTAGCACATTATTATTTATGTGAGTGATATCTTTGTTTTAACAAATTAATGAAAATCATATGTGATAATAATTTTAAATGGCCAATATCTAATAACTATACTTTTAGCACTTCAAAGGACAAGTTCCATTTCCTTATCTTGCTCCTCTTCTCAGGCAGATGGAGGGCCTCTCAGTTCTAACCCTCACCCAGGCTCAGTCCATACGAGGCCAAATGGATGTACCGCCATTCTGGTCCCATGCTGTAAACACGTCTCTCCCTAGCTAGAGAACTGGAGGGAAAATGGAGTAGGTATACCCACTGTCTTAGACAGTTCAGGTTGTTATGACAAAAATACCATAGACTGGGTGGCTTAGACACAGAAATTTATTCCTCATGGTTCTGGAGGCTAGATGTCCAAGGTGCCAGCAGACCTAGTGTCTGGTGAGAGCCCACTCTCTGGCTGGTAGATGGCTATCTGCTCTCTGTATCTTCACAAGGCAGAAAGCAGAGAGAGGAAGCAAACTCTCTTGTATATTCTTATAAGAGCAGTAATCCCATCTTGAGGGCTCCATCCTCATGACCTAATTACCCCCCAAAAGCTCCCATCTCCAAATACCATCAAATTGGGGATTAGGGTTTCAACGTGTGAATTTTGAGAGGACACAAACATTTAGCCCACAGCATCCATCCAGGATGCTCTGGTGTGTTCAGCGGGGGCTCACTGAGGGGGCTCACAGAGCACCTCCTCAGGAGCTCTAGGCATGGACTCCTACTTCTGTGGAGCTGGTGAATGAACCATAGGGATGGAAGTGGAAGGGCAGACACACTGGAGGACCAAGCACCTTCTTCCCTTTTCTTCCTGTTCTATGATCTCTGAGGTACTGAGGGCTGTTTCTCTACTTCTCAAACACAGAGAACTCCCAGGATCCCTGGTCCTCTGTGTGGTCCATTAGAGCCATGCACATTTATCTCCATCACTGAGGAAAGTCACTCCTGCTATCTGATTTCTTTAGAAGAAAATACTTTTAACTAGACAATATTTGGGTTATGCATTCAAAATCAGTTTTCTGAGGCTTCAAAATTTGGTAAACAGTTGAACACACTCTAATTTTTCCATATTTCTCTCTGCTACCAGAAGACACTTCTAATTTATCATTTACCATCCCCCTTGATTAAAACAAAGACACCAACTCAACACTGTTTACTTTTCTTCTTACCTACCCTTGCACATATGAGCCTGCCCCCACAATGTACACACACACACACACACACACACACACACACACACACACACACACACACACAGAAGGAAAGAAAGAGGAGATGATAATCCACAAACCTTGGACTTGAGTCTATTTCAGCTGGTCTTTTCAATTCCTAAGAAACTACGCAGGGGGCATTGGGAAATTCTGAGCTGCAGTCTTAATGGAAAGCCCCAGGTCAAGAGTAACAGCTCTTCTTCAGTTTAAAAGCTAATGTTGACCTTAAGAGAACTCTGAAAATATGCTTGAAAATTGCTCCCATCGAATGTTTTCTGATTGCTCCCATCAGGCTTCTTGCAATGAAGAACCTATTGATAGATTTGGCACTTCAACATGCCATTCACCAAAGACACACTGCAAAAGCTGTTCCAGCAACCGTACTTTCTAACGCGGGGTACTGGTTGTCGGCCAGATGGGCATCTAATCAGGTGGTGGCTGTGAGGACAGACAGGCTGTGAGTAATTGCTATCATAAAACCTAACGCTTATTGAGTACTTACTATCTTACAAGTTCTATCCTTAGCACTTCACATGTACTGTCTCATTCAATTTGCACAGCCATGCTATCAGTTGGGCACTATTATTATCCCCGTTTTACAGTCGAAGAAACAGAGAATCCCAGTTTCATTTACTTGCCCACTGTCACACAAGTGGGAAGAAGTGAAACTACGATTTGAAGCAGGGCACACTGACTTTGGAGCCCACACTCTTGGCCACTACGTGACAAGGCTTTGCCTTACTTCACTTTGGAGTCCATGCTTCTTTAGAAGCCAACATTTAGCTGCAGACCAGCAGCCTCACCAAACAGAAAGCAATCTAAGGACCACTTAAATCACCCAGCATCTTGCAAACATTTCCTCAGTCATCCCCTTTCTCCTGGTATCCCCATAATGATGTCACTGATGGTAGAAAAATGGGAGCGCCAGGATTGAGTACGGGATTTTCCTATGTGGCACTTTGTCCAGTGGCTTCTAGACCCAGTATATTCTCTTTCAGCTCTTGAGCCAGTGCTCACTTTGAAAGCTACAGCCAGATTTTTGGAACCATGGATGCTCACACTAACACCACTAAAGAGCCAAAAACTTTGTGAAAACTGTTCTACGTTATTATAATGGTAGGGGAGGGTGTCATCAGGCCTGCAGTGAAACAATCATTGTTTCCAAGAACACAAAAAATCAGCTCCTCAGCACTTCAAGTAAGTTCACTGGCAAAGAGGCCTCACGGTTTGATGACAATCTTGAAGACAAGCGGCTATGCTTCATCTACTCCCTACATAGGCCTTTTCTAAATCATCTTAACATTACTCCCTCTGAATCTTGGAAGGTGGGCAGAGAAGGGGAAAAGGCAGAGTATCATGGAAAAAGTTCTGACATCTTTGAAGACAAGTATACAAAGGGTTGGTACTGGAATAGAGGGTCAGTAGGAGACATTCCCTCTAACTAGCTGAGAAGCAGCTGTACTCCTGTCTCCAGGAAGCTCACAATCTATAAAACATTCTTATCCTGAGCAGGCTAGGTTTTCTACTGTCATTGAAGGTAAGAGAGAGATGCTGAGTTTATTCTGAAATGGCATGTGATTTATTTTAGGTACCAATAAAAACTTGAATCACTATGAGTAGCCCCAAATGCTATGAACCTTCTGGAGGAGAATGGTGGAAAACACACCTCAACCAACCAGATAATGTGAAGCAATTCTAGATGAATAATTAATATATAATGATTTAGACACATTTGGCAGGCAGAAAATGCCAACGAAGCCAACAGATTTGACCTTAAACTTCAGCCATTTTTTCAACAAGTGTTCTGTGAGGTTTCATTTCATGTTCATACAGGTTGAGGGTGGCATTTCTGTTCAGAGGGCAGTCAAGTAAATGATTAGCCAAAACAACTCCTTCTGACCAAATGAATCAACTCAGCAATAAACAATCTGGCAAGTTTGTATGTTTTTTGGATTTTTTTGTCTACTTTTTTGTTAAGGGGATTTTTTTTTTTTTTTTAAAAAGCACAGCAATCTTTTCCTTGTTTTTATGAAACACTGCCCTATGTTTCCAGGCAGAAAAGCAAAAACTTTCAAAAGGTCATGTAATGTCATTTCAGTAATGCAGAAATAAGAAAACCAACTAACATGAGAAAAAAGATGTATGTAATAATGATCTTTGGCAGATGTCTTAAAGCAGGACATATAAACATGCATGCTATATATGTAATGCTAAGAGGATTCCACCTTGAAACTTGATAGCTGTCATTCCTTAATAAAGACCACTTGTTTGTCAAGGGCTAGATTAATCTCTGAGCTGGGTTATACAGGAAATCACATTCTGTTCCATTATAGGAGCCATTATCAATACCCTCCCTGAGTACAAATTTGGGATGCAGTAAGAGGCAAATAAAGCCTTCCCTCATCCCAGGCCAAAGGAGTTAGTACATGTAAACACAGACTAGGATCCTAAAGTGCTTCCATAAAGCCTTAAGGGAGAATATATTCCCATCTCCCCATAGGATCATGGCCTGTTCCATATAGAAGACACTGAATTCTTCTGGTTTCTGTAGTGTAATGGTCCTCACCTGGGGGTGATTTTCTCCCCAGAGACTTTTGGTAATGTCCAGAGATATTTTTGGTTGTAATACTGGGACCCCCAGTGGCATCGAATAAACAAAGTAAATCAGAGTAGCATCACAAAGGCTCAGGAAATTAAATTGTCATTGGAACCATAGCCTATAAAAGTCAGGCCAGGACCCGTGTGCGAATCCTAAACAGGGTGACTGATTGCTAAAATAAAAAATTTAAATAGGACTCAGAAGCTCTTAAGATATCAAAATGTCTAAGATACACATGAAATCCTGGCCACACCAAGAACCAGAAAAAGCACAGCTTGAATAAGAAAAGACAATCAACTGCCACCAACACAAAGATGAGTCAGATATTGGAATTCTCTAACAAAGACTGTAAAGCAGTTATTATAAAAATGTTTAATGAGCAATTAAAAATTCTCTTGAAACAAATGAAAAATAGAAAATGTCCACAAAGAAACAGAAGCTGTAAAAAAGAACCCAACTGAAATGATAGAACTGAAAGATACGGTAACAGAAAAAAAACAAAAACAAAAACAAAAAACCTCACTGAATGGGCTCAATAGCAGAGTGGAGATAACGGAGGAGAGAATCAATGAACTTCTGGAGCAATTTACTCACACTGAAAACCAGAGAGAAAATAGACTGAAAAAAAAACTGAATTAGAAGAACCTCCGGGAACTATGGGACAATGAACAACTAAAGATGCAAAATTCATACCACTGCAGTTCCAGAAGGAGAGCAGAAAAAGAGTCAGATTGAAAGAATATTTTCTAAAAATGACTGAAAATTTCTCAGATTTAGTGAAAGGTATAAATCTACAGATTTAAGAACTTGCACAATCTCCAAATATAAGCCCAAAGAAATTCAAGCCACAACACATCATAAATAAACTTCTGAAAACTAAAGATAGTCTTCAAAGCAACCAGAGAGAAATGACACATTATCCATAAGGGAGCACAAATTCAAATAAAAGCACATTTCTTATCTGAAACGATGGAGGCCAGAAGGAAGTTGAACAGTATTTTTCAAGTGCTGAAAGAAAAGAACTGTCAACAGTGAATTCTATATCTTACAAAACTATTCTTCAGGAATGAAAGGGAAATAAATACATTCTCAGATGAAGGAAAACTTAAAGAATTTTGTTACTAGCAGACTTGCCCTTAAAAAATGGCTAAAGAAATTACAGTCAGCCCTCCATATCTATGGGTTCCATATCTGCAGATTCAGCCAACTGCAGATCAAAGATATTCCAAAAAAAATTCCAGAAAGTTCCAAAAAGCAAAACTTGACTTTGCCAAACAGCCACTGTTTATATAACATTTATATTATATTCACAACTATTCACAGGCACACCTCATTTTACTGCACTTTGCTTCCTTGCACTTCGCAGATATTGCATTTTCTACAAATTGAAGGTCTGTGGCAACCCTGCATTGAGCAAGTCTATCAGTGTCATTTTTCCAAAGGCATCTGCTTACTTTGTGTCTCTGTCTCACATTTTGATAATCCTCACATTTCAAACTTTTTCATTATTATTATATTTGTTTGGTGTTCTGTGATCGCTGATCTTTGATGTTTCTACAACTCACTGAAGGCTCAGATGATGGTTAGCATTTTTTAGCAATATTTTTTAATTAAGGTACGTACATTCTTTTAGAAATAATGCTATTGCACACTAAGTAAACTACAGAATAGTGTAAATGTAACTTCTATATGCACTGGGAAACCAAAAAATTGCATATGACTCACTTTATTATGATATTTGCTTTCTTGTGGTGGCCTGAATCTGAACCTGCAATCCAGGGTCTGCTTGTACACAGCATTTACACTGTATTAGGTATTACAAGTAATCTAGAGAGTTAAAGTATACAGGAGGTTGTACCTAAGTTATAGGCAAATACACCATTTTGTATAAGGGACTTGAGCATCTTTGGATTTTGGTATCTGCAGGAGGTCTTAGAACCAATCCCCTAAGGATCCTGAGGGATGATAGTAATTCTGGAAGACAAAGACAAAAGGATGAAACTTGAAGCATCAGAAAGGATGAAAGAACAATGTAAAGAGCAGAAATATAGTATATACAATAGACTAAACTCTTCTCATGAGTTTTGTAAATCATTTAATGAGTGGAACAAAAATTATAACACTATGTGATTTCCAAGACTATGATATTTAAAAGTGGAAAGGGACTAAAACGGAAATGAGTCCAAGTGATAAACTGTAATGCCAGTAGGCTATAAGTCACAAGTGTATATTGTCATACCCAAAGCAATCCTTAAGAAAACTATACAAAGAGATACACTCAAAAATACTATAATTAAACCAAGATGGAATCCTAAGAAGTGTTTAATTAATACACAGGAGGCAAGGAAGGAGGAACAGAGGCAACAAAAAACAGAGGAAACAAGGAGAAAACAAATAACTAAATGGAAGACTAAGTCCTAACATACCAACAACTACCTTAAATGTAAATGTCTAAATACAACTATTAAAAGGCAGAGATTGGCACAGTGGGTTGAGAAAAACCTCACAACTCATCTATGCTGTTTATAAGAAATTCACTTTAATTTCAACAGAAAGGTAGATTAACAGTAAAAAGATTAGAAGTATCTACCATGTAAGCATTAATTTAAAAATGAAGAAATAATAATAGCAGATAAGGTAGGCTATCTGAGCAAAGAAACTTACAGAGACAAAGAAAGACACTACATAATATTAAAAGGATTAATCACCAGGAAGACTCAGTGATCCTAAAGACGTATACACCAAATAATGAGAGTCTCAAACACATAAAGCAAAAACTGATAGAGCTGAAAGGAGACACAGACTAGTCCATAATTATTTTTAGGGACTTCAATACCACTCTTTCAGCAAATAACATAATTCTTAGATAGAAAATCAGCAACTCAAAATGCAGTTTATATATATGAATATACATGACTCATACATGGTACTATACAGACTACTAAAACAAGGTAACCAGAGCTTAACTGCTGATCTTTTTGTGATGAATTTCCCAGGAAAACAGGCATTCACATGAGAGTTTTAAAAGATTGAAAATGGAATAGCTGATGGGTCAGCATTGAATGTTTCTTAACTTTGCTGATTAGTTCAGCACATAAAAACCTATCTGAAATATCTGAGTTCTTTCATAAGAAAAGTTATGCATTTCCGATTAACACAGTTTTGCAAAACATGAAATCTGACACGGCATCTAAAAAACTCATTTCAAGGTAGATAGTTTCTCTTTAATAACGTCATTAGACCTCACATAATCAAGTGACACATAAAACAATTCAAGCAAGAGAAATTCACCTGAAAATTTTAGAACTTGGGTACAAAGCAAAGCAGTTTAAGAAACAGTGAAAGCTCACTGGCCTGATTGCTAAGACACTTGTGTTCTGGTCATTGCTCCCCCATTCATAGCTGTATGATTTGGGGCAAGTCCCTTAACCTCTCTGAGCTTTAATTTTCTCATCTGAAAGATGAAGAGGTTGAATTAACTGACCTCAAACGGTTCTTTCCCGCTCTAAACTTTTAAGACAATGTGAATCAATTTCATGCTTGTAAACAGGAAGAGTTCTTTGCCCTCCAAACTGAAAATGCACCATTCAAAACTACCAACACAGAACTCTGCTGTTCTGAGTGAGTCTGAGAAGATTAACGCAGACACTGCATTCCACTTTGAAAGCACAGCTAGAGATCAAAGAGTAAGGCAGATCTGAATCAGGTTTCCAAATGCAACAGGCAAAGTGATGAGCCAGGAAAGTTCTCATAGATTGAAAAAAATAGGTTCCAATGCCTTTCAGAGTTGGCTTGGTTTGGTGGCTGGAAATCCACACATGGTCTCACCAAACAGACTTCAGATGGGAGCCTTTAATAAATGTTCTAATTTTTAAAAAGCAGAGTAGTTACAGTGACCTCTGAGAAAAACAAGTGCTGTTAGATGTGGTATAAATAAGCCAATGAGCGAAATGCTTCATGCTAACTCAGATCTCGGCCGCATGTACAGCAAATGGACAAGGGCTCCTAGGGATGTAAAGTTCACTTGAAGGAAGATCTCAGTCTCCCCAAACCTTGGCTTTAACTGGGTCTCACACACATTTAATTATTTCCAGAATCACCTACCTTTTATCAGGGAAGGGGCCTTTAGAATACAGCGGGGATGATGTTGGTTCAGAGGCAGCAGGGTTTCTAGGGAAATACAAACAGCACTGGGTGATGACAGTGGTAATAATCAGGAAACCCCAGGGTTAGAGAACCTCCCCCTGCCCCAGGCAGAACCTAAGAATACCACAATACCAGAGCTGACCCATGCAAACAAATCTTCATCAGCATCTAGAATTTACCTCCTACCATCAACAGTGCTGAGGGCCCAGAGGTGTATCAGATACCACTAGAGGAGCTCACAGTCTGACTGGCTCCATCAGTTGGCGTTCCAGCAGAAAAAGGCAGGCCCCTCAGCTGGGAATTTAATAATAGGACGATTTACCAAAGGGTAGGTGAAGCTCAGGGAGCCTATAAGGGCTGTGGAGGTATATGCCAACTTGAAAGGGAATGAGCCATCTCAAAATGGCTCTACATAGGTTAAGAGGGCAAGTGGAATACAGGTAAGTCCCACCAACATGTCTTGTCTTGAAGCTTAAAATGACTGGGGTTTACGGGTCAGTTTGTTTAGCACCATCAGCTGGAGGGGTCTCTCCCTTGTGCCAGAATGAAACCACACTCCCTCAACCTTTTTCACCATAACCTCAAGAATTCTGGGCTCCACGATCTTTAATTCCTTCTCTCCATTGTGCTACCTGCAGCCATCACTGTGAAGAGTCTTCCAACACCTCCCACTATGGTTGGCTCCATGGTACATGCTGGAGTGGGTGTGTATCTGTGTGGGCTTGGGGCTTCCTTCCAATCTCTTCAGAGACTAGCCCTCATCAATTTATTCCTTTAGTCCAGTAAATGTCCTAGTTTCAGGAAGCGAGACAATCATCACTCCAGATTCCCTGAGCCCCATTTCACACTCGAGGGCACTAACACCCCAATGAGGCTGATGTCTGACCAGCTCAAGGTCATGCAGTAGACTCAAGCCCAGGTTTGAGCCCCTGCTCTTCGTACTCATCATTCTGTGACCGGCCTAGGAATGGGTGATAATCTCTATCAGACAAAACTGCTATCTGTGCTGGTGGCCATGACAACTTTACTCAGTGAGACTACATTAATTCTTACCTTCTCTTACGTGACATCTACAGTCTCCCATGATTTACTCAATGCATTCATCATTAACTCCATCTTCTGCATATTTAGAATGACAGAATAATTTGCAGGATAATTTAGGCTCCATTAGTATGTTATGCATGCCTCTATTACAGTACTTATCACATCATGCTATAATTTTTTTGTTTACATATCTGGCTCTGCCACTTGACTGTGAGTTCCTACGGGGATCAGCTTATGTCTTATTCATTGCAGTATTCTACCTCCTCCCCAGAACCCAGCAGCTGAACATTTTGTACATAGCAGGTTTTTTTTTTTTTTTTTTGGGGGTACACCAGGTTCAATCAACTGTTTTTATACACATATCCCCATATTCCCTCCCTTCCTTGACGCCCCCCTCCTCGAGTCCCCCCCACCCTCCCTGCCCCAGTCCTCTAAGGCATCTTCCATCCTCGAGTTGGACTCCCTTTGTTATACAACAACTTCCCACTGACTATTTTACAGTTGGTAGTGTATATATGTCTGTGCTACTCTCTCGCTTCTTCTCAGTTACCCCTTCACCCCCCGCCCCCTCCCATACCTCGAGTTCTCCAGTCCATTCTCTGTATCACATAGCAGGTTTTTAATGAATGAGGAAGGTTTACAGTAAGGCTCAATAGGTAAGCACACCTGGTTTGCACATATTCATTTATTCAACAGATATTTATTAAGTTCTTAGTGTGTGCCTAGCACTATGATAAGCTCTAGGAATCCAAACACACCATCTGTGTGTGTTTGGGATATAAAGGCACATAAAAAAGATAAATTCCTAACTACTACAGACTGTGTTTCTCCAAAATCCATGAATTGAAATCTTAACCCCCCAAAGTGATGGTATTAGGAGGTGGGAACTTAAGAAGGTGATTAGGTCATGAGGCTAGAGCACTCATGATGGGATTAGCGTCATTACAAAAAAGGCCCCAGAGAGCTCTCTGGCCCCTTCCCACATATGAGGACATAACAAGATGATGACTGTCTAGGAAGCAGGCTCTCACCAGACAGAATCTATTGGGATCTTGATCTTGGACTTCCCAGCCTCCAAAACTGTGATAAATAAGTTTCTGTTGTTTATAAACTGCTCAATCTATGGCGTTTTTGTTATTGCACCCTGAATGGCCTAAGACACTAATCATCATGCAATTTACAAAGATGCGCAGAGTATTAAGGAAGACTAGAAGTGGCTCTTTAATATGGCCTGGTTGAGGAGAGGTTCAGGTAAGGGTTCCTAGAGAAGGAAACTGCTGAGCTGCATTTCAGGATATGGTTATGAGATAACCAGTCAAAGCCGCGTTGTGAGAAGGCCATCAGGGAGAGGAGACAGTAAGAGTAAAGGCACTAGGACAGGACACAGCCAGGTGTGACTGGAAAACCCTGCCAATCTGGTGTTGTAGGAGGAACATCAAGTATGAGACAAGAGTGGGGCTGGAAAGAGCACCAAAGCTAGATGAGAGTGGCCGGTTCACGAAATTATAGAACTTGGATGTTATTCTGTTAATGATATTGATGCAGTAATGGGACTTAAGCAGGGGAGAGATGTGGTAAAATTGGCATTTTAGGTGGTAGTAATTCCCTGACCTTGTGAAGAACAGAGTTGGGGGATAAGACGAGAATCAGGAAAACCAGTTAGAAGATAGTTACTACAGTACTGGAAAGAGATGAAGAAGATTTGAACTAGGGTAGCTGTAGAAGGAATGGAAACAAGAGGACTGACTTGAGCTTGATTTGAGAGATGCACTTGGCAGGATTTGGTGGTTAGCTGGATTGGAGGAGTAAGGGAGAGAGAGGAAACAAGGAAGACTCACAGTTAGAAGATAGGGCCATATTCACAGAGAACAGAGATAAATAGTCAGGTTTGGGGGAAGGTAGTGAATTCATTTTAAACATCTTGAGTTTGAGGTACAACTAACTAATTGAGGAAATGTCCAAGAAGCAGCCGAAGATATGTTTGAAGCTTGATGGGGATGAGGAGAGGGCTGTGACTAGAGGTATAAAACTTTCAGTCATAAACTAGAAAGCGGTGGTAGAAACCACGATAGTCAGAAAAATCACTATGGTGAGTATATAGTGTAAGACAGACAAAGGGCTGGACCAGCTCTCTGAGAAGCTCCAGGGAGATTTAGGTCTTTGTCTCCTCTCCCTTCCCGATATTTCCTCAAATCCTTACCCATCTGCAGACCTATGCTTGAGATTTTGTATAAAGGGATAAAAATCCCTAAGTCTATAATGATGCTTACCATGCAAATACCCTGGGAGACATAGCATAGTAATGCCTACGTGCACCAAGTATTAAACTATAACTGATCCTTTCCTGACAGAACTTTCTGATGGAAGAGGTAGAGGAATAAAAGGGGTTCAGGAGGGAGTAGAGAAATATTGCAAAGGGAGTCTGAGGGTGTGTTTCTTCGTGGTCAGACACACTGGTTAGAGTGCAGACTGCAGTTCTGCTTGCCTCTTAACTAGCTTTTGAATGCATCCAGCTTGGGCTTCAGTTTCCTCATCTGAAAATGAGGATTACAACAGTACTTACTTCACAGTAGTGTTTAGAGTGTTAACTGAGTTAATACGTGCAAGGTACTTGGAACAATGCATGCCCCACAGTATGTACTATAAAAGTGTTAGCTGCTGTTGCTATTTACCATTTTAACTTAAGCCACAGAGTTGTATACAGCATTTCACGTCTCTCATTTCCTAGACCACCCTATCCTCTGGGAATGGCTACAATGCAGACCCTATATTGTTGGCTCAGCAAAATCACTATGGGGCTCTACCCCTGTTTATAGTTCCTGATGCCTGGGATCCAGTGACTCTTAGGAGGCATATTTCTTTTTGTTTTGTACTCCATGTACAGCCTGCCGTTCTTTCTCCCAGTACTTGTAAGCCCTGATTAGATCACTGAATAACACCAACTACAGACTTACATAACTGCGTAAGAAGCGCTCCCCTGAGGTCTTTGCTCAGAACCCTCTGAGTCAATTGCCCAGGGAAACAAGCTGGTGATGTCACAAGGTGTGCCACTTCCAGCCCCCTCTCAGGTCCCTTCTGTCAAGCCTGAGACAGGGCCCAGTTGTGAAAACTTTGCCCAGCCTAAGCATATTCTTGTCCTCTCCAAGGCAATGCAGAGACCCTCAGTCTCTTCCAGCAATACCTAAACTCAGGTATGTTGGGGTAGTGGCCACACACCCCCTCCTGATTCTTTGGCCACAGACCTCTTGCTATTTTTCTTCCCTCCCAGGGAACAGGAATGCCTGTGCAAATGGAGTGTCTGGGACAGCTCTCAGGAACTCTTGGTTCTCTAGCATATAGATATAAAACTGGTGGGGGGGGGGGGGACACAACTAATTAAAACCCTGGGGCTGCTCCCTAGAGGATCAAAGGTTGTTTCAGATTGTACACGGCCTCAGAGGCCTTAGGAGAGGGTTACAACACCCTTCCCCTTTCTAAATACTGACTTCCCTCTGTGTGCTAAACATGCCCACAATCTCTCCCTCCTGCTTTGTTAACCTGCTTCTCATTCTCTCAAGATATATTATGGCAACTTCCTTATTCCGCCCAAAAGAAAAGGAAAGAAAAGAGAATACGACCATGACAGTATTTCATTAGCGGTTACTGGTACTTAATGATAAGGTCATTTAATCATGCCCTCACCCCAGTCAAACAGGGCAAAGTGTACTTCTTGCCTTACTCCCTACCCTCTTCAAAGCCTAAATACTGAAATGCATGCAATTCTGCGGATTACCTGCTATTACCTAAATGAAGGTATCTGAAAATCAGCAATAATCCTGTCTCCCAACTTCATCAGGAAAGGACCCTATGAGAGAAGCAAAAGTCAGCTATGTCGGAACTCTCAATCCCAGAGGGGTGAGTTTCACAGCTCTCCTTCTCCAGCCTGGCCTGCCACAGGACTTCAGCTGTGACCTGCGGAAGTACGCCAGAGGGAAGCTACTTGAGACAGTTACAGTTCCCTGGTCAGACCTAGCCATGACCAGGACTTCTATGTGCATATACCACTTTTTTGTTTTGAGCTGGTATATTTTCCTCAATTTCTATATCTCGCAAGGAGAGGATCGGCGAAATTGAAAATCTTTCTACATGGTGGACCATGGGAGTACTTAACATTCCTTAATCTGGTAAGGCCATCTGCTGTATCAGGAAGCAATCTATTTGTCTATAATGTCAATGCCTCTACACATAACACCTTTTGATTTTATCAAGTACAAAATTCCACTATTTGTCTTTCTTCTTCATTGTTTGTGAGTTCTGGCATTCTCTTTTACTTGACAACTTGCTCTGAGAAACCCAATTTGGGAGTTATCCATAGCTACCTTTTGTGCTGGCTAATTGTGAAATGCTCTTTAGAAAAGAATCTTATCTTGAAGTTCTTCTCAGATGAGCCCGAATGGGGAACTAAATTAATGTGGGGTTGACTACATATGCAGGAGGAATTTTGAACTTTGCTTGGGGAAGTCTGTAAGGGAAGGCAGAGCAGCGTATGTTGCGTAGGAAGTGCAATTTCCAGTGGAGGAATAATGCCATTTTACAGCACACACAGACTAACAGATTCATCTAAGAAAAGCAAATATATTTTGTCATGTTCAGATCCCACTTCAATTTTTTATAGGCTCAGGCTCCATCTTAAAGGACAAATCACCCAACCAAATGGCAAATACACATTTTCAACTATTTACAAACCAATCACATCACTTGATCCCTTCTTGTCTTCCTAGCCCAGCTGACCACAATGTGATGAATGAAGTGATGAAGTATGAATGAATGGGAGAAAAGTAGATTTTTAAAAAATGTTTTGGGAATATGTAAAATTAGTTTTAGAGTTAAAAGCCAAAAGTGCTGCATCCCTTGGGGTGCTAAAGTTTTGAGATTTTTAACCTAAATGTAGGGTGCCATGTAAACATCTGATTTCATAAAATGGACAAAATATTCCAGTTCTTGATCATCATAATCCTAGGCAGGGGTAATATATGGTAGAAAAAAAAAAAAGACTCTATAATGCAGACGGTTCAAATCAAAGAAGCCTGGGAGTTCAGCTTCCTCCTCTCTGGTAATTTGCTGGCCTTTGATTTTGAGATTTGAGCCCTGAATCTAGCTCTATTGTGCCTGAAAAATATCAAGGTGACGGCTTGTTTCAATTACAGAATTTTATGAGAACAAAAACAAGTAAACAGAAAACAATAACAAAAAATTATTTTGTGGAATTAGAATAATACAAAGTCTCAGCTTTATGTATCTATTAGCTTCATATTAAGAATAGTCAACGAGACACAAGAGGGCAGACAGCAGTATCAAGCTGTATCAGCACTATTTCATCTTGTGGAACTGAAAACCACAGCCACAGAAAAATAGAGAAAATGAAAAAGCAGAGGACTTTGTACCAGATGAAGGGACAGGATAAAGCCCCAGAAAAACAACTAAATGAAGAGGAGATAGGCACCCTTCCAGAAAAAGAATTCAGAATAATGATAGTGAAGATGATCTAGGACTTTGAAAAAAGACTGGATGCAAAGATCAAAAAGTTTACCAAAGACCTAGAAGAATTAAAAAGCAAACAGAGACATGTAACACAATAATTGAAATGAAAAATACACTAGAAGGAACCAGTAGCAGATTAACTGAGGCAGAAGGGCGAATAAGTGACCTGGAAGACAGAATGGTGATCATCACTGATGCAGAAAAGAATAAAGAAAAAAGAATGAAAAGAACTGAAGATAGCCTAAGAGACCTCTGGGAGAATGTTAAATGTACCAACATTCGCATTAAAGGGGTCCCAGAAGGAAACGAGAGAGAAAAAGGACCTGAGAAAATATTGGAAGAGATTCTAGTTGAAAACTAACCTAACATGGGAAAGGAAATAGCTACCCAAGTGCAGGAAGCTCAGAGAGTCCCAGGCAGGATAAATCCAAGGAGAAACATGCCAAGACATATATTAGTCAAATTGACAAAAATTAAAGACAGAGAAATGTTATTAAAAGCAACAAGGGAAAAACAACAAATAACATACAAGGGAACTCCCGTAAGATCAAGGGACCAATCCAAGAATAAGAGATAACAATTATAAATATATATGCACCCAACATAGGAGCACCTCAATACATAAGGCAAATGCTAACAACTATGAAAGAGAAAATGCAAGGCAGAAATAGAGACACAGGTGTAGAGAACAAACACATGGACACCAAGTGGGGAAAGTGGGGAGGGTTGGGGGGTAATGAATTGGGAGATTGGGACACCAAATTGTACACTCTAAATAAAATTAAAAAAAATAAAAAATAAAAAAATAAAAGAATAGTCAATGTAAAGAGAGCAGTGTCAGCCAGGATTGATGATCTAATCAAATCCAAATTCTAGTATGGCTGTCTTACCTTACACTAAGTTTGGCAAAGAGCAGATTCATCACCTACTCCCCGAAAACCAGCTCCGTGACTTTTTTTTTTAACAGATAATAAACAGCATAGATATATATATATATATATATTTTTAAGAACTTTTATTGACATACAGTGAACATACAATAAACTGAATATATTTAGAGTGTACTATTTGGTATCCCAATCTCCCAATTCATTCCCCCACAATGCTCCCTGCTTTCCCCACCTGACTTCTTAATTATAGCTCAGTTACATGTCCCAGAGCCATCATATTTCCAAGAATGGAAAAAGACACTCATCTGTCGAAGACACGTATTTCCTAGTGTTAATCCCCTGACTAATCAGCCACCAAATCCTATGTTTTCCCTCTTGCTAGGTTCATCCCTTCTTCCCCAATCTTACTGCCCCTCTCATCGTAGACTCATTAATTTGTACCTAGATGACAAGATCATCTCTTCACTGTCACTCACATTTCAGATTAATCTTCCCAAAGAACTGTTTTTGGTTTGGTTTTGTTTCAAACATCATGAACCTGCTTGAGAAGTGTGGTCAGCTATTCAAGAAACTACAGGGGCTCCTCCTACCTTACAGGATCAATCTAAACTCCTGATTTAAGAGCTCATCTTAAATCTTAAGGCTAAGATACTTAGCCTTCTGGCACTCCTCTCCCCAGGAAGGTTGGTCTATTCTCCAGGAAGGACTGTGTCTTCTCCAGTGTTGGTCCCTAGGCTTTTTGCTGTCACTCTTCTACCCATATTCACACTATCCTTGAATGAAAGGCCTACTTGCTTCCCTATCACTTTGCTGCTTTCACATACCACCTGGAATCCCATACTCTCCTTAAAATCTCTGCTGACCAACTCTAGCTCAAATTTGGTTTTTTTCCTTTCCCTGAATTTTTACAGCTTCTCGTAGTCTCTCCTTATTTATGTTTAGTATTGTTTTCTCATTTCTACCCACATGTGATTCTTAACATTTCAATCAAATCGTAAGTGGCTCCAAAACAGGAGTTTTGTCTCCTAAGTCATTGTCAGCCCTAACAGTCTGATTCTACATTGTGTTTGCTACAATGGCAGGCACAGATTATTCCCATAATAAAAACTGGGTAATTTGATATGTTGACTGGACTTGACCTCAGACTTTTCTGTATTCCTGACCAGCATAGTCTCTTTTGACATCGTCTGACCCTTGAAATGGGCAGAGAGGGGCTTACCTGTGGCTATTTCCTTTCTGCTCTCTGTTAGGTGTCATTTTGAAATTCTGACAATGAAACATTTTCCAATTGGTGAAGATGAGCTGAATGTGTTTTAGAGGATCTATTTAAGGTCAGACGTCAAATATGTGACTTCATGTGAAATATTGGGCCTTAAAATTTCTAGATCTTGAGGTCTTGCAGGCTGATTAATGCTTGTGTTTCCTAATGATTACTCAGTGTTAACTAATGATTAATTAGTTAACGGTTGCATTTATAAAGTCACAGAGGTCTCATACCTTGCTATAACACTCAAATTTATTTTAAGTAAGCTTACTGAAGTCAGTACCCCATCCTGCTTTCCAGGAAATTTACACACCTCCCCTTTAAACAGCTTTAATTTCTAGTTGGCTGAATATCTGTTTTGGCCCCTAAGAACAAAGTCCAGCTTAATGCAAGTCAGCATTCTAAGCCTGCCCCATTTCCTCCTGAAGCTACCCCAGGGAATTCAAAGGATGGATGCCTGGGGCATGAGGTGAGTTGAGGGAGGTACCACTGGGAATTGGTCATGATGACCAATTCCTGCCTAGTGCCTAAGGAGAGTAAAGGAAGGAAAGGAGAGATGTGAGTCTCTGCCTAATGAGGGAGTACACTGACCCCAGGGGAGAGGCAGCTAATTCCCTGTTGGGAGGGAAGACAGTGTAGCCTAGTGCTACAAGCATGAGCTTTAGGATCATGAGCTCTCTGGGATGGTTCGTCAGTTCCTACTGACCCTGGGCTGGGTATTTCTTTGTCTTTTAATTCCAAATCTGTCAAACAGAAATAAAAATAGTGCATAACCACTGGGAGGGTGCTGGTGAGCTTGTAGTCCTCTCATCTTTGAGTAGAGTAGGGATGCTGCATAGAGGAGGGTAATTTTGGGGGACATCAGTCTCCTTGCTGGCACCATGGGTGGTGGGTCATGGATTCAGGCGAGCATCACCCACCTGCCTCACTGCTCAAGTATCTCCCTCCACTGGCTTCATGCTCCAACTTCCCAGCTAAAGGAGGACCACTGTGGAGTCACTGCTTTGCCTATACAATAGCTGTCTAGGTGGCTGCCCTCAGGCACTGGGGAAGCCCTAGAGAGGTAGAGCTTGCAGGCTCAGGCAGAGGGCAATGAATCCTACTGAATGGAGAAGCCCCCAGGAACTGGGTGTGGAGACAAGGCAGTGCTGTGGACGTCCTCCGGGTGCTCATGTTGGCTCAGGCTTCCAGTGCCTGGATCTTCCACAAATGTGTTCCCTCCTCTCCATTCACTCTACTTCCATCCAGGGACTGTCCCTGACCCAGGGAATACAGGCTGGGAAGAGGGGATGGAGGGGATTTTCAGCTACAATTTAAATCAGCTTGCAGAATTCATAGAGTTTGTTGGGTTTTCCTCTTTTTAAAAATAAACTTCCTGCTGAAACATGGTTAGAGGTGGTGCCTCATAACTGGGATCTCCAGGGGAGATTCTGGGCGGGCCCCTCCCTGTTCCCTCACCCCACTTCACCAACAGAGGCAAGACATTTGCCTCCCTCCATGTGCCCACGCCTCAGGCGGCTCTGACCTCATTATCGTCAAGCTCTCAGGATGATGACAGCCACTTCATTACACGGGTCCTCAGGGATGGCAAAGCAGGGCCTGGGGAAGACAGCTCCTTGGGGACATTCCACCCTCCAAGCTCCAAGGTAGTACATGAACAGTGGGAAGACAGGGACCCATTTACAGTAGACAGAGCCCACTTCCACACTTGGGATCAACCTTCCATTTCCATCATCAGGTTACTCATTCATGGAACTCTTAAGCTCAACAGAGTCAGAGATACACTTAACTGACTATTCCACAAAAATGCCTGAGATCACTGTTTTTACCTCTCAGACAGCTGAAAGAATGAGGGCTCTTAGAAGGGAAGAGTCACCTCCAGCCCCCAAAATAAAACAGCTGTAGTTCATTGAGTAACTGTGACAGCATTTTGTTTGGTTCTCTGCACACAGTGTAAAGAGCAGTGACTGAAGGCCTAGCTTCTGGAGCCAGACTGCCTGGGTTGCCACTCACTTGCTGTGTGCTCTTGAGTGAGCTGCCTAACTTCTCTGTGCCTCCTACCTAGTGGATCTGTGGTGTGGCACACAGAGTCCCCCACCTCCCCCAGCATCAAGGTACTCATTCCCCAGATCCTGAGAGAAGGAGTGTTGGCTGCTGCTGACTCACAGCTGAGCTCCTGTCCCACCACTGTCCTCAGCAGAAGGGAGCTGCCTGCACCAAGGCGTAAGGCCTCCCTGGGGTTGCTGCATCCAATGACTGGCTGACCTAGGCTACAAAGGCTGGACTCCAGGACAACTCTGAAGGGACAGCTCAACTCCAGGGCTCCTTCAGGGATTAGCTGATTCCGTGCAACTGCACTGCCCTTCTGGTTATCCTGCTGCTCCGCTCTTCTCCCTGCCCCCCTCCCTGCCTCCCTCCCTCTCATGGATATTCTGGGAGCACTCCTCAATGAACACTCTGCAGGCAGATCTCAGCATCTCAGATTCTGTTTCCCAAGGAACCTGACCTACAAAATGTAACACAGTAAATGTACAGAAAACGTTCCTCTGCCGCCGCAGTCTCTTCCCTTCCTAATACAGACATATTAACATAGAGCCTGCCCTGGTCTGTGTTATGTCTAATTTCTGGCACCTAATAGACATTCTGTGAATGTTGGATGCATGAATAAATGATCAGAACATTAACTGGTAAGAGCCACTTTCTAGAGAACCCCACCCCACCTGTAAGACAGTCTACCCCATGGCCATCCGACTGCCACACTGAAGCTGGCTGTTATCAGCTACATAACACTGGCCAAGCATTCTTACAAATATTCCTTGCAACCTGTTCCTCAATGTTCTTAGTTTCTTCTCTTTTTTTTCTGCGTTCTTCATATCATTTCTTCTCCCAGGTAGACTTCCCCTACCTGCCCCACATGCCACTACCCTTACCACCAGTTATATAAAGTACTCATCACAATTATTGCCCATTTGCTGTTTTATTTTGGATTAATCTCCACTGCAAGTGTTGCATCATTTTGAAGGGGAGACCTGAGAAAGTCCCAGCCCGTCTGAGTCAGGCACAGAGAGCTGAGCTCGGCGTCAGGTTACGTGACTCATCCAATCAGAGCTGTAACGTCTTGCTCAGGAAACTTGTGGAATCTCCCTCTCTGGAATTATTTTTAAATGAAGAAATTCTCATTTCCTGGGATGGTTCTGGCTTAAAACAAGGAAAATAAATTTGATGACTTAGAAAGGTTAAGCTTCTGTGTTTTCAAGATTTCTGTGAATTTTGTGAAGACATATGAATGTAAAAACTAAATATCCTTTAGCTATGGTTTCTTAAATTTCACTAGTTATAAAAAAAAATCTAAATCACACTCTCCCAGGTGGTAAGTTTGTCAGCTAGCAACAAAAATGGAAGACCGCTAACAAACTTAGATCCACAGCATTTCAGAAGAAGGCACAAAAGAACAAACAGAATTAGGGAAGAAGTGGTAGAAAAGATAAATCAGAGAGCAGCAACTCTGGAAAAAACCTGACCAAGAAGACACCATTAGCTCTGCTTTTCTGAGCAGCCAAAACAGTTGAGAAATGTAAACCACTGTAATTTTGTTTTGAGTCATAAAAGAAGGTGAGTTGTTGCTGTCTTCTTTGAATGCTACTGTATTCGTTTGCTGGGGCTGCCAGAACAATGTACCACAGACTGGGTGGCCTAAACAACAGAAATTTCCTCAGAGTTCTAGAGGCCAGAAGTCCAAGATCAAGGTGTTAGCAGGGTTGGTTGCTTTAAGCTCCTCTCCTTGGCTTGTAAACGGCTGTCTTCTTCCTGTGTCTTCACATGGTCTACCCTGTGTGCATCTATGTCCTCATCTCCTCTTCGTTTAAGGACACCAGTCCTGTTGGATTAGGGCCCACTCTACTGTCCTCATTTTAACTTAATCACCTCTTTAAAGACGCTACCTCCAAATACAGCCACTTTCTGAGGTACTGAGGGTTATAACTTCAACATATGCATTTTGGGGGGATACAGTTCAGTCCGTAACAGCTGCCACTTTCCCCCTTGACTATTATTCTTTCTGACAATGTCTTATAAACATCCCGGTGTACTGTGCTTAGAGAACGAGCAGTCCAGTGAATGGCTTTGTGAGCCGATCCAACCTGTCCTTGAGGCCCCCCAGGAAGCCTCCCCACTGAGGAGGCCGATGCCCCCTCCCTCCCTGCTCGCCAGCTCTGCTGTGTGGATCCTCTATGCCCTAGTTCCTGCTTATTTATTTCTCTTGGCAACACCCTAGCGCCTCCCTCCTGGGCCCCTATGTGGGGGCTCCATAAATATTCCTTGTTGATACAGATGATGGCATGTCCATGTGGATTAAGATCAATGGAGACAAGGCTGCCTCATGCACACAGCTGGCATCTCTCCAATGTGATGTATGCCTGTGAAATAATGTGTGAGCTGAGGGTAGAGGGGGAGAAGTGATTGGCAAGTTTGTGGTGTGGAGCAGATTTTTATCGGTGGAGGAGGAGCCGTGGGGGCTCTGCGTGATGTGCTCTTTCCCCAGTCCAGTGTCCACGTTCTGTGATTGGGAAAGGCAAGAGAAAGTCACGACGAGCTTGACTCATGATGACGCTGGGAAGCTCTCGCTAAGGAAAGTGGTCACATGGACTTCACATGCTGGGTGGAGGCGGCCTCTCCCCAAGGAGGGAAAACCTGGCAGACACTCAGTGCTCAGTGTGTGATTAATGGCTGTGTTGACAGAACCGTGCAGGCCTCCTCACCGGGCCCAGGCCCCTCGCCGGCCCTTCCTAACTCCAGCAGCTGCCCGCTGTGGCCTCGGGATGAGCTGAGAGCTGCGGAAGAAGGGGCAGAAGGCGACTTCTTCTAGAGTCCTGAGTAAAGACTGCACTCCAATTCCTGCAGCTCTTAGGGGCTGAATGGCAAAAGTAAATGACAAGTATTGGGGTGGCAGCCTCTTCATGGCATTTAAAACTGTAGCCCACCCTCCCTGGAACACTCCCTTCTGGCTTGAAGCCTCCTTCTTCCTCAGGGCCAGGGGGCTCTTGTACGCTCCTGATTTCCTACCATCCGATCATTCTTTGCTGCCCCCTTAGCTCCTCCGGCCCTTAGAGGAGGGCATTTCCTCAGCCTCTGCTTCCCACTTCTCTCCTCTTCCCCCATCCTCTCTTTAGAAACCTCCCCCCACCATGGGGTTCCCTCCCGGGATCTCCACAGCCCCACCTCCCTGGAGACCACCACGTTCCTTTTTCCACATGGAAGTTCCTCTAGGCAAGTGATTCTCAACCTTGGCTGCCCTGATTAGAATCACCTGGGAGAATGTTTTAAAATCCTGAAGCCTAGGTTGCACCCCAGACTCATTAAATTAGAATCTTTGGGGGTGAGAATCAGGCATCAGTATTTTTTGAAGTTATTTTAATTCTCCCACCTGGAGATAACACATCTCCTTTCTGAACTCCCACAGTGCTTTATCTTTATTCTTAGAAACCTGACACATGGTTTGTTTGGTTTTTATAGTTTGGCTCAAGAAGCAGACTTTGGGTTTCAAATCCTGTCCTTGATAGTTACCACCATTAGACTTCAGGCAAGTCTGTTCATCTCCCCGTGCCCGTTTCCTCATCTGTAAAATGGGAAGTGAGGACAGAATCAAAGGACTTACCTCATAAGGTTGTGATAAGAAATTAAAAGCTCAGATCAGTGCCCAGCACATAACAAGAAACAAAAATTGTCAGCTATTACAAAAAAAAAAAAAGTCAGCTGTTATAGTTTTCAGTAGTCCAATAAGATTTTTAAGTGATAAATTTATGTCTAATCCAGTGGCTCTAGAACTTTAGCATGTACAAGGGTCACCTGGAGAGTTTATTATTAAAAAACACCTTCCCGGGCCCTATTCCCAGAGATTCTGATCCCAGGGTCTGGGGTGGGGCTGAAGTCCTGCATTTCTAACAAGCTTTGGGGTGCTGCTGGTGCTGCTGGGCTGAGGACACCGGTGGGAGCGTCACTGGCCTCACCCACCTCCATGTCCTCTCCTGCCCACCCTTCAGCCTGAGGAGTGGCAGGAGGCCAACCCTGCTAGAAGTTTCCTAGGGTTCAGAGCTCAGAGTTCTTCCCCAAAAGCCGACTTGGTTAATCATTAGGCCAGCTGCCCAGGTTCCAGAACTTGCCTGAAGCAGACTCGAGCAGAGTCCAGGCTGCTCCTTTTGTACCAGTCAGAGCTTTCAAGGAACAGGATGGATTCTGAAACAATAACTCAAAACCAACTCCAACTCTGTACTAGTGTGACCCTTAAATTAGAAGCCATGGGTTTGCAGAAAACTGTAAGAATGGTCACACTCTGTTCTGATTGTGATCTATGTCCTTGAAAAAGACCCTGCTTCTTTTTTACCCTCAAGGCCCTCAGGATACCTAGAGATGCACCGGAGCCCAGGGCTTGCTCTATCCCTGTGGATCTAAATCACTTTTCATCCAGATTGTTTCTTAAGGCCTTCAGTCTCCGCCTTTTAATGAGGGAAGAACACTGGCTTGTCCCTCAGATAGGCAAGATGCCGTTTTGTGTGTCTCCCGCAGGACAGCACAGGGCTCCTTCATGGTGCTCTTGATCCCGAGTCTGGCTTCTCTAATGAGACTGCAACACCAGGCATTTAAAACTATTGTCTTCCTAGGAAGAGCCCCGAATGTGTCCACCACTGTGTCTGGTGCTTTGCCCTTGTGCTGTTTATTTGGTTTTTCCCACCTCTGTGCAGCCAAGGTATCTCTCTCATTACATTCTCCTCTTAAGCTGACTCTGTTTTGTTTCCATTTTAGCTCAAGTCCACTATGCTAAATACTGTACACATTATTATCCCCTAAACAACTTTACACAATCAGTTTGAGTGAGCAAGGTCAGGGCCCAGTGAGCTGCAAGACCAGCCTTCCAATTGGCTCCCAACCAAAACAGCCAGCAGCCCCTCCTTCTCAGATTGGTACTGCTCCCAGAGGGGTGGCGCTTCACATCAGTGAAAAATGTATTAATTAAAGGAAATGAAAATGTCCTCATTTGTTGTAATGAATTTAGTTCTTGCAGGCCATTTTCTACAGAGTGGCCTGCCTGGAAGATGTGCTGAAGAGAACTATAGGGAAAAAAGACATTAAGGTCATAACTGCCTGCAGAGACCTGCTTTTCACCACACTGGCTTTTCCGACATCCACGGTAAGTTACAAAGATGTGCAGGTAACATAATACACGTGTCATATGGACCGACACTTCTGGGCAGCAAGCAGCCAGTTACCGTAACCCAGGGCAACTGCATCTGCATAAATGGCCTGAGGACTGCATCGCAACTGCCCATGTCTTCGGGAAATGAGGCACATTACTGTCAAGATTTATCATTAGCTTTGTATCTTTGTGAACATCTGATACAACATCCTTATTGCTGTCTAACAGGGAAGTCTGAAGGACCTTTCTTAACCAAAATACAACTGCCATAAGCTTGGTTCCATCAGGGTGATGGGAATGCAGGGTGCTGAGGAGGGAGTTGACTAACTTCCCTTTCATACATCTTGTTTCACTTGCTGCAATAAGCATTTGTTACTTCTGTAAGTGGAAACCGTTAAAAGACAGGTATGAAAACTTTCAAAGTTGACTCTTTGAAATCGAGGAGAGAGAGACAGTCTGGTGTGGGACACAGTGGGTGACATGCATTTTGTTGAATGAATGGACATTGGGAAGAAGCAAGACATATATGCAAGGGACAGTAGGCTTGTTGCTGATACTGTCCACATTTCTACAACATTGCTCATGTTTTCATTCATTAGTTAGAATGGAAACAAACTGAGACCAGGCATACCAGCTGCCCAGCAGGGCCTATAATTAGAAATGACTACCTCTTTCCACCTGTCATCATCCTGCTTCCTATAGTAGAGACTTCAAACAAATCCAAAATGAAACTCTCCAAACACTAATGAGTTCTCAGATAACAGAGCCAGTACTGGCATTCCAGTTTTACTTTGCAGGACACCTCCTCCTCCACCCCCATAAATCTTCTAAAGGCCAAGTGTTTTTTTTTTTAACAATGGAGTTTATTCATTTTTTAAGACTCAGAAATTGATCCTTTGGAATTTAAGAAGATAGGACAACCAGAAGATTAATGGTTATTTTTTTCCCTTTCTCTACACTGATTTTGTAGCATGGAAGACAGACACTTTGAAAAGATAGCCAAGGGGTACAAGAGGATGGGGATCACTCTAAAGTTCTGAGCCGTAAAGAGATCCAATTCTCAGCTAACTAGCTTGTGAATTATGCTGGGAGCTTGTCACCTACCCGCTTGCTAGTCTTCCTGCTTCCCCTTGCCATGCCTGTTTAGAGAGTGGGCAAGGCAAGTGGAAGACTCAAGCCACTCCATATGGCTGCTCTCAGCACTCCTGGTGAAGCTTAGAGGAGAGGCCATTGGTTAAAATGAAATGACTTAATGGTCTGCGAATCCTGTTTATCTACATCCTCTCTCCCTGGCACAATGAAAAATAATTGATCCCTAACTCTGAAATCCCCAGAGACTGGGTATTGTAATTTTACAATAAATAATTTTTCCCTAATTTAATATTTCTATAATGTATATATAAGAATGTATCTTGAAAACTGGTATCTATTTTTATTTTGCTACGTTTCCTTGATTATCTTAGGAAGCACTGACTAAAAGTAAACCTAATGATCCTATTTTTATGTTCTATTTTCCAGTTTATATTTTTGTCATTCTGGGTCCTCTTTCTCTACAATTGAGAACTCATTTACCCTAAGGCCGTAGATGGTATCTTTCCAGTATGGCTGAATCATGCAATGGTGAGTAAAAGGAAAATTTAGTGAATACAGAAAGGCAACAGCCTCTGTTCTGAGAACTCCAAGTGGCTTATTTATATTTCCAAACTTCTCCTCAGCCCCCAACATCCCATTCATTCCTCCCTCTTCTCCTGTCACTATTTATTTAAAGAGTACATTGATAATATGAAATGAACACAAAAGTGGTGCTGTAATTGGAGTCACTGAAAGCAGATGGGACGTCCAGGCAAGACTCTTGCCAAGTTGCTAATGAAGTCATTGAAAAGACATGAAACCATAAGGGCAAGCAACTTCTTGGAGGCTGCAGTCTTGAAAGAGAAGTGACTTCAGCAAATAACATGTAATCAATTCCTATCCAGGAATGGAATGAAGCAAGCTTTAAAAATAACCTACCCTAGATGTTAACTAGACTTATTGTGGTGAACATTTTGCAATACATATAAACATCAAATCATTATGTTGTACACCTGAAACTAACATGTTATACATGTCAATTATACGTCAAAAAAATCCATCCAAATGTCCAAAGAATAACTCACAGCTCAGAAGCAGCTTCTTAGCTAACACTTGATCAGGACTATTTGTCACAAATGATTTACATATTTGTTTTCCATTTGATGTTTTTATTCATGCATTTATTTTTGAGGGGCTGGAGAGTAAAAGTTTCCTGTTCTGAGTTACTCAGTGCACTGTGTCTGAATACCACTAACAGTGGCCTGGACAAGAAGAGATGGAGCAGGACTGCCCAGGTCTTGGATGAAGGAGGAAGTCTGAGTCATTGGCACCACATGCACGAAGTAATCATTCAAAGTACTTGCTCCACTTCTCAATATTTACAAATGTGTTTCCACATTAGTCAGTTCAGAAGGAGGTCTGAGAGTCTGCGAAGCAAATGACATTTAGAAACCAGGGGGAAATCACAGGGGGTAGCATATGAAGGCTCCTCAGGTTCACAGACTTTCTTCTACCCCCAGCTTTTCCACTGTCTTAAAACTCACATGATTACCAATTTGGAAAAGCAGTTCAGTCCATAACTCTGCCCTACCATGTGCCCTGCCCCCACCGAAAAACATACTTTCACTTTAAATATGTGCTCAGTGAGATACTAATCAATTAACTGAGGTACACAAGTTCCCATCTCATTTAGAGTTCAGGACAAAAACTATGTATTAAGTAAGTCCCACCTCCCAGAGATCCCTCCTACCACCTTCTTTTTGTCGGATCACCTCCTCATTTTCCCAGTTGCTCATTAACATTAACCTGAAACCCCTATACAGAGAATATTCTGGCTTTTTATGGCACTTACACTGTATTAAAAGCATCTTCCTCAAACAGGAGCCCATCAAATTCACACAACTTTGTTTAGATAACAACTATAATCCTGTGTTTTTCCCAATAAAAAAAATAAAAACTCAGAAAGGTTAAGCGATTTGCCTGGGGCCACTGAGCTCATACCCGGGACAGTTAGTGTTTAACTACGTCACTCTTCCTTGCCTTGTACTACAGTAAGTACAGAACCTGTGGTTCGATCTGGTTACATAATTCACCAGGCAATCAAAAAGATGTCACTTTGCTCGATTAACATAGCAAAGTGAGAATTCTCACTTAAAAAAATCCAAAATCCCCATCTGTATGCTAATAAGCTAAAACTCTGCTTAAGAAAATGAAGTGATTTGGGACAACTGATGGAGCTAGATGTTACTAAAATAAAAAGGCAGAGTACTGAAAGTGTCTTTTATTTGGAGCCAAACACATACATCAAATACCTTTTCAAGGTTTTGTTAGCTCAGCTAGTAGTCTTCCTACAACTATTACAAGCTTCCTACCTCTCTGGGGTACCATTTTCCACATGGAAGTGAGGTTAGATTTCTTTCAAATAGTTGTGATGGTGATGCCCAGCATTTGCGACCTTGATAAACAGCCATATGAATTTTTGGTAATTTTGCAAGCAGATAACTTGATTATGTACATCATATCCATCAGTTAATTAGCAAGGTAGATACTATACAACAGAGAACATAAAATATGTGTGTGCCTTCGCAACCTGGGGGTTTCTTTTGACATTGCTCCTTGTCTTTTGGTCAATCAAGTAACCTGAATCCCTTAGAGAGAAGAGGCTAGGGTCAAAAAAGAACACTAGTGAAAAAGAGAAGAGGAGGCAACCTGCTTTGGGTCAGACACAGATTCTTCTGTGATTCTGTTAACTTAACTGGAGAAACTCCCAACATAGCCATTTCTAGTGAAAATGCTGGCATCAGCAAAATCAGCGTTGGGTGCTCCTAATGGGGTCATCTCCAAACTTCCATGCTTGCTTCTGGCGTCTGCTCCAAATCCAGTGTGCTCATGACTGCATCTCACCCCTCTCCCCCAAACTGTGTCTCTTACTCTGGACATTTTCTGTCTTCACTATTAAATACTCCCAGTCTATTGCCTTAAGGAACACTCTCTGATAACTTTTTAAATACCAGTACAGTATAAAAAGATATTGAAATGGTTGTTACTGGGTTAATTTGTTAACACTTTCTACATTTTAACAGTGTCCTTCCATGACAGCTCAAATGAGTAAATACCCAGAAACCACCACTCTGGCAGCCAAAGTGATGATGGGCAGTCGAACTGGACATTTGGTACTAGTTGCCTCCATGTGGGGCTGGCCTGCTCTTAAAAGGAATACACTTCCTGTACTGCGCCTTTTTTCCTTCCACAATGTAAGAATTATTGCTGTACAAAGCCAGTGTCACCCTTCCCTGAAAGGTTCTTTCATTTCACAACAGTGCTTATGTTTGCTATTCTAGCCTTAGCTTTGGAATATTCTTTTGCATTGCTGCCCTGGGTTTTATGAGCAGTATTTGTCATATTAAGAAATACCACTCTCCCCTTTGACACAGTGTAGTTCTAAAACCGTCATGATTCATCAAGTCTTTGGGCTCCTCCCAGCCCAACCTTCCAGCTCATTATAGACCATTCAAAGCTGACTATCATCTCTAATGGACATTTCTCTATCTTTGTTATATATTCGAACCAAGCAGTGTAATATTTCCATCAACCATGGTTAGGCTGCCTTATTTAAAGTAGATCAACCCAACTGTTTTATTGTTAAACAGTTCTCCAGTCTTCATGAAAGAAAGGAAAGAACAGCAAAGTACTCCTCCAGGTTTTGCCAGGAAAACATTAACTCCTCAGGCATTATCTAAATGACTACTAAAGATAGAATTAGAACAGACAGATTTAAACAGCAGGAAGAGGACTCAGTAACTGAGGAAACTATCAGATCCTAACCCGAAGGGGGCTGGGGAACTTATTTCTCTGAAAATCAACCTAAATCATTCAGGCTTCCTCAAAGGAGAGGTGAAAAGATCAGAGAATCCCCTCAGAGGCCTTCTACTTTTGAAAACGGTACACGATTATTGAGCATGTATATACAAGCACCTTATAAACTACCAGGGACTCATTAATAGTTATTATCAGGTGAGACTTTCAATCCATGGTCACAGAGTTTTACAAATGGAAAGGCTTCACTTATATTAATGGAGATTTCAGAACAATCTGCTCTTAAGAGACAGGGCTTATCTTGGCTCTTTAAATTGGAGCAAATACCAAATCCAGATACCTAGTTACTTATGTTGCCATTTATTCACTTGAAAAAAATAATTATTAAGTACTGACTATATGGGTAACAGCAAGATGGACATTTGACAAGGATTTTGACTTCTGGCACCCTTAAATCTTGTTAGGCCTAGTATACATGCACAAAGTTGAAATAATAAAAAATAACAGTTAATACTAATACAAGACATTGCCATAGGTGGTGTCCTGCAGTGGTGTGTGATTACTGCAGAGTGAATGATACAGACAGGAGGGCTGCTGTGCCTCCTGTGTCCCAGCCTGGCTGTGACAGGCATGTGGGTCATGACTGGACAAACTGAAAGGCCTTTGAGGCCTCTCTGGGGGCTTGCTGGGGAGTCCAAATGTCGAGGGAGTGAAACTCTAAACCTTCCAGTTTCTTCCTCACCCACAGTATGCAAGATGTTGTCCATCACTAAATTCAGGTCCAGTCCCAGACTTTTCTCTCCCACCTGAAAGCCTGGTGTGAAACTGTCGGGCTGCTAGGTAGAGGTAGGTGAGTCCTAATGAGTAAAGAAGGTCACCTGTAGGAACATCAGGGTCTAGAAGTCTCTGGATCGCTCAGTGGTTTTCAGCCTTTAGCAAATAGAACCCTTTGTGAATCTAAGGAAATCCATGAACCTTTTCCCAAGGAAAGCACGGATAACCATAAAATTTTGTGTACAGTCTTAGAAGGGTCATAGACCCTCAAAATTCCATTTATGGACCTCAGGTTAAAATCTCCTGACATAATTAAACATACACTTGAAAAGTGGGCCCCCAGATGAGTTCTAATGCTGTGTTCAAATAAAAAATACAAAATCAAAAATTATTCACCGGGTGATAAGAGAAATATGAGATATGATTCCTAACCTCAAGAAGCTTAAATTATAGTTTTTTCAATACACACCTGTTCCTACCCAGCCTTTTAACTTGCTGTAAGTAGAGGCTGTGTTCTGAAGCATCTTTGGCAGAACACCTGCCACAGTTAAACAGTTCCCCCCTCCAGTATTATTTCCTAGAAAGTCAATGTCTGAAAAGAAAGAGGGTGCTAGTCAGGGTTCCTATGGGGAACTCTGCCTCCCATCTACTTCTGTTTCCATATGATATAAGACAACAGCCAGAGTATGTTCTGCTGATACAGCGCATGTTGCTCATAGGGTGGGAAGTGAGATCCCTTGGAAGCTTGGTCGAAGTCCGTGGACATGATGTGCTTGTGTTCAGTATAGATTTTGAGTGTAAAGCCATCAGGATTTATTGAATTATGGCAAAAAAGGGGAGATAAGATCATTAGCTTAAGACACAGGGAAGGCAGGGATAGAGATGCTAAGGGAGGAACGAGGATTGTGGAGGAGGAAATTGTTTTGTTTGGACATGTTTGAGATGCCAATCAGACAACAAAGTTTAGATGCAGAATAGCAAGTTGGACATACAAGCCTAGGGGAGATTTCTGGACTGGTGACATAAATTCGGTTGTCTTCATTATAAAGATTGTTTTTAAAGTTAAATAAGATCCCTAGGGAGTAAGTATGGTTAGAGAAGATACCCCAGGACTAAGCTGTAGAACATTCCAACTTTCAGTACTTAGGAGGAAGAACAGAAGAATTCAACAAAGGAGACTGAGAAGGAGACGCCAATGAGTCAGGAGGAGATCCAGTGCAGTTTAGTCTCCTGGAAGTCAAGTATAAAAATGTTTCAAGAAAGAGGAAGTACGGGCTTCCCTGGTGGCACAGTGGCGAAGAATACACCTGCCGATGCAGGGCACATGGGTTCAATCTCTGCTCCGGGAAAATCACACATGCTGCAGAGCAACTAAGCCTGTGTGCCACAGCTACTGAAGCCCGTGCGCCTAGAGCCAGTGCTCCACAACAAGAAAAGCCACTGCAATGAGAAGCCCGTGCACCACAATGAAGAGTAGCCTCTGCTCTCTGCAACTAGAGAAGCCCGCACACAGCAACGAAGACCCAATGCAGCCAATAAATAAATAAGTTTAAAAAAAAAGAAAAAAAGAGGAAAAAGGAAGTATTCTATGTTAAAAGCTGCTTAGAGGTCATGTAAGAACAACTGTAAGGTGATCACTGGATTTGCAGTAATGAACTCTCTGGTGACTTGTACAAGAGCAGTTTGATTGGGGGTGAGGGGAGAGCCTTGGTAGTGCTGTATGTATTAGTTTCCTGCTGCTGCTATAAGAATACAAACTTAATGGCTTAAAATAATACAAATTATTATCTTACAGTCTAGAGGTCAGAAGTTCAAAATGGGTCTTACGGGATAAAATCTAGGCATCAGCAGAGTAGCATTCCTTCTGGAAGCTCTAGAGGAGAATCTGTTTCCTTCCCCTTTCCACCTACAGTCTGCCTACATTCCTTGATTCATGGACTCTTCCTCCTTCAAATCTGTTGTACCATTAAAATCTAAAATCTTCTCTGGCCATTTTCTACTCTAGACCAAGTCCACGTTAGAAAGAGAAACTATGACTGCCAACAATGACCAGAAAATGGTGCTGGGAAATAACCTGTCATGTGACTCGGGAGGGAAGCGCTGCGCGAGTTATGCCAATGGTATTCCAAGGAAAGATCCTTTTTCAGAGCACTGTTCTAAAACTCCTGAGCAAGAATGAAAATAGAATCATTTTTCAAACCCTGATATTTACTTGGATATTTTTTTCAGGTTTAATCACTATAGTGTTTTTTATAAGCTGTCCTCTTGTTTTAAAACACTTCATTCATTCTATTCACTTCCTAATCTGAGGCAGGTTAGACTCTCCAATGACATGGGAGAGACACTGAACTAAAGGAATGCTTAAAGCTCAGCAGTGAAATCAGAAGCTAAGCTGGGATTAGGGAGCAGAGTTAGCTGAGTGAGGACAATAAAGCCATCTTGCCCCTCAGGAAGTCTTAAGGTAAACAGAGGAGATTCTGATAATGAACTGCGAAAGGATTACCAGTCCACTTAAGGTTTTATATAACTAGAACCAAGCAATCACAGTGCCTGCTTTCTTCATCTCTTGAGAGCAGGAACCAGAATGGTGAAAGTATTTTTTTTTAAATCCCAATTCAGAGAACTTCCAATGTGTGCTGAAGAGTAGCTTGCTTTTACAATTCCATTATCCAGTAATGCTCTATCAATGGGCTGCTTTTTAAATCGAAGAATACCAGCAGCAAATACATCCTAATTTCAAAATCAAAGTCAAAGGTTTTTAATGATCAAAAATTATACCTGTCTTCTAAGAAGTTACTGGGAAATGGAATAACTGAAATCATTTGGGGCCCTTGAGGGTTTGCTAGCAAGTCTTCCCTCCTGTGTGATGTAATTAATCCCCACTTCCATGGCAACCATGTGTAATACTACCAACAGGAAGAATGACTTTATGCTGGAGAAACCAGGATGGAGAAATTCACAACAGAAGATCCTAAACCTCTCTGAAATACCAAGAGAAATAAATAAAATCTAAGTAGGAAGGAGAGTGCTAAAGTTCCATGAGCTCAGAACAGAAGTGAAAATGCCCACGAGCAGCCAGTGGAGGGTGGGAGGGCCTTCTCTCACAGATTTGAATGGACATCCCCTTCCTGATTAGGGAGCCAGCATAGAAAAGCCCCCTTCATGTTTCTAGTTGCTTCACAGGCAGACACTCTGACAGCTGCAGGGTCCCGTTCTTGAACAGGGAGCTGCTGACAGGCTCTCAACCAGCCCCCACATCTCTTTCCCTGGTCTCTTTATCTTCTCTGCCTACAGAGCAATCACTGTGCCTAATTGGGAACTGAGCTTTTCCAAGTCCTCTAATCTTACTCTCACCTCCAGGTCCTTGGATTACAAGCCAGTAGATGATTTCTGCAGAGCATTATCTAGTCTACTGGATGGTGATTCCACTTGCCCACATATTATACATTCATCACATGGATTCCTATCTCACAAGCTTATGTCCTAAGTTTTGAATTCTCAGCTCTGCCCTTCATTCCTCTCAATCTAATGGGCACATTCGTTAATATATAGGCACTTGTTTTGCAAACTGCTTCCTAAATCTCAACAACTCTTCCAACCTACCACCAGCCTTACTTAACTCCTTCATCCTTTTTCTTTCACCTTCATGTATTCACTAGACTCATTTATTTTCTCTAAAAGTTTATACTTAGAGCAAAGCTAAAGAAGAGTGAGAACTGTGGGACAAGAATGAGCTCTTTCTCTAGGGAGCTCATGCACGTTGAGCCATGTGAGATGGGGTGACTGTCAGAGTCTCTGAGAGTGTGAGCAAAAGGTTTGCTCAGAGTGAAGATCCTGCTTTTATGCTTAGTGATTCTACACTGCATGCTGAGTGTACACTTGCAGTCACTTAACAGTGGTCTGACAGCCAAGAGGGCCCGGATGCCATAAAGAGCATCTCCATTAACACAAAAATCTATAGGCAGGTTGGTGCACACTCCACCTGTTCAAGCAAAGAATCAGTTATCTAATTATGAATGTTTGAAAACAGAATACAAATCTAATGTTAGAAACAAGCCTGCTGATCAGGGGCAAGAGGGCATAGCCATTGCTTGAAAATGCTGGTTTTGCTATTGTCTAAGTACATATGACTAACAGACAATAATATAGTGATTTCCCTTTTTTACCCAATTCATGCTTGACAATACTCTATTGTAGCAATGATTGGCAGAGATACTAAAATACTTAACCTATCGAATAGTATTTAATAAAAGTCTTTTGTCTCCAGTCAACCCAGGGAGTTTAGTTTAAGGCTTATATGTGGGAACATTTTAATTAATATGCATACTTTTTCTGACATATTTTAAAATACTTTGCTAACCTAATAATGTCAGAGTTAGTGGTATTAAAATATCACGATGATCACAGAAATTGTAAGCCTAGCAAAAAAGGTGTTTAAGAAATATTTGTTGAATGATATTTGACAAACGGAATATCAAGCTGCATATCCAATGGGAATGACACAATCTTAGTGGCATCTCTTGAGGTGGTTGACTTTTAGAGCATGGTGCAGACAGTCCAAGACATCTCCAGGTACAGGTCATAAGGAAATGGACCATCTGGTGAATCATATTCTATCTTCACAAATGTCCTTTCACATCTGTTAAGGTTTCTGGGGGGCTAAAAAGTTGGAAGGGATCAATTATTAGGAAGAAAGGTGCTAGAGCTTCCCTAAAAGTTAGTTTGGGATGAGTGGAAGCAAAACATCTTAGCTTTGCGTCTCAGTTGCAAAAATAATTGATCTCAGATGTTTTCTACAAGCTAATTTTTGATTTCATGAGACGAATTGACTTACATACCAGAAAACCTCGATTCTGGCCCCATTTCTGTCATTTCGTCTTGCTGTGTGATTTTTGGAAAAGCTAACAGACCTATGCTGGGTATTTGTTCCTTAATATAGGTGTATTTGCCATTCTTAATTCTCAGTGATGCTATTAGAAGCAAATAAAATAATATGTGTGCAACATAAAGTGCTATCAGTGATCTGTAACACCCTATACCAAACTGCTGTCAACTTGGAATCACTGTCACCCCTTCTCCATTCCCCTCTGCAGAGCAAGGGATAAGCCTGGAACCACACATAGCTCCTAGAATCCCTTCCTCCACACGGTTCCAGGAGAGAGTCAGCCAATGAGAGGCACTCTCATGAGATGTGAAAGTGAGGAAGCCCTTTTTTTCCAGCGGCAGTTGAGAACAGATGTGCAGATATGAGGTTAGCGTCAACTGCTGGACAAACACCCAGGAATCACAGGCTTTATAACTACAAGCAGCCAAGCTCAAGGGAGGCAGTTCCCAGAGACTTCTGAGATTTGCCACAGCTTCTGAGCCAGCTCCCTCAAATCATCCCCTTGTAGTAGAAGTTTCCCTGACTTTTACTGCTTTACCCTTTCCAATAACTGCCAAAGCCTCTAAAACCTTCGTCGTTGGAATCCTTCAATGGGCTTCCCTGTTCCTGATGGGATCCTGACTGATAATGACCATGAAGTCCTGCATCCTTCCAAATCATGCCCATAACCCTTAACTTGAGAAAGTTATCCAGCCAAAGGAAACAAGGTCCTGAGTGACGTCTGTTTCTGGCTATAGAGAGCAACAGTAGCTTGAAACAAACAAACATGCAAACATTACAAGACACCTCAAATATTTTAAAAATATTTGTAAATGTTTGACATACTGACACGGAAATAATGGAAATCCCCAAAGTTAAAATAAAACAGAAGAGGAGCTAAGAAAGAGAGTAAAATGCAGGCAATATTTGAAGAGAGAATCACTGATTATTTCTTAGAACTTATGAAAAATTAATCCTCAGATTCAAGAAGTGCCAAAAAAAAAAAAAAAAAAAGACACACACAGGACACCAGGCAGACATCTAGTCACTTGTATGACATCACAGACACCTTAGACAAAAAGATCCTAGAAGTAGCCAGATTAATAAAATGGATTTCCCCAAAAGAAACCACTGTTACACTGGTAACAGCTGATTTCTCAATACCAACAAAGAAGCCAGAAGAAGTGGAATAATTTTAAAACCGCCAACCTATTTACTCACTGATAGTATCTTCTAAAACAGGGACAAAGTAAAGACATTTTCAGACACTAAAACAGACATTATCACCCGCAGACCCTCAGTAATGGAAAATGCTAAAGGTCATGCTTCAGGAAGAAGGAAAATGATCTCAGAAGGGAGGTACAAGATACCAAAAGCAATGGCAAGCAATATGTTCAGTTTATGGTGATTTTAAAAAAGAATGAATTAAAATCCTGGATGAAAATAGACTGTAAATTGAGAGAGGACTAATTAGAATTAAGGCATGCTAAGTCCCCTGGATTGCTGGTGGGGAGGGACTAGAAACAATGACTTATGTTAGTCATTAGCACGTTAAATAAGCATGTTTTACTGTCTAGAATAGCCACATGGAAATGGAGTGTGTGACTTCTGCATCAGTTGAAAAGGAAAAAATGAATAGAAAAAAAAATAAACCGATGAGAATAAAAATCCATGGCCAGAGACTGTTCTAAGGTGTGCAGAAAAGCATGGGAACAGGACCTGGTGTGAGGTCGATTTAAACCCATGAATATGGGAAGTGCCTTATGGTGGAAAGGCCTCTCCTGCAGGACTAAGTTACCTTACCCCCGGAAACATTTGTACTGTTCTTGAAGGCACAAATCTCTAATTGTGCAACCAACCCCTAATTGAGCTATTCCAGTTAATAATGTAGTCAGATATGGCTGGGGTTGGGTGGCAGAATGGGAAGGTCAAAATATATTTGAGAGGAAAATGTTAACTTTCTCAAGAACTCATTTTAAAGGGGTGGGCAAAAGCAAAGAAAGAGAAGTAATGATTAAATCATCCTTTTTGTTCATCCCTTTATTAGGGACAAGAGCCCTGTTCCCTACGGCTTATTCCACAGGCTGCTAGTTAATAATACTAAATTGTGATTATAGATGAATTGGGTGGAGTGTTCTCCTTTCTAATCCCAGCAGCTGTCCCTGGAAAGGAGGCCTTCAGAGTTTTCTGGCAATTAAGAAAAGGCTCTTGATCTTAAAGTGATCTCTGGAGGTGATCAAATTGCCTGCCTTCCATGCTAGGAAATGTAACAATTAAGCACAAGTTTGTATTTTTTTAATATTCTGGTGCATGCTGTGTATTTGTTTGTATATAATTAACGTTTCAGGGTTGGGTTTTAAAGTCCCAGGATTGCCTGATTTACTTTCCTGTTAATGTCAACATGGGAGTTCTGCACACAAACCTATAGAACAAGCTGGACCTACTAGTGAGGGGAGGGGTGGAATGCACGTCCTCTTTGTTAACCAGGATTTCCCCCACTGAGAGATTTAACTGGAAACCAAGTTCTCAGCTCTCCCCCAGTTCAGCAATGCCCCAAAACGGAGACTTTGCCAACATAGGCACAGCTTTCCTTTTCCCTGTAGGCCTGATGAATCTGGCCTCCGCTTAATGCTCCAGACTTTGGTGGAGCCTGAACCCCTGTTACACTCTGTTACAGCTGTTCTAGCCTCTGCTTTGTTGCTGCAACTATCAGAGCTCTTTCCCACACCAGGACCTCTGCATATGGCATGCCCTTGCCTGGAATGTTCTCCATCTGCTCTTCCATGGCTCACTCGTATCATTTCGGTCCCAGATTAAAAATGACCTCCTCAGCATGACCTTCCCCGACTGCCTTATGTAAAGCATGTGCCTCCACTTTCCTTCCAATGCGTAGATTCCTGTGTGTTTCCTTTATAGCACATTTCATGACTGGTATCTATGTGGTTGTTTACTTGTTTATAGAAAATCTTGATGACTAAACTGTAAGGTCTACAAGGGCAGGGCCCATGTTTGTTTACCATTTAGTCCCCAGCACCTTGTAGAGCACCTGGCATGGGGCAGGCACTTAAATGAAGATGGCTGCATGAAAGAATGAATGAAGTCTTTACCTCTTGCTCTGGTAGCTTCTCTGTGCCCTTGACTGAGCCCAAGTTCCTTCTCAGGGGCAGAGTGTGGTGTGCTGGGGCCAAAGGGCTTTGAATGCAGAGAGAAAGCCCTTAGCAGCCTTGCCTTTAGAGGCTGTGGCTGACACGATATGTTTGAAACCTTAAGGTGTTCTTTCATACAGAAAGTTACAAGTGAGGAAAATTCTAGAGAGATTATTGGCACCTTTAAATATCTATGGGGCTTTTAGTTGTTATGTCTGAGACATATGATATATTAGTGACTGATTTATGTTCAAAGACATGCAGAGGGTCACAGTAATTACCTATATTTTGTTAAAGGAGAGATGATGTTTGTTCTGATTTGGGCTGGACTGTGGCTTAAAAATGGTTCTGGAAATACCATTTCTAAGCTTACCTTTTCGTCTGTTATCACCATTCTCAGATGATAAGTAGGTAACTGAATCTTTATGTAGCCAAAGAGAGTTCAAAAAACCATTAAATCAAGGAGGAAAGGTGGCAGAGGCTGAAATTAAGAAAAGGAATGAGGACGTGACCACGGACATAACCAGATGAAAGAAAAGTGGTCAAAGGAAAAAGGAGAAGAACCGGTTGCAAAAACAGCCTCTTTTTATCTCTGCGTAAGTGTGTGGAAGGCCAGTTTCCCCCATCCTCTTTATTGCTGGGCAGCCCTGGCTCTGAGAGAGATTCTGGATAATATCCAACCAAGGGTTCCTATTGATGGGCAGAAGCTAGTATTGGGGTGCATTAGTATATGTGAAAAGTGAACCCATAAATGTGGAATTCCACCAGTAGAAAGAGAACAACTACTTCACTGGCTGCCATGGAACCTAATGTTTTAAGAGTTCAACAGTAATCAAGAGTCTTATGT
The DNA here is from genome assembly GCF_030028045.1 of Hippopotamus amphibius kiboko. Classification (NCBI taxonomy): domain Eukaryota; kingdom Metazoa; phylum Chordata; class Mammalia; order Artiodactyla; family Hippopotamidae; genus Hippopotamus; species Hippopotamus amphibius. Next base: position 8,502,462 of record NC_080196.1, on the reverse strand, counting down.
TGAGGGCAGAAATGGGGGGGAAAAAAAGGCCTCATAAAGGTAGGGGAGATTTCAGTATTTCACTTCCCTTAATCAGAACAGATTTTACAAGTGAAAATTCAGATCTGAAAGCTATAAAAACCAAACTAAAACAAAACAGAAACCCTTGTGCTTTTTTCCCCTGAGTTTGGAAACCAAAACATGCATGATCATTTCAGAGGGGTATTCTGGAGAGCTCTCCTAGTACAAACTGGTTGGGAATAAAAGCTTGTGTATTTTTGGCGTCTCTCTCCAAACACATCTAGGAACTCAGAAAAGCCACATTTTACTATTTTGCGGTGAGAAGGAATTTTGTGACCTTCTGAGAAACTTTGTTTTTATTTTTCCTAAGAAAACCACGATAAGGAAGTAAGCCAAATTTCTTGGCAATGGAAGACTGTTTCAGTGCCCCAGGCTTGCATTCCCAGGAGTGTAAAGGGCTCTGAGCAAGTGGACTTGTCATCAACTTGTCACACATGGAGGTTCCCAAATTTTACACTTACAGACTTGTCTAGATTTCTACCCACTCTTGGAGTTTGTAAAACAGAAGGCAATGGCAGCCCTGGAGAAATCTCCATGTTAACCTTCTCCAGAGCCCAGGGGCTCCAAGGTCCAAGTCTAAAAATACCATGAACAGAAGGTTAAAACCCAAAGATGCAGGAGACTGGACAAGGAACATGGGAGTCAGCCTAGAAGGAAGAAGGAGCAACTGGGGACACAAGGAGCAAGCTCCTCTCTGTTCACCACACATTCTCTTCCCTAAAACCAGGGGTGCTAGTGCTCATGTTTTAATACCTTTCCTTGACCTTTGACACATTTGACCATATCTTTTTCTCAAAATATTCTCTTCCTTTATCTTACCTCCAGACTTTATGACACTCCTTGTCAACTACCTTTGCAAGATGTTCTTCTTTTATCCATCACTTAAATAAGGGATTTCCAACTAGGATTGCTTTTGCTTTCCAGGGAACACGTGGCAATATCTGAAGACAGATTGTCACAGCTGGGGGTGGGTGGGTGCTCCTGGCTTCTAGTGAGTAGAAGCCAAGAATGATGCCACACATCCTGCAAGGCAGAAGCAGCCCTCCACAACAAAGAATTATCTATTCTTCAACATCAATAGTTCAGAGACTGAGAAACCCTGGCTTTCACAGTGTTTACTTCTAGATCCTTTATTGTTCTTCATACTCCTTTTGGTCATATCATGTACTACCACTAAAAAAAGTTTTGTACTCTGATGGCTCCCAAATCTCTCTCCGGATAGATTTCTCTTCTGAGCATCAAACTTGTGTATCCACTATCCTGCAGGACTTCCTCAGTTTGATATTTTACAGGTGCCCCCTTTGTTTTCATTTTGTTTTGCTTTTTGATTCTCAGCAAGAATAATTTCTCATAGTGGAAAAAGTAGTCTGTGATTATAGTTATCTGCTTCTAATAAAAAAATTAAAATTTACTTTTGCTTTGAAAGAACAAAACCCAGCTTAGTGACAGTCTATGAGATATTAAGACGCAGTTTGGGACACCACAAAAGCTGTTGAGGAGAAACCCTTGAGTCTCTTAGGTGTGAAGAATTTCAACCTAGTGTGTGAAGAAGAAGCAGGTCTTTGCAGTAAATGAGAACTTGTTCTCTTTGGTTGTGGACTTTGAGGGCTCGACCCAGTGCTGCCTACTGCTGTCTAACACTTTCAGAGCCTCCACTATATAATGCTTTAGAATGAGCCCAGGCCTAGTGTGAAACCTGTCGGGTTATAGTAAATGTAAGCTGAAATTCATTAATATTTTTTTGAGTTCCAAGACTGTATCTTATGGACCTTTTAACTGCCCGGAGTCTCCAATGAAACACAACTGCTTCTCATGAGATATCTGACGGATATCAAATGAGGGCATTTCCCAAGAAAACTTTTCTTTTACTTCTAGGCCCACTCCCATCCATCTCCTCCCTCTACTGGGAAGACCTCCCTCTCCCCTCATACAGACTAACATACAGACTAACCCTGAATTAACCAATTACATACATCTGGGAAAATCACCAGTGAGCAACCGCCATTCTTGCAGACCAGCTGGTGAGTCCCTTTAGGAATACCCTGATGGGTCAGCAATGGAAAGCTGGAGGCAGGAAGGAGAACGTGTGGAAGCTGGTGCATCATGGGATCAGTCACATGGAGAGTTCGGAACTTTGCCCTGGAGCTTGTGCTTATAGGGAGCTTTCCCAATTCACTGTTTTATCTCCCAGGGAAACCAGCTGCCTACACACTGAGTCCTTTATTGACATGGAGATGAGAAAGCTGAGAGGAAAGGAAGGTGCCCTCAGAGATGGGGCTCTAAAGCAAGAGCAGATTCCTATGCTTCTGAAACCTTCTCTTTCTTGAAAAGAACAGTCTCCTTCCTCCAACTTGGAGCAGCTTTCTAGAGAGCCGCCCATCTGTCTATATCTTAAACACAAGTCTCCACGCGTGCTATGTAGAGCCAGGCACAGAAGCATGGAGTAAGCGTGGATTACAGACTGATATAGAGGAGAGGGTACAAAGGAGATATCGAACAAAACCTGGGGAGTCTCCACCTGGCCCAATCTCAGAATGGAGGGCCACAGGCCAGTGGGTCCCAAACAAAGAACAGCATTTGCTGGCTAAAAATTTCCTGACTTCTTCCAGGGCTGCCGACTCCTGCAGGGCTGCAGGGATGATGACACCCTTTTATTGAGTCTATAGTTTAGGTGTCATAATGTGGGCACCCCGAGATTGTTCTCAGGAGTCACATTTTCTCACAGGTTTCCCTGTGACCCACAGCACCCACTTTCAGGATTTGGGATGCCATCCATAGCCATGACGAAGGGTAAAGGTGACCAGCCTGAAGGGGGATGGACTCTCTGACTCTCTGGCCCTGCTTACCATGGGCACAGCCTGATATGTGGCTGCCAGTGACAGCTGAGTCTGGCCTGTAGCTACTGTCTTCTCACTCCTGAACACTGACTGTCTGCCCAGGCTACGCAGAAGAACTTTTCTTCCTCTTCTGCCCCACTCCATTGTTTCAATGATGCGTTCATTAATGCCACAGATATTAAGTGGCCAGAGAGGTTAAGCACTGTGCCAGACACTGGAGATGAGGAGGTGACAGCCCTGAGCCTCAAGTTATTTCCAGCTCTGGAAGGTTTGGTCAGTGTTGGGTGAATGCAATAATGTGGTGCTGAGATGGGGGTGAGCACAGGGAGATCCAGCCGTGCCAAGGAAGGGTACCTGCCAGAGGTTCAGATCCTGCCCTGGAGGAAGTGATATCTACCCTGAGCCCTGTAAGGTGAGAAGAAGGTGGCGGGGGCTGAGGAAGGGGAGACATAAGTGTGTGTAATGTACCAGTGGCAAGAACGGGAACTGTGGGTGGAGGGCAGAGTAATCAGGGAGTAAGGGCTGAGTGAAGGCCATAGGATGGGGGAGCAAGGCATAGAAGTAAGATGGGACAGGTAACCAAATCATGAGGGGCTTTGCAGGCCATATTAAGGGCTTAACTCTATAATACTTTGTAACACATAGGTTTGAATGAAGACAATCAGTCAAAAAGAACTTATTAATTAGAGGGTGGGGGACTGCCTAGATAGCATAGTGATTAAGACTCCACCTGCCAATGCAGGGGACATGGGTTCGAGCCTTGCCCTGGAAAGATCCCACATGCTGCAGAGCAACTAAGCCCGTGCACCATAACTACTGATCCTGTGCTCTAGAGCCCATGAGTCACAACTATGGAGCTCACATGCCACAACTACTCAAGCCCGCGCACCTGGAGCCCATGCTCTGCAACAAGAGAAGCTGCCGCAATGAGGAGCCTGTGCACCACAATGAGGAGTAGGCCCTGCTCGCAGCAACTAGAGAAAGCCTGTGTGCAGCAACGAAGACCCAACACAGCCAATAAATAAATCAAATTAATTAACTAATTAATTTTTAAAAATATCTTGAAAAAATTAGACGGTGGAGGGGAGTCCTGAAAAATAGGAGATGAAAGCTTTGACTTCAAATTGTTTATAATCTAATTGAGAACAGAAGAAAAAATACACGAAACTGACAGTGTAAAAATGAAAACTGAATATAATTAAACACAGAAGAGTCTAATGCAAACCAAAAGAGCTGCAAGAGGAGTCAGCATCTCATGAAAAGGCAGGATGTGATGTGGGTATGACATGCATGTGACATGGGCCCCAGAGGCTGTGGAAAGGGCTAGGTGCTCAGCTTCAAGAGGCAAGATGGTTTCCTTGCTGAGGCTTCTTATTTGCAATAAAAGAATGTCAACATTACCACTGACTCTCTGAATTCCTGCAAGCAGTTGGGTCTCTGTGTTATAAACAGTGTGTAATACCTACACTCTAGGCTCTAAACAGAGAATAAAATACTGGCAGTTGTCTGACTCACAATTAGAGCAAAAACAAAAACGCTTGTGGGGGAAATGTTATTTCTGGAGTGCCTCTACTGCTCTGATCACCAGAAGCCTACATAATCACACAATGTTATCTCCTTACTGGCAGAATCCCCTTCAAAATATGTTGCTTTATTTTGCCTTAAAATTTTATCAGATTTATCATCTTATGGAACTTAGATCTCTGAAATGTTTTGTTATAGGGATACTTGGTGAGAGCACTGCCTTAGTGCTCCCTAAATGAGATGCAATGGTGAAAATTTCTTTGAGGCCTACTTACCAGTGGAAAAACTTAATTTCCCCTAAAAAAAGGAACTGTATGCATTTCATCTCTCTCTTTTCAGTTTGGCTGTCTGGAAAGGAATTGCTAAATTTGAGTCTCAACAACAGCAGCCCAGCAAGCCTCTGGTTGGCGCGTTTCTGTTGCAGTGTTCTCCTGGGTCTTGACATTCTTTTACATCTTGTCATGTTAACGTGTGTACTTTTGGTTGCCAGTCATCTCAAAAGTGTGTGGGTCCACTGGGGGAGAAGAATTAAAGGATTAGGTATATGAAAAGAGGGAGCAGTTCTAGGGAAGGAAATAGAATGAAACACAAGAATAATGAGGAGACTGGATTGAGTGGAAGAGATGGAGCCTGTTGAAATACTCTGGAAAATGGGAGAGATAAGATTAGAGGAGTAGACAGTGGACTGAGGCAACAGGGAGCCGCAGAAGGTTTGGGGGGAGTGGTAACATGAAACTTGTGTGAAGAAGGTTTGTCTAATTGCAATGCTGAGTATGTACCAAAATAGGGGGAAGATAGGGAGGTGATGCTGGGGAAGATGATAGAATAGGCAGCTATGGGAAGCATCTGAGAGGGAAAGTAAATCAAGTTTGGATTAAGAAGGAAAGGAATGAGTCACTGATTACAGCTGGTGTCTACAGTGTTATTATTGCTGGAGAGAGTTAAATGAGAGGAAGGGGTCTGGTGTTTCGCAGAGGCAAGGACAGAGAGGAGGAGAACGGGAAGAGGCAGATATATTCCTGACTGCAGGCTCTTAAGAGCCCAGATCTTTCTTTTGTCTTACCCTTAACTGGACAGAATTTAAATCACTTCTTCACCAGGCTGGACACCATTAAAGCCTACTAGCTTCCTAGAAGAACGCTGCTTTGAAATGTTGGCGAAACTACATATTAACCCAAAGGACAACAGTGCAGTAAGTAAAAAATCACTCAGAAAGTTCAGAAGATTCAGAAAGCTATCATTTAACCATAAAAGATTCAGAAAGTTATCATTAGCCACCTGTTCAATTCACATACAAGTTCATAAATAATGCCATGCTTTTCTTCCTCAGCCCAACGGAGCATTAATTTCTCTTTCCAGGTCAGTAAGACTATTCACATTTCTCCCAACATTTTATTATGAACATTTTCAAACATAAAGCACAACGGAAAGAATTTTACAGTGAACAGCTGTATTACCTGCCACTTAGGTTCTGCTATGAAGAGTTTACTGTATTTGCTTTATTATAAATCTACATGTCTATCTATTCATCAACTCATCTTATTTTTGGTGCATATCAGAGTAAACTGCAAATATTATTACTCTTCTGCAATAAACAAAACTATTGGTTTTTAACTTCTGTTCTCTGAATTTTTATCAGACTGGGCTGTGTCAGCCCGCCTAGGTAGACTGTGGAGATCAAAGAGAAGCCTTTGGCTCTTTCTGTGAGTGGTTTATCTTCCCAATCCCTCATCCCCGGGCACTGACTCTTTAATTACGTGGTACCTAGTCTGTGCACTTGAGTTCCTAGAAAGTAGAAAAGGGAATTTTTACAAATCCAATTATCTTCTAAACTCTAGTATTTGAGATGGAAAAGACTTCTGCAGGTAGTATAGGTGGAAGAGCAGAAAAAAAAAAAAGCCCCCTAGATATGTAAGCAATATAACCTATGTCTGTATATCCAGATTACCATATATCCGACTGACTTAAAGCAAAGCTTCACCTTTAATAACATAGGGGCCATGGAGAATACAGATGGTCTCTGCTTTTGGATACAAAATACTCCCAGAAAGACCACCACCATTGTCCCAAACTGTAAGAGTTAGAGGCAGAAACTACAGTGGGGGAAGCTGGTGAGGAGTGAGGTAGTTTTCTAGCTGGTAAATGGATATTATCAAAACCAGAGATTGCCTTACTAGGATTTACAAAACAACTATTACTGCATATTTTCACTACGTGTAGTTTTCAAGCTTAAGGAACGTGATCCACCATTGTAATAACAAGCCTGGGTACAATGGCATTCTATTAAGGTTTGTTTTGCCTCCATTTTCATGTCTGTTGTTGTATTTGTGTTTAAGTTTTAATTGACATTTTGACCATGTGTTTGCCCAGAGGAGATTTTGTGAAGGCTTTCATTTATAAATAAACTTTTTAAATGATATATTTAATATACAGTAAGCAAAAATATCCTCCTTAATGTACCCAGAAGTAAAATCTTGTTGGTGCACTAAAACTTCACTTTAAAATATCTGTCCAGTAGCACCATAAACAAACCAAAGACATTATCTTAGAGACTTGAGATAAAGAACCTCAGTTTGGGAAAAGCCAATGGTAAGGAATTAATCCTCAGATCCAAGCGTTGCCTGAACAGGGGAAGGAGGGAGAAGACTGAAGCAAATGGGAAGAGGGCAATGTTACAAGAGCTCGTGATTAGAAACAGCACATGAGGGAGAATGCCTCTCAATGACCAGTCTGAGAAGGCAGAGGCTGACATATTTATATTCGTTAACTCAACATAAGAGCTAGTGCAATAAGGAAATGAAATAGAGGAAAGAGGCAGAGAACTTATTTTAAAATGTTATCGTCTGATTTTTAAAATGTGTAGTCTCTATGAATTTCTTTCACTGAAGACAATTAAGTGTTCCTGGACCTCTAAGAATCTTAGAGATAAGCGTGTGGCCGTCCTCGTCTTCTGGAATCAGTCTTTGGAAGCTACACGACAAGGATGGAGAATTGTCGGCTCCAAGGGTTATCTGAGTGATCAAGGCTTGCCTCTTTCTCAAGAGTCAGGCAAATACATCTCATTTTAACTTGAGCCTCAGACACAGGGAAGCTGTTTAGAGCAGCTACTTATCTACTAGTATGAGGCTAGTAAAAATAAGTGCTCTTACGTTCCATGTAGCCACTCATGAAACCCTATAGGAACTCTCTATGCGCTGGTAAAGTTTCGTACTTATCTACAAAGCTATTCTGCAACCAAGGAATCTAAAGCGCAATTATGATTCTAATACTTCAATCGATCTTTCATGCTTATAGTTCTGTCTTCAAGATATTCAGATGGAAGTAGGCATCACACAAAGGATAGGAGGAAATGTGTAATTTCGTAGAAAAGGATGAAAAAAGAACAACACTTTTCCTTTTAACCAATGCTTTTGGAATGAGATATTTAAAGAGAAATCTACCAAAATGACAGCTCAACTGACAAGGAAAGATAGCTTCCTTCCATCCCCGCTGTTTACACACACTATTGTTTCAGCCCGTGACGTTTTGTTTACTTTGGAAGGAAATATTTTACCCCCTCTGAGATAATTAATTTTTGTCAGCTTCACTGTTTATAAGGGAAACGGAGAAACTGTTAATTGAAACACAGAATGAATCACTGTTTTCAGTCATTTTTGGCAGCATTCTAATTTGTGTCAATCCCAGCCTAATTATTAGATTTTTTGGAAGCAGAAAGCATATTTGACTTTTCTCTTACTAAATTTTTTCTCCTTTTTTGAAAAATCTGTGCTGCCTGACAAAGGTTATATAGTTTATGACAACGTGAGGTGAAATACCAGTATGTCTGAAATACCAGGAGGTTTACTGTCATGCCTGACTCTTCGCAGGAGTTCAATATTTAGAGATCTCACAGAATACAATCTTCCTCCCTTCCTCATTCCTATCCCCCAGCCCTGGCCAACACAATGCGATGCTTTCAAAGACCTTTCAGCGGGTGTTAAGCCACAGCATATGGCCCATCACTAATAACATCACTGAAGTAAACTTCCCAGAAGCCATCAGGGAGAATTCATTTGGAAATCCAATTGAATGTCACTTGCAAAGGGCAGGCTCCTAGAAGAGGTGACCAGTCATGCATCCTAAGTTATTTGTTGTAAAAGCATTAATCACTGTGAACTCATTTGCTCCTAATGCAAATGCGCTACACTATTCCACAGGAATTCTGTTCCAAATGATCATTCATGTAGAGAACGGAAGCTGCTGACTGGGGGCAGGGATAATAAAGTCTGTCAGATCAATGGCTGGTATAATGGGACTGTTAATGATTCCTAATAGAAGCTGGACCTTCCTGCCAGAGTGAAGGTGGGCAGAGAGGCAGGCAGCTGTGCTGGGTAGACAGCCCCATCTCTGGCCTCCTGAAGTGGCCTCTGGATGAAAGGACCATCCGTGTGAGTTACAGAGGACTGCAAGGGTTCTGAGGTGGCCATCACTGGGAGCACAGGCACCAGCTGTGGGCTGGGGAGGGACCCATGGGACAGCCACGGGCATGGCCCTGCTACCACACTCCAGCCGCTTGCAGGCCACAGGCAAGGGTGCATCCAGATACCTGGTGCTGTGGACATCCCAGAACCTGGCCTCACCCCACTCCATGCTGAGCCACCAATGAGAGGAAGGATGACAATCACAAGGGTGACAGTGACCATCACAGCTAATGCTCACTGGACCCTCTCCTGGGCTAAGCACTAAGCTCTTCACATGCACTTCTCTCAGTCCTCAGAGCAGTACCTCTGTGACACGTGTACTATTTACTGCCCCGTTTTATAGCTGAGGAAGCTGAAGTTCAGACAGATTCAGTAACTAGTCCAGGGTCAGATTTGAAAATATGTGCCCTTAGACACCATGCTTCTTTATTGGAGGGAAAGAGAGAGAAACTGTAGCCTAAAATTAGACCAAAGAAAGATGCAGGATATGATAGTGAGCCTGGAAGTCTTTCCATTGTATGGTCAACCAGTATTCGACTTTCAGGACGACTCTTGCAGAAAGTCTACAAAAGCTGTGGTTTGTCTGCAATGCTGTTCCTCCAAGCTTTGCTACTAAAATGTGGGTACCCAGGGCCTTCAAGAAGCCTAATTGCTCTGTGCCAACGAATGGCAGGCTCCCTCTGCCCAGGAATGCCCTATATTCATGACCTGTTCCTTCTCATCCCACCCCTGCTCCATTAAAACGTGTCACATTTCTGGTCATCAGAGGGTTCTGATCTGACTGGACCCTCGCTAGCACAGACAGAGCAAGAAGCAGCTACCGCCTCCTGCGGATGCCTCTGAGCACAAGACTGGAGTGACTGACAGCAAAGGCCAGCCAGAGTCAGCGCCCAGGGTTCCAGCAGCACAGCCAGGCACGGGAGCATGGTGACACAGGCCCTGTGGCATTCCTAAGCCCCAGCCCCTATTGTAATTGAGGTGCCGACACTGCTGTCTCGGGGCTCCAGGATGGGACTGGGATGGAGCTTGCAGGTAGAGGCTGTGGACGCAAGAGGCTTCCAAGAGCTGAGGAAACTGGGGAGCAGGGATGAGAGAAGAACGGTGTAAATGTAAAAAGTATAAAGTACTAACACTATGAGATGTTACCAATAGGCAGAGTATAGCAGAGGAACTTAATAAATGTGTTTAATAAATGAAAGGACATTGCAAATAGACTCAAGTCACCTTTCCCAGATCAGTTCCCATAACCAAGAGAGGAGTGGGACTCAGTAGTGCCTGTACTCCAAAATACTACTATTCCTTGATTGTCATTTTTAAAAATCTAGTGTTAAGAGTTTGAAAGATGCGAGAAAACAGATGGTAATAAAGAAGGAAGTGAAGCAGGGAAGGAGCGGGGAGAACACAGGTTTCAGAGGGAGACTCTCACACACCCACAACACCCAGCCCCTATCAGCAGGACAGTTCCACGGTGCCAAATGCACTGAGGACTGCAGAGATGGGCTAAATGTGTTCTCGGCCCCTCCCCCCACTGAGCTTACGAACGCACTCTGTAAGTGCTAGACTACACGGCACAGGATATAAATGCAGCAGAACTGAGTGAGAGAAATTAGCAAGAGGAAAATTCAGAGACAGCATCATGGAAGACTGCGCTGGCTGTGAACACCGCGGACGCTATGAACACAGGAAGAAAAGACACACTCCGCACAGACAGCTGAGGCAGGAACAGAAGTGTGAAGGGGGAGCAGGCACGCCGAGTGCAAAGAATGAAGGAAACAGCCTTGTTCTATGAGCGAGTGTGTGCGTGTGTGAGAGTGTGCGTGTGTGAGGAAAGGGCCACAGCAGGCAGTACGCAGGGCAGAAGGTTGGTGGTGTGTCACAAAGAGCCCTGGTAGCCAGACAAAGGAGTCTGGATCGATATGGTAGGCAATAGGGACCCACTGCAGGTCCCTGGCGTCCAAGGAGTACGATCCAAGCCAAGTTTTGGCAAGTTTCATCTGGTATTTGTGTGAGAGGGTAGACGGGAGGGAAAGAGAGAATTAGGGGTGCTGGACGCAGCTGGGGCACCTTGACCTGATGTGTCGTCTTTTCTCCTGCAGCACACGTCCACACTGCCCTTCTCACTGGCTGCAATCATCCTCAGGCCACGCTGCTATCCACTGAGGAAGAAAGGACTCATCTTGTTGGCTGTTGCTATCCTTGCTTATGTCAGCAGGCAAGAGTTGCAGAGAGAAAATCAACCAAGACTTGTCATTCCAGACACCGAGGAATATTCCAGAAGCAGCACACTCTTCTATAAGAGTGCCTTTATCTTGAGTTAACAGGGATTTTTCTATCTTTAAATTTTCAGGAAAAAAGGAATCTTATTGTTTACCGTGGAGACTCATGGAAACATCAAATGCCCAAGAATACCCAGGTATGCGTGCATGCACACAGCAAGCCATGAGCTCCCCCTCCCACTCATGAAGAACTAATGGCTGTAAACCCACACATGTTACTTTCCCTAGGAAAACATCGATCTTTGGTTCCATTTGTAATTCACATGTTTGAATGGCTGAATGATCTAAGGCACCTAAAGATACTCCACCTAAAAAGTCATCTGACAAATTGAGCAGGCAAGGTTTGCTCCATTCTTGCTGCCTGTATCATCGTGGGCTTATTTGCATCAACGCCTGGCACCAGAGCACCTAAAGGGCATCTGGGCAATTGCCCAGGGGCCTACAGAACACCCTAGCTGGAGGCTGGGAGATAACTTAAGTAGCTGGCCTAGATGTCATCATTCAACCACCTGGCGACACTAATTCTCAGAAATTCTGCCCAATGTCTGTAATCAAGGGAAAGTGCTCGCTCAGCCTTCCACCTAGTAACTGGAAAACCCCCTTCCCATTCTATAGCCTTCTCACCCACAGCCACGCTCTTGCTCTACTGGGAGGGGAATGCCAAGCATAATACCTGCAGCCTGGAAGCGAGTCATGATGGCCCTGCTCTAGCCTAGACTCACATAAACTTTTCACACCTGCCCATCCGGATAATCCCCCAATCCCTATGTAAGGGGAAGTTTAACTCAGGGCAGTGCTCTGTCAGAGACAGAAGCCAGGAAAAGAACACATTCCAAAGGACTGGTCTCCAGCAGTGCCTGCTTCACGTGCTTCACCAGCCTTTGTCTTAGAGACAGTAACCTTTGCGCCCAGAACTCAGATGGTGGTTCTTTCCTAGTCTTTCCTCTCTTTTGCAAGGTACGTTCCTCTCACCCTTCTGCACCCCTCTTTGCCTGAGTACCTAATGGCTTTCATGTTTCTCCTGTCTTAAAGAAAGTACTTGTTCAGTAAATCCACCCCAAGACTCCATTGATCTACACTGTTCACTAGCCTGGGGACTTTGCATTTTAACAAAAGACACTCTGGAGGATAAGGCATAAATTGGGGACCTACTGGTAGCTGAGGTCTGGAGCACTGTGTTGAGGATTCTGAGGCCCTACCAAAAGAGCTGTGCTATCATTTAGCAATACCTGCCAATAGCCTGTGAAGGGAGATGGTACGCCATACGCCATGTACAATCCACGTCTGCCTTAACCAAAGGAGTAAATCCCTAAAGACAGAATATCTCAGACCTGGTGTGGGGTAAGAGTATACACAAAAGATGTAGTTTTTTCTCCTGTATGTGCTGTGTTGAGGAGAAGCAGGATGGTAGCTGGTTATGCACATGAATCTCCACACTCTGTTTTTTTGGTGGACTTTAATCTGATTTCTTCCTTCTTGCCAAATGTGCCTTTCAAAGTGCATGTAGGAGAGAGCACTTTTGGTCTACTAATTCTCTTCTACCTAAGGACTTGGAAGTTGATCATCAATCCTCATATCTACCCTTGCTCTTTTCCTCCTCAGAAACCAAGAAGGTAAAAGGGCACCTAAGGCCACTGGTATTTGGGGAAAATTGTGGTGCCCATATGGATGAAAAGTAGTGGTCAAGAGGGTTTGGCTTGGTGCCTGGGCATGAGCTCTGACAAAGCAGGGAACTGGGGTGTTGGAGAAAGGAGGTGCAGCAAGATGGTCAGGAGCAAACACATCACACGTCCAGTATATTATTCATCAGTGCCAGGCACTGTGCTAAGGTACGAGGATACAGAGATGTACAAGACAGCGCGCTGCCTGCAGGGACTGCCTGGGAGAGAGGAAAGGACAGAAACAACGGGAAGACAGAGTGATGAGACTAACAGGTATAAGCACAGGGTGGCTGGGGGATGTCGAGGACTGGCTTCTTAAGGGAAGTGGTGTCTCATCTGAGACACAAAGAATAAGTAGAAATGAGTCAAAAGAGATATGGAAAAGACCTTCGGGCAGAGGGAACAGCATCTGCGAAAGGCTGGAGGAGCTGAGGGCGTAGGACAGGGAAGAGTTAGTGAGTTTAGACTTTTAAACTGAGGGCTTTTCTATGCAAAAGTTTTAAGCAGAGAAGTGAAATAAAGTGGCTTATGTAAGAAAGATGATCAGAAAGATGATGCTGGCTGAAGTATGGAAAGTAAAGAGGAACAAAACAGGGAGAGCAGTTGGTGGCATTTGTGGTAACTCAGTTGACACTGGCCCATAGATGACAATATCAATCCATCTGCAAATAGAATTAGAGAGGGTGGGTGGTGGGTGGTGGAAGGTGACTCAGGGATCAACCAGCTTTGGAGACCTGAAGCCTCAGCAGGTTAAATGACATGTCCGAGGTCACGTGGCTGGGGAAAATCAAAGCTGAGACTTCAGTCAAGGACTTCTATTTCCAAATCTAGTTCCCTTTTCAGTGTATTCAGATGGTCAGGTATTTGTTCAGCTCCCTGTTTGTGTAAAACACACTCTGCTAAATGCTGGAGGGGTGAGAATGCAAAAAAGCTTACCACCATCTCTACAGTCTAAAAGCTTTCACGATGTTGTTTCCAGCTCTGCTCGGATTGTATGTTAAAGTGATGTAATGGGGCAAATGAAGGGAAGGGATAGAGACCTGTCACCAGCAGGAATGTGACTGGGTAGATCCTGGCAGGGAGCTGAAGTGGTTTGGGATTTGGACTTCCTTATTAATGAAGTACAAAGTCAGCATTCTGTGCAGTAGGGCTCATTTTTGCTAGAATGTAGCAAATACACCTGTATGTAGGCATTTTATGCTGCCCTATTGATTGAAGCTTCCCTCCCTCTGTCTGCTCCCTCGTTAGGGGAGCTCAGATTCCTTGCTGCCAGCTGCCTGCACCCTTACACAACACTCTGGGGGCACATGTGCCTTCACGGCCACAGATGGCCATCAGCAAGTTCCACAAACTGTGGATATCCATGGAGATATTTTAGGGAAGCGGCTATAGGTCAGCTGTTAGGCGTGCCAGTTTGGATGCTCAAATAGGGAAACAGCATAGCAGGAATGAGTTAAAGAATATGGTCCCGGGCCAGAGAGAGCGTGAGAAACAAACAGGAGTCAAAAAAATGGCCATAACCCTGAGCTGGAGAAGCATTTCACTGCCGAAACTACATTACAATGACCTAAAAATATCCACCAAGACCATGGGGATTGCCTCTTATGTGCCACTTGCTTTTTCTTATTTTTCAGATTGCAAAACTGGAGGGCTGGCCCCTAAGAGGGAAAATAAAGCTTTGCAAAGTACTAATAACTGTAAATCTTTCATTTCCTTTGGAAAGCATTAGTCATCTATAAATATGGTAGCTCACTCACTCCTCCCTTCCCTCTCACCCCAAAACACATCACCTAGCTCTTTCTGAGGCAGTGCTGAGGAGCAGGAAAATAGAAATGTTCCTACTGCCGGCTCTTATTCATTCTTTTATTGAACAAATATTTCCCCTAACACAGGGCTGGTCCTGCTGGGAAAAGCAAAGTTATATAAGGTCAAGCCCCAGCCTGTAGGGGGTTTGTACTTAATAAATGGAGATGAGCCATGCATACAAATTATAAGAACACAAGATGGGAAGTGATAAAATGTCATAACAAATATGAGAAGCCAAAGGGAACATGAGGAGGAAGCAGTCACGTCCGACGGGGCAGTGGGGGAAGGACTGCACGAAAGGTGTCGTCGGATCTGGGCCCTGAAGGACTGGCTGGACTGGAGCAGCAAAAAATGGGAGAAAGTGAACAACACAGCACAATCACAAAGCCAAGAGGATGCAGACCACGTTAAAGCAATGGCTAGCAATTCACTTGAGCCGGACCTACTAGTGAAAAAGACTAACAGGAAATCACCCTGAAACTGCCCGCTCGCAGAGTCTTGCAGGTGGCATGCTGGACATGGTACAGACAATGTGAGATGTGGTTGTTGCTGTTGTTTGTTTGCCATGGAGGTAGGAATGAGAATTCTTAGTAACATGGCTAGAGAATTATGCTTTAAAAAGACCACCTTGACAATAGTGCTTAAAATGGATGGACCTGGCAAGACATGGGAAGCAAAATAAAACAACATATAAATAAGGTTAGCCAGAACACTCTTACATCATCGAGTTCAATCACAATGGTTTAATCTTAATCCATGGATATTTCACAGTTCGAGCGTCATACCAGGACTGGATGCTTGGAATACCCTTCTGCAGGTGGTCCAGTCCTCCCAGACCTCCATCTCTAAAGAATTTTCACCATTCAGTGAGTGCCCACACATGCCTACGTTGTACACTGTCCTGAGCATCACTCTCCCACACACACTGTAAAGCCACAATACCCAGCCTCCTGAACCCAACACCTCCACCGGGCTCTGCTTTAAGGTTGGTGTGCCTCCCCCGCTGCTGTCACTGACAACTCTGCCACTGCCCATTAGTCTCCTATGTTGGTAGAAGCAGAACAATGCTACTGGCTACTGCAACAGCCCCAGCTGGCCTGCAGCACACCACCACCTTGCTCTTGGTAGACCAGAAATCAGCTGATGCTGTATTTGTCTCTGCTAGTGTGTAAGGTATTACATGCCAAGTGCAAGTGTCATACAGATATGCAGCTATAACCCAGCCTGGGGAGAGATATTTGTAAAGTCACTTCTCAGTAGCAGTTCCTATGAGGCAAGAGAGATGATTCCTTTCTTCTATTCTACGCTCACTCAAGTGAGGTCCCAGAGCAAAGCTGCCTGGACACCCCAAGTGTAATGACCCTCTAGGTTCACGCACCTGTTTACACATGTACACTTACACATACAGACATCTTACCCCCAGAAGACACTAGAAACTGCCAAAGGGGCAGACTAAGCTGAGTCCCAAGACCAGCACCTTGTTATACCTGGCACCAACAGTCCTCTGCTACTCTCACTAGTGCACTATGTGAACTCCCTCCCAGAGCCAGTGCTACCCTTTCCTGAAATATGACCTTCGTCTGGGACCATCTACATGACACCACTGTTTTGCAACCTAAAATCACAGGATCAGAATCCCAGCCTCATTTTCCATAGAAGGACGCCTTAGCCCTCATGTAAATTAATATATGAAAATAAATATGAAAATGCCACAAAACTTCCATTGTTAATATCTGGGGTGCAGAGAAGAGGTGTGGTGGTGGAGGGCTAGGAGTGGAAACGATTATCTACACTTTTCATCCTTCCTGTCCAAATCTCAGCTCCTGCTCACCCAAAATGCCTGTTAACAGAAGTTAGAAATAAGAAGAGCCTGAAGAGGGATACAGCTGTACAGTTAGGAATGAGGGACATACCTGAGACACATTGTTGGTGTTAGAACAGGTTTTATGGATTAATTGTGTAGTGGACAAATGAAAAGAAAAAATCAAGGATAATTCTCAGCATTTTCAGCTGGTGGACTAGGAAGATGGTGATTCCATTAACAGATCTAGAGAAGTTAGGAAAGAAAGAGTTTTGGATATAACTTTAAAAAGTTAGTTTAAAATCTCATATCTGGATCTCATTCCAAAAGATTCTGGTTTAATTGGTTCAGGATATGTCCTGGGTATCAGAATTTTTAAAGCCCCCAAGGCAACTCTAATCTTATGCTAAAAAGGAGCCACTTCTCTAGAGGAACTTGCATTTGAAAATGCAGACTGGCGGTCTCCAGGGAGGCAGGCTGCAGAGATCCAGGGAGTGAGGCCCTGAGGTGGGATGAGATTGCTGGAGAGAGGACAGAGGGAAGCGAAATGGGAAGCAGATGCTGAGGAAATGCCCTCCTCTAAGGGACAGAGGGGCAAAGAGGGCAGCAAAGTAGCAAAGAATGTTCAGATGGTAGAAAACCAGGAACGTGCAAGAATCCTGAAGGAGGAGGAAGCTCTGAGCCAAAAGGGGCCATTCCAGGGAGGGTGGGAAGCAGTTCTAAAAGCCATGAAGAGGCTGCCACCCCAACAATTCTCATTATTGCTGGTATTTTCAACATCCAGGTGGACTATTTATCTAACACTCTAGCTTCACAGTTTCTTTTCACTCCTTTTTAAAATAAATTGTATTTATTTATATTTATTTTTTGCTTCCTACCTAAAATTTATTTGAAAGTAAAGGCATGCTAGGAATGTATTTTTAAGACAATAGCAGAAATTCACAACTTAATATTAAAAAAAAAAACATTTAACTTGTGTAGAGCAAGGAGATGTTCTTAAATTTGTCATTCTTCACATTTCACTAGGAGCAGAAAGCCTGGGAAAGCAGGTGAACTGAGGCGGGAGTTTCAAAGTCAGTTCCAGCTCCACCCCCAAGCTAAGGAGTCACCAAGTCACAGGTTCTTAGGCGCATTTTCAGTGTAGGAAGTCTTCTGCTAACTGGCTGAATTTATTTGCAAAATGTAAATGCAGGTTGTGATTGCCTTTTGGCATCAGATGTAACTGTGACCCTCTCACAGGGTTATTTATGAAATTGACATGAAAGCATGGAACCAAAAGGATCCTTTTATTCTATTTATTCTGCTGGGCTAGAAAGATATGAGAGGAGGATTAAAACTGTCAAGAATTATGTGCCTGAAGCCGAGCAAACCCGTAGTTATCTACTAACCTCTAACCCACAGACTTCCACTATTTCCCTACTGATAAGACACAGAAAGTACAAATTTCATGATAAGCATTCGATTCTACAAGATTTAGGATGAGGAGATTATAAAAGATTAATTTTGGGCTACCAATTTGTGCCCACCTAGCCTGACTCGCGTAGATTCACATGGCAGACAGCTCCACATACATTATTAACTGCTGAACTGAGGGTGAGAAGCAATGGACTCTTCAAAGTATTAATGAAGTGAGCATCCAATTAACTACAATTTGGAAGGCTACTACTGGTTACACTACCCACTTTTCAGAGGCTACAGTGTTCTTGGTGAGTCAGGCAGCTTAGACCTGTGTACAGAAGGCACAGCGACCAGTAGTTAAAAGGAAACACAGGTGCTGGTAGCGCCACCCAAACAGTCATTTATTTAAAGATAAAGAACTTGCCATGTTCCCAGCACCTGGGAAACAGATGCACATAACAGATAAAATCCCAGTATTTATAGAGCTTCCAGAAGCTCTATGGGCAACAAGGGTAAATTCATGGCAGGGCAAACACATGGCATAACCACCTAACCAAATGGGGGTTGTGGGAAGAATGGTCAGGAAATGTTTTCTGGAGAAATTAACTTTTAAGCTGAAATTCAAAGCATGAGTAAGATTCAGCTAGGGACAGAGCAAAATGTATGTCCGAGGAAGGGTAAAGGTCAGAGGTGTGCCAAGCAGAGATAACAGCATGGGCGAAGGCCAGAAGCTGCAGAGCTTGGTTCGTTCAAGCAACAGAAGGAAGTCCAAAATGGCTGGACTGCAGATCTGAGGGTGGATGGTGGATGGGTGGGCAGGGCAGGGCCAGACAGGCCCGGGGAAGGAGCTTGGGTATCTTCCTGAAGCCACGTGGACCCACTGGAAGCAGCGGAGCACCACAAACAGATTTTCTCTTTTAGAGAGATTATTGTGTTCCTGCGATGTGGAAAGTGGATTGATGGGAGCAAGAAAGCCCAGTGAGTAGGCAATTACAGAGACCTAGACGGGATGAAGGAGCCTAGATTGAGGTCATGGAATGAGCGCACTGCAGAAACATTTAACTATGACTCCATGGGATGATATAAGCAGCCAGGGACGCGCTGACGCTGACGGAGATGGAGGACAAGGACAATTCAGCTGCACACGTGCTGAGCGCCTTTCCCTCCCTCCCTCCCTCCCTCCCTCCCTCTCCCCCTCTCTCCCCTTTTAACATATATTCCAGAAGCCATAAAGAGGTGATAGCACCTGAGTATGACTATCTCCGCACTCAGGCCTATCTGTGGACTGCCCTTCATTAAATGACTGCAGTCTTGCCTGATACTCTATTTCTATTTGCATTACGTTTCCCTCTGTCAGTTAACACACCTATAACTTTCTTTGCACCCTCTCTGTGAAAGTACAGATTTCATTAGCTTACCTCAGGAACTTTCCTTTACAAACCTTACGCTGGAGGAAACAAAAATGAAGTAAACAAACAAACTTTCCAGGCCCCTAGGGGAATGTCCTCATTTGTAGACTTTCTTATACAAATGTGCATGGAAACTAGGAAGTCCTAATTTCAAGTATACAAAGAACACAAAGTGAACTAATTAATGCAACCCGTTCGGAGTGTATTTAGATCTCCTCGCTGACCCCACACTCTTGGCCCTAGCTACCTGAGGATATTTACTTTCTGTCCCTTATACTTCCTCCGTCCTGCCATGATAGGCAGCCATGCAGGAAAGAAGTGCTGTGGGTATCCTTTTAAAATGCATCTGTGGGAGGCACATCCCACAGAATTCTAATATTAGTAACAGTGATAATAATTATTACTTGTTTTCAATCTACTGCAGTTCTGAGTGCATGAGAGTAGCATCTAGAGGAGTCTGGGGCAGCAGAGTGATACCAGCAGGGCCAGGACCAGGGACCAAGGGTCAATCCTACACATGCAGAACCCTGAGAATGATGCCTCCTTACATTTTTTTTATTGTGGTAAAATACACATAACATAAAATGTACCATCTTTAGGTATACAGTTTAGTGGCATTAAGGACATTCACATTGCTGTGCAGCCATCACCACTATCCTTCTCCAGAATGTTTTTCTTCCCAAACTCTCTATTTCCCCTTCCCCCAGCCCCATTCTACTTTGTCTCGATGAATGTGATGACTCGAAGTTCTTCATATAAGTGGAATCATACAGTATTTGTCCTTTTGTGACTGGCTTATTTTACCTAACATAATATCCTCAGGTTTCATTCATGTTGTAGCATATGTCAGGATTTCCTTCCTTTTAAAGGTTGCATAGTATTCCACTGTGTGTATGTATATACCTCTACCACATTTTATTTATCTGTTCATCCTTAAATGGACATTTGGGTTGCTCCCATATTTGAATGGGAATAATGCTGCTATACACAGGGGAGTACAAATATCTCCTTGAGTGCTTGCTTTTAATTCTTTGGAGTATGTATCCAAAAATGGAATCGCATGGTAATTCTAGGTTTAATTTTTTGAGGAACTGCCATACTGTTTTTCACAGCAGTTAGACCATCTTACATTCCCACAAACAGTGAAAAGGGGTTCCAACTTCTCCACATCCTTGTCAACACTTGATATTCTCTGGGGTTTTTTTGATAGAAGATACCCTAATGGGTGTGAAGAGGTATCTCATTGTAGTTTTGATTCACATTTCTCTAATGATTAGTCACACTGAGCATCTTTTCATGTGTTTGTTAGCCATTTATGTATCTTCTTTATAGAAATGTCTTTTCAAATCCTTTGTCCATTTTTAATTGGACTGCTTATTTTCTGTTGTTGAGTTCTAGGAGTTCTTTATATATTCTGGATAATTATCCCATATCAGATTCATGATTTGCAAATATTTTTCCCATTCTTTAAGCCGCCTTTTTATTCTGTTGATTGTGTCCTTAGATGCATAAAGATGATCTCTTAAATTTTATGTCATAGGTGCCTCCCCTGCCTCACCCTAGCTCTTACCCTGATATTAGCCCTTCTCTTCTCCAACAAAGCATTTGACAAATAAAGCATCTGAAACAACCAAGATCATATCTGGGTTCTGAAAGTTTAATTAAGCACAGAATTTCATTATTCCAACTGAACTCCTTTGACAATCTGGGATATCCAAATATGAATGTTGTTTTTGAAGCATAACCTAGGCTATTCTAATTTTTACAAGAGATGAACAGCCTCAAAGAAAGATTCCTTAGGTGACACCCACTGTGTCATCCCTCAGAAGAGAGAAGCTTTTAAACTCTTATAAAATGATTACAACGTGCCAGGCACTGTTCTATGCAATATGCATGTGTTAAATTAACTCCCTTAATCTTTACAGTAGCCTTATAAGGTGTACGCTGTTTGCACCCCCACTTTATACGTGAGGGTGGGGGGAGAGACAAGTTGAATACATTTAAGATAACATAGCTAGTTAGGTAGCAGAACTAGGATTTGAATCACAGAAGCCTGGTTCCACATTCTGTACTCTTAACCAATTATAAACTGTAGCTGATACATCATCTTCCCCATATTTAATTTTAAAAGTTATTTCCGACTTTGGCATCTTCCGGTGCAGTTTGTTTCCAGCAAACTGCATTTTTAGGCTTCATTTAGATATTGTGGCTCCTCGCCTAGCATTTCTTTTTCTTCTCTTGGCTGACAGAAATGACTTATAGTCTACCCTCACATGAGCAAGATCTGAGCCTCCTGTAGATCCATCCATTCCCACTTAATACTCTACCCATGGCTACTTCCATGAGCTGAAATCTAGGCCAATAATTAAACCCCAGGCCTATTGTATTATAGTAATAACACTCAGTCTCTGCCCTCCTACCCCAACAGGCTTGGAGAGCTAATGGAAAGCTACACTTAACTCTTAGGTACAGAAAGGCAAACCCCACTTGTCTGGCTGAGAGTGAGCAAATGGGCACCATCTTAGCAAGTTCAATGTCTCAGCAGGTCATACCTCTCAGGAAAAGGAATAATTCATGTTGTTATACATTTTGTTTGGCTAATGATGTGTTCAGTGTTCTCCCATATTCTTTTACTGTCATTGAATTTTAATGGATTAGGTTAAATAGCCAAGCTCAGCACCTAAAACAGAATGTCTCAATGAATCAATCTATTTATCCAGAAAATACTCACTTCTGTAGGTTCAGGAAACACCTCAGCTGTTAAAAAATGTCCCCTGTGGCTTCTTTTCCTCTGCCTGGACTCCAGAACCCCACTGATCCTGAAGAGACTATGCCTTTTTCCCCTGCTGTCCTAATCACTAGGATTTGTCATTTTCTGCAGGATTCTATGGATCTACTCTGAGACGGGTAGATGGGTATATCCTGTGCTTACCAAACTCAGCCCAGTGGGTATAGCAGCCTTCTTCTCTCTCATCTACATCTTTAAGGTCGGCATGTACCTATTTGGAGAGACGCTCAACCACCGGAAATGGAGTCAGTTCATTCCTTTTTTACCTACAGAAACACTTCTTCATGATGGTCTCTTCACTGCTCCTGGAAACAGGATTAACTAGTAAAGCAGAAGGCAGTGATGTCTGATGCCTCTGTCCAAAGTAGGCAAAAGAAAAGCGTGGGGGAAGTTCATACTTTCTCAAAGGACCCCATCAAATTATCTCCCCTCCTCCTCCAAACAACACCTCGTTTAACTTTAAGGCTAAAAATCATCTTGTTTAGAGAGCTTAGGACCCAGAGAGCACAGTGTCACCATCTCCTGCATGAAAAAACGGACTCAGGGTCTCCCTCCCTTAAGTGAGGACTTGAGGTTCACAAGCTATTAAATGTCAAGATTTCCTCTTTCAAAGAAATGGGTCCAGATGACCCTCTTTGCTCTTCCAACCTCAGCAGTGCCTTCCTGATGCATTCCCATCCCTCTCTCATTAGGTTGCTGCTCAACCTTTAGTAAAGTGTTCACCAGGTAAAATCACACCCTGTACTTGAGACTGGAATTCTCACTTGGGGTTTTAGGCAATGTGAATGTCAGTAAGCTAAGCTTCCTAATTATAGGTAGGCAGAACCATGTTGCTTCTTCATAAGAAAAAAATAATCTTAACTTAGTTGGTTTTAAAGTGTAAGATTTTATTCTCCTCCCAGCTTCCCCTACAGCCCCCAAACCCAGAATATTTTCTGTTGGAAAAGTAACCACCAAAAAGTCAGGTTGCAAAATATCCAGAATTTTTTGCCTACCCAAGGAGAAGTGCAGGAACTCCACTCTGATTTTGTATATAAGGAAGGCAAGAGTCACATACAGTCCCCCACATCACACACCCACATGCCATTCTGTTCTATTAAAATAGAAGTGGCTTCTTCTGCCCAATTTATGAACTGGTGTGAAAACATAAACCTGCGCATGCAAAAAAGAAAAAAAAAACAAAACACCACAGTTTCAGAAGGTTCAGGACAAGAATGTGTATTTCTGAGAGGAGACTGAGACTCTGGAGAAAAGCATACAACTTGGCTTTTTGACATATTTTCTACTCTTGGAGAATTTAACTGGTTAAGAAAGCCTCAAAGGCAATATCCTCCTTGAAAGCAAACACTTAAAAAAATGGATTACTAAAAATTACTCAAAAAAATCAGGATTTCAAATCACAAGAAATTATCCAGAAAAAATGTGTTGACATTTCAAATGTGCTGACATCTAATTCTAACTAGTTTTGGCTCCTTGAAGTTCTGGGTAGATTGTTGATGCCTTCCCAAAATCTGTACTAAAAAAAAAAAAAAAGAAAGGAAGGAAGAATTAATCCATTTAAAACTTGGCAGAAAATGTGCAGAGAAAAAAAATGAATCCTCAGAGTGTAGAGAACAATAACTTTTAAAATCAATTGTATTGAGTTCAATAAGGGTTAATGTTAAAACTGACATTCTACAGTGACTTTTTAACATTTTATTGAATTAAAAAAACAAACATTTCACTATATTCATATTACTGAGATCACTATTTTCAACACAAAGCTCTTTTTAATAAGCCTCATTGTTTAAGTGCTACATCCAATTTCCCACTACAGTTAAATCCCAACGAGCAAACAGGCTGGCATCAACACGTGGCCCTTCACTGCATCATGCCTATGTGAATGTTCATGTGAGCGACAGACACTACTGTCAGTGGCTGCGTCTCTCTCTTCTCTCTAGATTTTTAACTCCTTAAGAATATAATGGGTAAAAAGTTCTATATAGCATCAGAATAGGATCATAAACGTGTTAAATTCTGAACCGATCTTAATTATAAATGGTTAAATAAGAAATTAAAAGAGAAATTAGATCACTTCAAATTCCAATGGCAGTGAACACTTAAATCACCTAAAACTAAACAGAGCTATATTATGTGAACACATTTTCCCGTGTCCTATTCTGCTGAAAGCTGTAAGGCTTCCTTCAATTTGCAGATGAAAATCCAAGCCCTTGGAATAGCACACAAGAGTCTCTGTGACCTAGTGCATGCCTTGACCCTCGCTCTCCTTCTTCCAAACTTGTGCCCCAGCAGCACCAAACTGCTTGTTTTCCCTACACACTAATGTTTCTCACCTCCATGGGCTCTCTCACTTCCCCTACACTTTGCCTGTCTCACGCCTACTCATTCATTTCAACTCACCTCTTCCAGGAAGCCTCCCCTGGTCTGCCCAGAGATTTGTTTTTACACTAGACCGTGAGTTTCTTAAGGATAGAAGTATGTCTTATCCACCTTTAAATCACCCATTTCCATCAGTTTCCTGAATGGATCAAACAATGCAAATAGAGAATATTCAAGGCCTCTTCTCTCTAGGCATTAAATGGGACTCTGTGAAAAGTTATTCTGGAGACAGTGGTCAAGGAATGATTTGACTGGTTGGGGATTAAAGGGTTGGACAGGGAGTTTAAGGAGCATAGGAGAGTGATGCTATGGTATACTGGTTAGAGAGCTGTTGCAAAAGAGATGAAAATGAAGGCAGGCAATACAAAATGGGGAAAAGCTTCAGAACAGGAATCAAGAAAAGTAGCGTATGTCCCTCACCTGGCCACAAACCAACCATGCATCCTGTGTGAATGCACTTCAACTCCTCAGTGCTAAGACGACCTATAAGAAGGGCAACTGCACATCTCAGTTTGCCTAGGACAGTCCTGGTTAATGCCTGCTGTGCCAGTGTGAATAGAATTTTACATTGTCCAAGTCTGGACAACACACTGTGTGGTCCCTCTATTTCTGAGTCCCTCTCTAACCCTCTGTTCTGGATCTATGGAAACATGTAAATAGCCACCTACTCTGTTCAAATTCAGGGCTAATTCTACTTCCTCACCTTTCCCACTGCCTGAGCTTCTTTGGATGAGAGCAGAAATTCACAGGTGTGCTTTGGTGGTGCAGTGGGAGGCAGTGGTTAGGAGAAATGTTCTGTGCCTGACTGCCTGGGTTCCTA
Organism: Hippopotamus amphibius kiboko; assembly: GCF_030028045.1. Taxonomy (NCBI): domain Eukaryota; kingdom Metazoa; phylum Chordata; class Mammalia; order Artiodactyla; family Hippopotamidae; genus Hippopotamus; species Hippopotamus amphibius. The sequence goes on along the minus strand of NC_080196.1, from coordinate 8,477,243 downwards.
CCTGAGGCTTACCACTTATAGACCTGTTTCACTGGGCAAGGCACTCAATGTCTTCATGTTCCAGTTTTCTCTTACACATCATGGAGACAATATCAGTACCCTCCTCATGGGATTCTGGAGGAACATAAATGACTTGGGAAACATCAACTGCCAAAAACAGGGTCTGGCACACAGGGTTAGTCACTACTGCTGTTAATTTCATTCTCTCCAAGGAAGAATCAGCAACCTTCTTTTCTACGTGGATATTCCAATCATCTCCTTCAACTTCACGCATAAATTACCAGTTTCCCCAGCTGAAGGTGAATAAAAGTAACAACCACCAAACTGAATGCAAATTGACAGAGGTGGTGTAGTTCCTGAAGAACTTACAGAGTGAAATAGAAGGTTAGGCTAATTGAGGCTAGAATTAATTAGAATCTCTGCTTCTGAAATTTCTGAGCCACATTGTGGCCTGGTTGGGAGTCACCAGTCAACTACCAAGCAATCAAGAAGTATCAGTTAAGAGCCAGGTAACATGCAGCTATGTCTCTAGCAGGAGTGCTCGACCCTGACTACACATTTCAAAATCACTGGGGGACTTTAAAGAACACTAACTCCCAGATCCACCTCAGACGAACTACATCTATCTTATGGAGATGGGGACCTGGCATGAGTATTTTTTAAAGCTTCCCAGTTCTTTTAATTTGCAGTCAGGGTCAAGAACCACTGTCACAGAATAGCACTTCTCAAACATGTATGTGCCTGCAAATCTTGTTAAAATTAGGATCTTATTAAAAGGTAGATTCTCATTCAGTAGATTTAGAGGACAGCATGGGATTCTGCCCTTCCAACATGTGCCGCAGAGAGACTGACACTGCTGATCTGAGAGCAAGGCCCTAGGTGCCACAGGACCTTGGACTCTTCCCAGTTTGGATGATTATGTCTACAAGCATCCTTGCTCGATGTGGTGCTCTCCCAAGTCCACTGCTTGGCTGAGAAGGGTGCTGGCAATGATGGTCACGTCCACCCACTTCCTACCCCCTCATGTGTCACGTCAGTGGGTGAAAATGAAGAGGAGACTGAGAAGGGCAATAATAAGGAGTGATACCAGGAATCAAATGTAAACTTGGAAAGCGTGTGACATTCTCCAGGGGTAGATAGATGCAGAGAGCTGGCCCTGTGCACCAGAGAGACAACTGTTGTCAAAGGCTCAGGAAGATCCTGCTGGCCTTCAAAAAGATGCTGTGGCTCAGAAAGCTCTCAAGAGGTTCTAGAGGGCCACCCTGTTTGACTTGTCACCATCTCATTCCCTGACTTGTGCTAGCTTTTCTGCATCATGGAACAAGCACTGAGTCAGTTATTGGGACCAGATACCCACCAGGAAAAAGTCAACTTCTACTTTTCAGGCAGAGTTAGGTGGAACACTGATTTCAAACAATGATGGAGGCTGACAGGGGGAAGCAGTCTTTGGTCACTGAAAACGTGGCTCACCATGTCTGAGTATCTAGGGATACTCCAGACAGATTATTTCCACTCTGAATGGGAGAAAGGGGCTGTCAGGGAGTCCCAATATAGGCCTCCTTCTCTGCCACTTAACTATTTAATTTCCTTTTTTTTTTTTCTTCTTGATAAGACATAAGTCCAACAGAAAGAGAAACCCAATCCACGCGATATATCAGGCACTGAAAGAGGTTAAGTGCCTCCAGGCCAAAATGGAGGGCCTCTTATATGCAGGTGTGGCTTGAGAGGCAGTCAGCTTATTTAAGGCCCATGGCCTCCCTTCTTACATTCACATGAGGGACATGTGCCAGGGGTTCCCTTTGTCAGGGCCTAAGACCACAGATCCTTTTCGCCTGGAGAGTTTATAAGCTGAAAATTCTAATCTGGCCAAGTGACCTTGTGATGGTGCCTTGGACAGAATGATATTAAAACCTTCCTTTAATACTATTTCCTAAGGACCAGATTTATTTAAAGGAGATTTATTGTTGAAAGCTGCTTAGAGGCCATCTAGTCTACCTCCTCAGTTTTATCCATGAAGAAATTTTGTGCCTGATCATTTCATTAAAAAAGAATCTTGTCATGAGTTGACTCCACATGTATTTATAAAGCATGGCCCCCCCTGGGCACCATTTAGTCAGTTAGGAAAATATATCTCCTTTTTGCATTTCTTGTCCTAACTTCATCTCCCTAAGCTCAAAGTGAGTCCACTTGGGATTATTACTTCTCCTTCTTCCTCAGCCTCTTTCCCCACCAGGGTTTCTCCAGCCAGCTCTCAACTCCATCTCCTCCTACTACTTTTGCACTGTCACTTGTACTCATCTATGTTCAAGTCCCATTCTTCTAACACCTCATATCCCCCCAACAATCTGCCTTCTCACCCCTTTCCAAGCCAAGTCTTTAAAACTAGGCAAATGTTCTTCAAATTTTCAGTTCAAAGTCTAGCAGTAGCTTTTGTGATTGCAGATACATAGGTGTAAATCTTTTTTTTTAAATAATATGCTTTTACTTATCCTGTGTTCCAGCTGCTGGAATAATAAGGTATATAATTACATATGTATCCATAGTGATGCTGACTAAAGGAATGGTTTCTTTTACGATGCCAGCAGAAAATGTTTGACTCTTGCACAAGATGAACATTAAATGTTTGGCCTAAAATATCTCTACTCCTTGGTACTAACAGAGGATAAAGAAAGGACTAAAATAATCCAGGGTGGGAGGAGATCAAAATGGTGTAGTAGGATGACACTGGGTTCACCTTCCCTCATGAACACATCGAAACTACAACTACATATAGAGCGAATCTCACTGAAATAGACCTAGGGACTAGCAGAATAGCTATTTTACAACCAAGGCTATAAAGAAAGATCCACACAGAGCTGAGTAGGAAGAGGGAAGAAGTGACCTGGTCAGGACCCCCACCCCTGGTGGGGGACACAGAGGAGGAGGGGGATATCACAGGCTAAGGGCTCCTCCCTGGGGAATGAGCAGTTCAAGTCATATATCAGGCACCTCAGCCATTGGGTCCAACATGGGGAAGACAAGACCCCTTGGCTGGTCTGAAACCCGGTGGGATTTACTAAGGGCTTTAAGAAACTGAGATTCCACTCTTGAAGAGCACATGCACAGATCTGCTTACTCCCAATGACAGCAAAGAGGCAGCTGATTGAATAATGTCTAGGGACTGTCCCACTGTGCCCCCCAGGTCTGCACCAGGCTCCTGATCCAGCCCCTCTTGTTCCAGTGCTGCTCTCCACTAAGGCAGAGGCTGCCATTGCCAATGAGAGTATGCACACTTGGAGGGAATGGAGCTGGCTTGGACCCTGGTCCTGACTCTGACCAGGGTGGAGCAACCATTACCAGCTCATGAATCTCTGCCCATACTCTAGATGGAGAGCACCATCGCTGGAGCACAGATCTCTGTGAACACTTGGGGGAGGAGGAGTGGGGTCAGCTCAGTGGCATGGCACTAACCCCTCCAGCCCTGACCCAGCCTCTAACCAAGGGCACATGCTGGGGAAAAAGTAAAACCAGCACAGAAGTGTGGCCCCAAGCCCTTAGGCCCTGACCTTGTCCCAAACCAAGGTGGAGACTGCTATCATACCCAAAAGAAATCCAGCTCCCTCAGGGGTCCTGCTCCAGCCCCTCTGCCCCCCCATCCCACCCCCAACAGAGCAGTGACAGTCGTTGAGCATTTAGAAGCAGCCCTGGCTTGCACCTGGCTCTGGCTTTAGCCCCTCCAACTCCAGCCCTACTTCCCACCAAGACAGTGGCTACCAGCACACCCTGGGAGAAGATGCAGACCATGCTCACCTCAACTCCAACTCTCCCACAAAGCCACTACGCTCACACAGATTGCACAGGAATGGTCCCACACAAGGACATGACATCAAGACCAGGATAGCCAAAGTTAAACAAAATGGGAAGACAGAGGAATATGTTTCAAATGAAACAACAAGAAATAAGCACCTGAAAAAATGCTAATGAAATAGAGATAAATAATTTATGTGACAAAGAGTTCAAAGAAATAGTAATAAAAATGCTAACTGAACTGGGGAAAAGAATAGATGAACACAATGAGAATTTCAACAAAGAATTAGAAAATACAGGAAAGAACTAGTCAGAGTTGAAGAATACAATAACTGAAATGAAAAATACACGAGAGGGCATGAACAGGAGATTAGGTGATACAAAACGATGCATAAGCAATCTGGAAGATAGAATAATGGAAATCACCCAATCAGAACAGCAAAAAGGAAAACAAATTTTAAAAAATGAGACTAGTCTAAGGGACCTCTGGGACTACATCAATTGTACTAACATTTGATTTATAGGGGTCCCAAAAGGAAAAGAGAGAGAAAATAGGGTAGGAAATGTATTTGATAAAACTATGGCTGTAAACTTCCCAAACCTGAAGAAGGAAACAGATATCCAGGTACAAGAAGCACAGAAAGTTCCAAACAAGATGAACTCAAAGAGACCCACACCAAGACATATCATAATTAAAATGGCAAAAGTTAAAGATAAAAGAATTCTAAAGGAAGCAAGAGAAAAACAAAGAGTCACATAAAAGGGAACCCCCATAAGGCTATCAACTGATTTTCCTGCAGAAACTTTGCAGGCCAGAAGGAAGTGGCATGATAGAGATAAAGTACCGAAAGGAAAAAACTTACAACCTAGGATACTCCTCCCAGCAAGTTTATCATTCAGAATTGAAGAAAAAAGCTTCTCGGACAAGCAAAAACTAAGAGTTCATCAACACTAAACCAATCTTACAAGAAGTGTTAAAGAGTCTTTAAATGAAAATGAAAAGGCTATAACAAGAGATAAGAAATTATAGGAAGGGGAAAATCCTTCTAGTAAATGCAAATATATAGTAAAGGCTATGGATCAACCACTGAAATAAGCTTGTATGAAAGTTAAAAGACAAAAATGTAAAATCAACTATAAGTACAATAAACAGAAAAGGGATAGACATGAAGATGTAAAATATGACATCAAAAACACAAAACATGGGGGAGGGGAGAAAAATGTAAACCTTTTAGAATGTGTTTGAACTTAAATGACTACCAGTTTAAAATAAATAAATACAGTTCAACATACATGAACTGCATGAACTGCAAATCAAAAAACTACAATATATGAGGGTGAGTCAAAATTTATCTGCACTCTGGTTATATCAAAACTTCTGTAAATTCTACAGCCATGGTCATATCAAACTACAAAAACAACCAGAGGGGACTTCCCTGGTGGTCCAGAAGTGAAGAATCCACCTTGCAATGCAGGCAACACAGATTCGACCCCTGGTCAGGGAACTAAGATCCCACATTCCACAGGGCAACTAAGCCTGTGTGCCACAACTACTGAGCCCACATACCTCAACTAGAGTCCACGTGCTGCAAACTACAGAGCCCACATGCTCTGGAGTCCACGTGCCACAACTATAGAGCCCATACGCTCTGAAGCCTGCACACTGCAACTAGAGAGAGAAAACCCGTGTGCCATAACTAAAGAAAAGCCCACATGCCACAATGAAAGATCCTGCATGCCACAATGAAGATCCCACATGCCACAACTAAAACCTGACACAGCCAAAATAATAATTTAAAAAAATAAAATAAAGAACTAGAAATGTAATAATTAAAAAAAACCCAGAAAACAAGTAACAAAATGGCAATAAGTACATACCTATCAACCATTACTTTAAATAAAAATGCACTAAATGCTGCAATCAAAAGATATAGCGTGGCTGACTGAATTATAAAAATATGCTGCCTATAAGAGACTCACTTCAGAGCTAAGGACACACAGACTACAAGTTAAGGGATGGAAAAAGATACTGCATGCAAATGGAAATGAAAAGAAATCTGGGGTAGCAATGGTCATATCAGACAAAATAGACTTTAAAACAAAGACTATAATAAAATACCAAGAAGAGCATTACATAGTGATAAAGCAATCAATACAAGAAGAGGATATAATGTTCAAAAACATAAGGATGAGTCAAAAACTATCTGCACTCTGGTTATATTAAAACTTCTGTTGGCCGCACTGTCTTATCAGCTCTTTCCGTTCAAGGCTACCGTCTCCCCAGTCACTGCTGTGTAGGTATGAATGTGTTACATCAGTTCATCTGTAACTGCAGTGTGAGCGAAAATGGATGCCCCACCTGTGATTTGCACTAAAGAGCAGCGGGCAGTGATTCATTTTTTGTGGTCCGAGGGTGTACCTGGTGCTGTTATTTATCGAAGACTTTGTGCACAGTATGGAGAAAGTGTTTTGTCATAAAGAAGTGTGTATGAATGAATAGAGAAGTTCAAGGAAGGTCACACAAGTGTTAGCCACCAAGAAGGAAGCAGATTCACCTCTGATGAAGAAGTGAAGACAGCAGTGCATTCGTGGCTCTCAGCTCAGTCTAAAACATTTTTTAATGAGGGAATACAAAAGCCTGTTGACAGATGGACAAAGCATATTGAAAAGCAAGGAGATAATGTAGAAAAATGATGTATTTGTCTTTTCTAAAAGTTAATTAAATTCCACAGCCCGAGTGCAGATAATTTTTGACTCACCCTTGTATGTGCATCTAATATAGGAGCACCTAAATTTATAAAGCAAATATTAAGACATAAAAAGAGAAATTGACAATAATACAATAATAGTAGGGGAATTTAACACCCCATGTACCTCAATGGACAGATTATCCAGAAAGGAAATCAATGAAGAAACAGTAGACTTAAGTGACACACTAGAGCAGCTGGACTTAATAAGATAACTAAGGACATTCAATCCAAAAAAGCAGAATACACATTCCTTTAAAGTGCACATAGAGTGTTCTCCAGAACAGATCACATGCTAGGCCACAAAACAAGTCTCAAAAAATTTAGGAGGATAGAAATTGTATCAAGCATCCTTTCTGACCACAGCAGTATGAAACTAGAAACCAATTATAGAAAGAAAAATTAGAAAAACACAAACACATGCAGGCTAAACAATATGCTACTGAAAAACCAAGGGGTCAACAAAGAAATTAAAGAGGAAATCAGAAAATGCCTTGAGACGAATATAAAAACACAGCATTCCAAAATCTATGGCACACAGCTAATGCAGTTCTAAGAGGGAAGTTAACATTGATATAGGCATACCTCAAGAAACAAACAAACAAACAAAACCTCAAACAACCTAACCTACCATCTGAAGGGATCAGAAAAAGAGCAAAAAGCCCAAAATCAGCAGAAGGAAGGAAATACTAAAAATCAGAGAGAAAATAAGTAAGAGATTAAAAAATAGAAAAGACTGATAAAACCAAAAGATGGTTTTTGAAAAGATAAACAAAATTTATAAGCTTTTAGCTAGGCTCATCAAGAAAAAAAAGAAAGGACCCAAATAAAATAAGAAATGAAAGAGAAAAAATAACACAGAGATACATTTTTTTATATCACAGAGATACAAAAAATCATAAGAAATTACAGTTATATGCCAAGAACTTAGACAATGTAGCAGAAATGGATAAATTCCTAGAAACATACAATCTTCCTAGACTAAATCAGGAAGAAATAGATCATCTGAACAAACTGATTACTAGTATTGTAATTGAATCAGGAATCAAAATACTCCCAACAAACAAAAGTCCAAGACTGGACAACTTCACAGGGGAATTCTACCAAACATATAGAGAAGAGTTAACACCTATCCTTCTCAAAATAGTCCAAAAAATTGAAGAGGAGGGAACACTCCCAAATTCATCCTATGAGGCCACCATTAGTCTGATGCCAAAACCAGAAAAAGACACTACACAAAAAGAAAATTCCAGGCCAATATTCCTGATAAATATAGATGCAAAAACTCTCACCAAAATATTAGCAAACTGAATTCAATAACATACACAGAGGATCATACATCATAATCAAGTGGGATTTATGCCAGGGATGCAAGAATGATTCAATATCTGTAAATTAATCAATGTGATATACCACTTAACAAAACGAGTGATAAAAATCACATAATAGATGCAAAAAAAGCATTTGATAAAATTTAATACTCATTCATAATAAAGACTCTCAACAAAGTTGGTATGGAGGGAACATATCTCAACATAATAAAGGCCCACAGCTAATATCATATTCAACAATGAAAAACTGAAAGTTTTTTCTTCACAATCAGGATCAAGACAAGGATGTTCACTCTTGCCATTTCTATTTAACATAGTATTGGAAGTCCTAGTCACAGCACTCAGACAAGAAAAAAGAATTAAAAGGCATTCAAATTGAAAGGGAAGAAGTCAAACTGTTACTATTTGCAGATGACATGATACTATATATAGAAAACTCTGAAGTCTCCACCAAAAGAAAACATTAGAACAAATAAATGAATTCACTAAAGTTTCAGGATACAAGATTAATATGGAAACCTGTTGCTTTTCTATACACTAATAATGAACTATCAGACAGAGAAAGTAAGAAATCATCCCATTTAAAATCACATCAAAAACAATAAAATATCTAAGAATAAATTTCACCAATGAAGTGAAAGACCTATACTCTGAAAACATAAGGGACTGATAAAAGAAACTGAAGACTATACTATTAAATGGAAAGATTCTGTGTTCATGGATTAATACTGTTAAAATATCCATACTGCCCCAAGCAATCTATGGATTCAATACAATCCCTACCAAAGCACTCAAATGACATTTTCACAGGACTAGAACAAAAATTCCCAAAATTTGTATGGAAGAACAAAAGACCCTGAAAAGCCAAAGCAATCTTGAGAAAAAAGAACAAATCTGGAGGTATCATGTGCCCAGACTTCAGACTATACTACAAAGCTACAGTCATGAAAACAGTAATGATACTGGCACAAAAACAGACACACAGATCAATGGAACAGAATAGAGAGCCCAGAAATAACCCCATGCACACATGGCCAATTAATCTATAACAAAGGAAGCAAAAATATAAAATGGAGAAAAGACAGTCTCTTCAATAAGTGGTGTTTGGAAAACTGGACAGGTACATGTGAAAAAATGAAATTAGAACATTTTCTCACACCATACAGAAAAATAAACTCAAAATGGATTAAAGACCTAAATGTAAGACTGGAAACCATAAAACTCCTAGAAGAAAACACAGGCAATACATTACTTGACATAAATCTTAGCAATATTTTTTGTGGATCTATCTTCTCAGACAAGAGAAACAAAAGCAAAAATAAATAAATAAGACTACATCAAATTAAACTTGAAAGCTTTTGCACAGTGAAGGAAACCAACAACAACATGAAAAGACAACCTACTGAATGAGAAAAGACATTTGCAAATTGTAAGTCTGATAATGGGTTAATATCCAAAGTATATAAAGAGCTCATACAACTCAATATCAACAAAACAAACAATCCAATTAAAAAATGGGCAGAAAACCTGAACAGACTTCCAAAGAAGACATACAGATGGCCAACCAGCACATGAGAAGATGCTCAATATCACTAAGCATCACAGAAATGCTAATCAAAACCATAGTGAGATATCACCTCACACCTGTTAGAACAGCTATTGTCAAAATGACAAATAATAAAAAATGCTGGCAAGGATGTAGAGAAAAGGGAACCCTAGTACACATTGTTGGGAATGTAAATTAGTTCCTCAAAAAATTAAAAATAGAACCACCATATGACCCAGCAATTCCTAGGTACACATCCAAAAAATAGAAAAACACTAATTTGAAAAGATACATGCACCCCAATATTTATAGTAGCATTACTTACAATAGCCAAGATATGGAAGCAACCTAAGTGTCCATCAACAGGTGAATGGATAAAGAGGATAACATATGAATATTGCTCAGCCAGAAAAAGAATGAAATTTTTCCATTTACAACAACATGGATAGACCTGGAGTGTATTACGCTTAGTGATGTAAGTCAGACAAACACAAATACTGTATATTTTCACTAATATGTGAAATCTAAAAGATAAAATGAATGAATATAACAAAACAGAAAAAGACTCATAGATACAGAAAACAAACTAGTGGTTAGTGGTTACCAGTGGGGGAAGGGGGAAGGGAGGGGCAAGATAGGGGAAGGATATTGAGGTATAAACTACCAAGTATAAAATAAATAAGATACAAGGATGTAATGTACAGCACAGGGAATATAACCAATATTTCATAATAATTTTGAATGTAGTGTAATCTATAAAAATATGGAATCCCTGTTATATATCTAAAACTAATATAATACTGTAAATCAAATTTACCTCAGTAAAACAAAAACTAAAACAAACAAATCAGGGTGGACCTAACTCCCTAGCCACCAGCTAGGAGGTGTTCCACTGGGAAGGACTCCCTTCAATGAGGAAAAGAGTAAGAACAAGCAACATTATTCCCCAGCCAGTCTGAAATCCATTTTGTGAACTTTCTTTGGGTAAGATAACATGATCTATTACTAAGTCAACACTTCCTTATCTCCTGCCATGCACTGTGGAAACACGATCAGAGATAAATTCTGAAAACTCAAAGAAATCTAAAGATTGCTCAGCCCCATGAGAATTCAGGACTAAGGACCCATCCCCACCAGCTAGGAACAAAAAGAAAAACATGACTTCTGTGATATTCACACCATGTAAGTCTCTACAGATTGAAATGACTGTTAGAGCTCCACACAGAGACACATTTGGGGGTGGTGCCTTCTCTAGCACATTGGTTGGCTTGTGGGAATTTCTTGGTGCTCTACCTAGCTTCATGGTATTGGACAGGGGAGACTCTGATCCAGTGGAAGGAGCCACCTGCCCTCTTCTCCCAGAGGAACTTCCCACCACCACTTCCACTCCTGCTTCTGATGCTTCTCCCTAAGCCATCATGTTCTTTGTGTTTCTTAACTGGAGAAGGAATCTCCAATCCTTGGCACCCGGGGCTAAAGAAGTGAGGTTCTGATTACAGTTAAAGTCAAAGTGCTAAGGGTTGGTAACAACATGGATAAACAAAGTTTTAGGTGCCCCCAGAGTGACCACAGAGGGAATAACTTTGAGAAGTTTATACTGGTCAAGCTCTTGAACACAACAGAATTAATGTGTTATTTATCTGAAAACTGATTCATTAAAGGCCCTAAGTGTATACTTCAGAAAAGAGAAGATACTGTGTTTGCACTTATAGACCTAATGTAGAGAAGACATAACTAGGGAAAAGAAAATTCACATCAAAAGTGAAAAACAAGTGGAAGCATAAATGAAAAGAACATGAACCACGTAAAGCTGGATAAATCAGCAAGGCTCCACTGGAGTGACTGGATGTAGTATGGATTGATGAGGAGCAGAAGAAAGGAAGGGACTATGCTTAAAAATGTTGAGAGACATGAATTCAAGAGTAGCCACAAGGGCTGGCTGTGTGATCAGGAAGCTAGCTGCCCCATAAAATCAGTGTCAAGAAGGGGCCACAGGAGGACTTCAAGTCATCAGTCACTAAAGCCTCTGAGAAGGGAAGTTCCAGCAAAATAAAATTAAAGATAGAACTGATGGAGGAGGCAGGATCTGAGGCATAAAGCATGGAATTGGCAGCTGACATTGCTATTGTAATACTGAGCCAGAAGTAACAGGGTTCTGACTTCCAGAATGAGAAGAGGCTGAACTGAAAAAAAGACTGCATTGGCAACAGACAGGAAGGACAATGAGTTAATGGAGTTTCTGAAGTTTCAAAATTTATGCAAAGATTTATGACCATTAAATATGGAGGTACCAATGGTTGGCTAAATGGAAGTCATTCTAGAAATCTAATGCTACAATTTCAATAGATAAACCCCTCTTAACTTAATAAGCTTACTAAAAACTAATCAATATGCCGGTACTCTTCTACTCAGGCCAATAAGCTGATCTGGTAAGAGGTCACAGAATGGCCCCTACTTAGATGAATATCCACTCTTTTCTTTCCTCTCTCATTTAATGTGGTCTCTCCATCACCATCTGCAGTCTCAAAGTTTGCTGATGAACTGTGTGCAGCCTACAAACACATGACCAAAAGCAACAGCCATCAGTGGTTCATGTGAGATACTCAGAGCCACACGATGTGAACTGCACTGTTGGTCAGCTGGCAGGTTGTGAGCCAAGTACCAAGTGGGACAGCAGAGCCCCTTACTGCCCTTGCAGCAGTGCTGGTGGTTTTTCAGAACTCTTTACAGTACATCATCTTGCCTTCAGAAAAGTTTCCTCAACTTTCCACTGTCCCAAGTCACGGTGAATGTCTACCCACACAAGAATACCCATTAGGGAAACCCTGAAGGCTAAGGTCTCTTTCTGTTCTTGTTTGTGCAGGTGACACGATGCAGCCAAGAAAGAAGAGGAAGTGATTAGAGACCGTTTTCCAAGAACTAAGGAGGAAGAAAACACAAGAGATTTTTTCATCTTTTTTTCCCAGTGTGGGGAGGTGGGGGAGCAACACAGGAAGGTAGAAAAACCAAGGAATGATATTTAAATTTAATAAGAGGGTTATAAAGGTATAAGGACTCTTGTTTTTGTTTGTTTGTTTGTTTTTAGCTTCTACTGGCTCTCCCAAAACAATTCCTGCTGTCACAGAATTTGTTACCTCTGTCTAACTTCTGTGGAGGATGGTCTGTGGTCAACGTCTGCCCAAAGGCCAAAGAAACTCATATAAGTGCAATGTTAGAGAATGTTTAGAGAGAGAAAGGAACTTAGGATCATGCAAACTCTTCACTTTATAGAGGAGGATGCTGAGGACCTGGATGAGACGTTACCTGCCTGAGGCCAGAGCATTAGTGCCAGAACCCAAACAACAGTTTTTGCCTCCCAAATCTAACTCCCACTCCTGGGCCATTTTTGAATAATCCCAACTTTCCTAAAAGAAGCACTTTCATAAGTTAGTTATTTTCATGGATTTCTCATCTATTTTTTTTTCTCAATCTAAATGGAAATGTAGGGAGATGGCTGCTTCTGAAGTTGTCTGTCTACCTAGCATAATAGGAAATTAACTGGGGCAATGAGAAAATAAGCTATAAAAAATACTGGGAAATCTGTTCCTCTTGTGAACAAGCATTTGGGGTAGGTAAACACTGAACACAGTGACATTGTCAAAATCTCTTTCTTTGGAAAATTGATTTATTTGCCAAGTAAATGTACATTTTACTTGGGGAATAATCTGAATGGGAAGTGATATGATTATGATAACTGTTGAGATTGTTTTGGTACAAAGCACTTTGCTGAGTTAGTTTCTGGTTTAACAAAGCTGATTGTCAGGGGATTAACAAGCACATTCACGAACCCTGCTTTAATTTTCCTAGAGGATTTTTCTGGTTCTTTATTTACAGAAACATTTTGTGAAGAACACAAATGACGAGTGGTAGGTAAACATGTTCAAGTCCATCAGTGCATTAACAGGTCCATGTGGGTTGGGTATGGGCACCAGACTAAATTGTACTTGGGCTTTCCAACCTAAAATTATATAGGAGAAATCTGGTTAAAATGGACACCAGGGGCAGTCTGATAGGGTTAGGGAAGACAGCAGACTATCCCAACAGGGCATGCAGTCCAAAGCAAGACTTGGACAGGCACCAAGAAAACTGCTTGATCCCTACTCCTCTATGGCTATAAAAATATGAGCCTTGAGCCTTTCTGGATTAAGCTGGGAACGCCAGCTCTTTTCCCACACCTGCTGCTTCTTGACTGCTCCAAGCACCTGGTCTCAGCAGAAGCCCAGAAGCAGTTGTCACAATGGAAATTCTCCAAATGTGAAGGCTGCAGGGGATCACCCAAATTTTCCACACCCCAAAGATGACTGCATACTTCTCAGAGTCATAGTAAGCCCTTGGCTGGGATGAGCCTGCAGATTTCTATTTGTGGCTTCACTGTCCCTGGGACCAAATTAAACTCTGATTGGTGCATGACTGGACACTGTGCAATATCTACTCCAACACCAGAAATACCTCAGAACCATTCCCCATTGAGCACAGACATTAAGCACACAGTGCCTCCTTGGTGCTGGTGTAGCTTAGAAAGGAGAAGAAACAAAACACCTGTCATGAACACTGACTAAACATTCATTAAGGAGATAGTATTAGCTGCCTACATAAAGCTGTGTTAGGCCCTTAGCGGTTAGAAGACAACAGTACAAACCAAATTATGTAATTTAAAGCCACTTTCACCTCCATGAATTCATTTTATCTTCACAAAAGTCTTATGAGTAGAAAATGTATTATGTCCTCATTTTAGAAATGGGCAAACTGAGTTTCTGATATTGGTGTGCCATAAATGTTTAAAACCCAACTCTTTGGAAAAAAGAAAATTTTAAGGCCCTGCTTTATAGTGTTTTCTCATTGTCATGGTGTAAACACTCCACCATGACCTTTTTCAAGCTACAAACATGTCACTGAATGCAGAGTCGGGAAGAGAGACACACAACCGCTGAATCCTCGTGAGCCTGTACGAGCTCCCTCCAGCACACTATTGGGTTCAGAGGAAGGGAAACTACTGATCCAAGGTCACACAGATGGTTGATTCTCAAGCCCACCTTCCTTCCTTTTTATTACAGAAAAAAGCAGGAACTGAGCATCTGAAAGTCTTTATTTAAAAAAGCAAAAATGTATGTACATCTGCAAGGCCAGAAAAAAGAAGGGGTTAGGGATCCCAACTTGGTGGAAACTCTCACCCATACAGGAAGGCAGAGGAGCTACACTACTGCTTCATGGACTGGTCTATACCTGTGCTTATATTCTGGAGTTGCTATCTCACATGTGACACCAGTTTCGAGTTTGAGGAGAAGACTTACCTTGTTTGCCTAAACAATACATTAGCCCCATGCTCTCTGCAAATGGGTCATACATTTCTCAAGCTATTTTCGGCTCCTCTGCACCTACTCACTTGTAATACTTGTCATAACAGGAAGTCAGTTTCATATACTGTAATCCCCAAACACGTTGTGCCTGCACATGGGGAGTGTGTGTGTGTGTTTGGGGGGGGGGGGGGCGGTGGTGAGGAAAGAGTGCGGAGGCTGGGCCTCCCAGAAGGCTGCCTGGATGAACAATGAACCCATCCCGAGAGTCTGGGTATCCCTCCTCCGAGGGCACAAGTGTCAGAAAACAGAATCCACATCCAGAGGTTATTTTCCATTTTCATGCAGTTGGTGGTTCCCTTTTTTTTTTTTTTAATAAAGCATTTGAGTAGGCAGCAAAGCCAGTCAGAATTGTTTATTTATAGCTGTGGATTTTCAATGCTGTATAAATTAGAAATCATTGCTGAATGAGGCCTGCGCCCACTCACACACGCAGGGCCGCTATCTGTGAGTCCTTTCACACAGTTTGACTGTACACAGTCTAAAATGGGAGAAAATGACATGCTCCGAGTCAAATGACGGAGTCACAGCTAAACTGCATAGCAGAAAACCAGCAATTATTTTTCTTCAGCACAATATGGGGAGTACGACAGGTGCAATTATCCAATATTATTTAACAGCACCGGTTTGTGGTGTAGGGAGAAAATAAAGGTTTCTGTGTCTTGGAGAGAAAAAAAGAGAAAGAACCAGCCTCTGGCTCCTGTTTCTGTGGATTAAGCTGTGTTATGTAAATTGAAACTGGCCTGGATTCCAAAAAGGGAAGGAAGAAGCACCTGGCTCCCTTGCTCTGGCTCCCCGGAAGCACATCACTTATGTCATCAGGGACTTTTGAGAAAAGCCCCTCTCCTTGGGGACTCTGAACATCCTTCTCAGAGGTGGTGGTTCCAGGTAAGACTGTGTGGAAGGCTGAGTTTCCCGAGCTCCTGTCCCTTAGAGGGAAACCATCTTCTGCAATGGCTCCCCCTCCCTCAATTGAACTAAGGTGCAGTAAAAGAGAAGGCAGCCCACAGGAATAATTTCCAATCCTTTAATCAGATCCTCCCCCGTTATGTCCTTCACATTTTTATTCCTACTCCTAAGCTGTTCCTGGTCATCCTACCTGGAAAGACCTCTCTTCTTCTAGCTACTATCAAATAAGTTGTCCTTCATGGCTTTTGACCCTATTTGAGTGCCACTTCCCGGTCCTCCTAAAAAGTTTTCTCTTACTGGTGCAAGGCATCGGTCTCGTCTATCCTCCTCTGAACTCCCACAGCAGGCCACATCAGCCCCACACAGCCTTCTATTGCCCTCTTCTTCACCTCTCCCTCTTAGCTTCCGTTTCCATAAAAATATGAAATGCTGAAAAGAACATAAACATCAGAACCAGACCAGATCTGAATTTAAATCCTCACTCCACCACTCACTATTTATATAGACCCTGGGGAAAACAGTTTACTTTTCTGAATCTTGATTCCTTAAAGTCGTATGATAATCCCTACTGCGATGAAATAAGATTATTTACAGTGATGGATGCCAGTGCTTGGCATCCAAGATTCCCCATTTCACTTGCTTGACTGCAAACTCCTTGAGCCCAGGTAGTTGTCTGTATCTCGAATAATATCTAACTCCATACCATTAGAAAGTACTAAAAATACATACAGACTGACTTGAGGATTACTTACTACTTCTTAATTTTACAGGCTTCATCACCAGATAGCTTCCTCCCTTCCCAGAAGTTGAGAGTCCCAACATGAGACTCACTGTTTCATTTAAGATACTCTCTCTCCATTTTAAATCCCACAATCCTATTGCCAATGATGATGAAGTTACAGCTTCACATGACCCAGCAACGGAAAGTGCACTGATAGAATGCGGCACAGGACAGATAAATTTTGATAAAGAAAAACGGGTGAGGGAAGGCTTGCAGAATAAACACTGCATGCAGGTGACACTCCAGATTGGATGATTAGAATGACCCTGATTACCCCGAGGAGAGCCTATGGTGCACTAGGGTCCAGATCAGGGAGACTGATCTTTAAAAGAGGGGTGGGCATCAAAAATCAATCTTGTTTAGATCTGAATTTATTTTCCTTTAGGTGCCTGTTCACCCCTTCCTCACAGATGATATCTGCTATCATTGAGGCCTGGTCTAGTTTAACTCTTACTTCATCATAACCAAGACTTCTTCAGCCACTCCCACGATATGAGTCTTCAGGGACCATGGAAAGGGGCCTCTACTCTTACTGCCACCCAAAATACCTTGCTAATGTACAAAAAAAATCCTTCACTAGAGATAAAAGCCTTCCATTTTACATGGAGAGACAAATTGGAAGTAAATACTTTTGAGGCAGGTGGCCTACTGACTTGCACTCATTCATGTACAATTATCAATGAAGGATAGTTGATGATTGAAAGGCAAGTTTAATATGGGAGGATGCATGCTTGGAAGAACAAAAATTGGGATACTGTGAGAAAAGGAATGGTATAGAAAGGGTCAGCTGCAGACTCAGAGGACAAACCTTACCTAGCTCACAATGTTTTACCACATGGCTGCCAAGAAATGACTGTGTCTTGACTCTCACCCCTCCCTGGGAGAGCTAATCTATGGTTAGAGTACCCCAACATAGAGTAGACAGTGATCTTAGCCACTGATGGGTCAGTAAAACTCTGCAACCCTTTGAAGGAGTGGAAAGAAGAGGCACAGCTGTGACATGCCACACTTTAGGCTCCAGTCTTGACTAACTAGCTAGCACTGTAAGAATGTAAACTTGCTTTATGGCTGGGGAGAGAAGTTACTGTTGGGTTGTCACCATTCCTAAGAAGAGAGGAGACAGCAAAGAGAAAAATGGATTCCATTGGCTCCTTAAGAGCTTCTCATGCCTTCAGAAATACATTTTGCATCATGGCTCCGTAGAAACACACACACACACACACACACACACACTTTTAATATGTGTGATAGACCGCTTTATCTTCTATTATTTTCTATTCTACTATTTGAAAGATATTGTGACCATTAAATTGACTTCTTAGTACAACAATAGGGTTGCAATCAGTAAGCTGAATAACGTTGCACTCCACCGTACTGTAGGATCCATTCACTCATTGAACAAGTAACTGCAAAGTGCCTACTATGTGTATCGCTCTGGCCATACGCATGCTATTGCTTGAGGACAGGAACATGCTGGCCATCACCCAGGCCACTTGCATTAGGGTTTCATCCTTTCATCCTGCAGCACCTTTGGGAATGCAGAACCAAGCCTTGCTTTTCCAGCTCACTCTGTTAGCAGCTGCTCTGCCAGACTCAGCTCCTCTGAGATGCTGACAGGAAGAAGAGAAAAAACACTTCCACTACAAGAACTTACAAAACCTTCCGCTGAGGCTTAAGTCTGGCCTGAGCCAATATATTTGGTTATACTTTTGGGATTTGTTTTCACTCAACACTTAATTTTATTAAGATTCAAATTATGAAGTTAGATGACGTAGAGTTAGAAAAACAAATGCTATATAACTTCTACCTTGCCAGAAATCTGGTACAGGATTCTGAAAACTCTCAATCTAGGCATGTTTTATTCCATTTGAAACATTTTCTAACTAAATTCTATAATGCACTTGTGTTGACATTTTATGTACAGGCATTAACTCAACTTTGCCAATTTTAAAGTCATGGGGTTAAATAAAATTCTTTTCACTGTAAAATAAATTGCATTGGCACCGCCTGTATTTTCCTCTGCTAGACTTCCTGCCATCATGACCTGTTAGTGCCCTTATATCACCAAACTCAGAGGAAGAGGCTAAGAGACCTGGCTGCAACCAATTCAGTCCCAGTCTCCTGCTCAGCAAAGTGGGTTTCTGGGTAAGCTTCACATCAAGGAAAAGAAAAGACCTGTTGCAAAATATTCTTCCGACATACAGACGAACGTCTCTCAGGCCCACCTGGGAGCCATATTAGACCCTAGGCATGGAATACAGGGGTTACTTGTGTGATCATATCAGCAGTGATAAAGGGATACTGCTGTACATTCTAGTGGGTTTAATGAAAATGTCATGTGCATGTGAATCTCTGTTCTGTGGCTGCTTAATGGGACTGAGATTGAAATCACAACTCCAGGAGCGGGTGTCTAAGGATGAGAGCCAGCAAAGTCTAAGCTATTTGCGTGGGCATGTATTTGTGTGTGTGTTACAAGGGGCTGCACTTGTGCGCCTGAGATCAAAGGGCAGGGAGCCCTTTTCCCCTGGTTGGTGGGTGGAGGTGCTCAGGAAAGGCAGCAATTTGATTTTTACTTATTCCCTTGCTGCCTCTCATGTGGCCCCCTTCTACATGCAACACTCATTATTTCACTCCATTCCTCACGTGGTCACCGTGAAAGGCCCTCTAAGTGCCAGTGACCTTGGCTCCTAGCACACAATATCATCAGACTAGGCTGTTTATCCAGTATCTAAATAATCCTAATTAACATCTAGCTAAAACTTTACCATTTCTAAATTTAATTACATTTATGATATAAATTCATTTATAGTTGCAATAACCCAGAAGTACTATATTACTATCTGAATTGGTTTCCTAGGGCTACCATAACATAGGACCACAAACTAGGTGGATTAAAAACAACAGAACCTTATCCTCTCATAGTTCCAGAGACTAACAGCCTGAAATCAAGGTGTCAGCAGCGCCATGTGCCCTCTGAAGGCTCTAGGGAGGAATTCTTCCTTCTGATGTCTTTTGATAATCCTTGGCTTGTGACCACAGCACTCCAACCTCTGCTTCCATCTTCATATGGCATTCTACTTTGTTTCTAGGTCTCTTACCTTAGAGGAAATCTGGAATCTGTGTCCAAATTCCCCTCTCCTTTCTTGTATAAAGACATCAGTCACCGGTTTTATAGTCTACCCTAAATCCAGGGTGATTCCATTTCAAGATCCTTAACTAATCACATCTGCAAAGACCCCATTTCCTAATAAGGTCACATTCTGAGGTTCCAAGTGGACATTAATATTGGGGGAATGCTATTCAACCCAACACATTATCCCAATTTTACAAATGGGAGCACTGAGGGTCAGAGGTCATTGGACATCAAATCTTGGCTTTTAATTCCTCTCTCCTGTCCACCTTAAGTCAAGCAGTCACCAATAGTTTGTACCATCACTGAGTGCCCACTACAGGAGAGCCATTTACTTATTCATCACCTCTAGTCCTTCCCTGTCTGAAAGGCAAGCATTGTTATCCCAATGTTAAGGATAAAGAAACAGGCTCAATGAGGTTGATGGATTTGCCCAAGGAAGAATTACCCCAGAAAAAATGGAGCCCAAGCCTAGTCTGGTCAGTTTGGATGCCACCTCTTCTTTACACCATGTAACTTCTGCTAAATCTTGCTTCCGTTTCCTTCATTGTGTCTGGAAGATCCATCCTTCCTGCTGGCTCCTCAAGGTCAAAATGTTAAATATTTTCATTTTAAACCCTTTGATACAATGCGAGAAGGTGCAGGCCCCAAGAAATCACATTATTGTGGAAAACTCTCTTTCCAGAGACCTAGCAGCTTGAATGCCCACGGAAATGGGTTAAATGGACATTGCGGGGAGCCTCACATAGGGGAGGTGGGGAAGGACATACAGCTGGCCCTTGAACAATGCAGGAGTTAGGGGCACCAACCCTCCACACAGTGGAAAATCTGTATCTCACTTATAGCCAGCATCTGTATCTGAGGTTCCTCTGTATTCACAATTCCACATCCACAGACTTAAACAGCAGATCACGCAGTATTGTAGTATTTACTACAGAAAAAAAATCCACGTATAAGTGGACCCGTGCAGTTAAAAACTGTGTTACTCAGGGTCTACTGGAGTGCAAAGCTGCTGGTGCCATGTACAGCAGAACTCTTCAGCCTTGCCTGCATATCTGCAGTCACCTGGGGAGCTTATAAGAATACTTATGCCCAGATCCCTCTTTCAGAAACTCTGAATTGTTCTAGGCTACGGATAAGGCATTGGGAGTTTTAAAAACACTTCTAGGTCATTCCAATGTGCAGCCAAAGTTGGAAGCACTGATATAGGGGAATTCTGTTTGAATATTATTTGGAAATGGCAGCAGCTGAGGTCTGATTGAATACAATGTTTCCATTGTTTTAAACCTCAATGGGAGAGGCACAGCCTTCTCTCCTAGCTGCCTTCTGAAACCCTGCCATCCTAGTGCTTGGCACATCTGGTGGCATAAATGACTGTCTGCTCCCTTTGGATGCAGTGTCAGGGGTGACTCTGAGGCAGTGTGGGGCCAGATTCTGAGGACAGTTCACAGTCCTCTCCAGAGCTTTCTGGTTGGGCTTTCTCGTGTCTACCAGTAAAGCTCAGTGCAGTTCCCTGGTGGTGACAAATCCCAGACTGCTAGAACACAGCGGAAGCTCCCGTGGAGAATTCTGCCAGCAGTCCACCTTGGCATTTGAACTACAGCACTGGCTCTCCTGGCTCTCCAGCCTGCCGGCCCACCCTGCAGATTTTGGTCTTGCCAACCTCCAGAACAGCGTGAGTGAGCCTCCATGAAACCTCTCTCTGTCTCTCATTCTCTCTCTCTCCCCCATCGTACTTCCCTCTCTCTATACTCACACACCCCCTATTGGTTCTGTTTCTCTGGAGAATCCTGGCTGACACACTCCTCTGCCTTTCCTCTCCCCTAGCCTCGCTTCCTCCCTCCCTGCCTGCCCCTCACTCACTCACCCCTCTCCGAATCACCTGCCTGCAGTCCCTGTGACTCACAGGCCTATAATAAGCTCTCAGAGCTTCCGTTTGACAAACTCTCTCTCCTCTCTTCATTCAAGAGTCTCCCGAAATTCCACATCATCCAATCAAGGAAACAACAGTCTGTCCTCCCTCAGATGAGTCCATTCAGGGGAACAGATTTCTGAAAAAAATCTAATGTGTGAGTGTTGCTTTAAAAATTAAATTCTGAGACTGTTCAACACATGACCATAAGGGGACCTGGTGTTCCAAAATTCTCTGCTTTACGGGCCAGGCTGCAAGGGGCTGGTCTGTACTGCAGAGTTTTGTCTTTGGCACATCTTCACACGTGCTAATGATGCTCAGGAGGCCACAGTCTTGGGTGCGGCTTCCTGATTGAGGTGCTAAACCCTCCAAGGCTACAGATTTTACAACCAAACTCACACTACCATCCTGCTCATGTGACACTGCTTACCAGGTGAACTGGGTGAGAAGGTGTAAAGAGGTCAGGAAAAATTTATAAGCATGTGTCTTCTTGCCTTCCTCCTGGAGGCAAAGCCCATTCTTACACAAGTTCAACACAAATGATCGATACATACAATCACTCTGGCGGCTCACCAACCCCGCCTGTGTTTACCTGCAGACCATCCCACGGTCAGAGGCCATTTGTATCTGGGATGAGAAGAATAGCCATGGCCAAACTATGGCAGTTACTGCAGAAGCCCTGTAAGGGTCTGCTCACTGCCCCCTACACTGTGGATGATGGAGGGCTGGGGGGCACTACCCCTCCCTTTCCTACCGCCTGTGCAGAGGGGTCTTGTGATGTTACTGCAACCACCACTAAACCACACTCTCAGCAGCCACTGCAGAGGCTATGATGGAACACACTGCTCCACCAATGAGCTACACTTCCAAAGACCCCTGAATGGCCCAGGGAGAGGAATCCTTGGGTAGCCAGAGGATAAAGAAAAC
Source organism: Hippopotamus amphibius kiboko (assembly GCF_030028045.1). NCBI lineage: Eukaryota > Metazoa > Chordata > Mammalia > Artiodactyla > Hippopotamidae > Hippopotamus > Hippopotamus amphibius. Next base: position 8,454,781 of record NC_080196.1, on the reverse strand, counting down.
CCAAGGTAAAAGCTCATATTTTGGGGGCTACTGCAATGTCAGAAGGAAGATGAGCTTCACAGGGAGGCAAAATTCAGTTAGTCCATAACATGTACCATCTCGGGTGACTCATTCGACCTTTTGAATCTGGGTTTCCTCCAATATAAATTGAGGGAGCAATCCTTACCTTGTCTTAGAGTTACTTTACGGATAGACTTTAATAACGAACCTAGAACACAGCCCTGTGTGTGGCACTCAATAAACATCCATTTCCTTCTCTGTTCTCTTAATTCAAAGGCTCTATTAATCCAATGAGCAATATGTTTATAGGTTATCATTTGTGATCTTGGTGGATTTAGTGTGAAATCACAGAGCACAAAGCAGGCACTGTGGGCACCGGGGTGAGAAGGCTTTAATGGGAGGGACACTAACATTGTCTGCATGACTTCACAGAATCAACAAAAGGGTCCCAACCATTCCCTAACTTAGAAAACAAATAAGATACCATTACAAATGACCCAACAATATAAAAATGAGAGAAGGCAATGAAAAATTATAAATGCCATAGACTCCAGCAATCCTAGTTTTTAGAATCCTCTAAGTCTTCACAAAGCACTAAACTTTCAGCAGACATCACCACTTCAGGTAGGCTTCCGTTAGGCCCCACTGCACCTCCCCCCGTCTTTCCATCCAACATATGGGAACACCTCCCAAGCAGTCCTTGCATTATTATAGGGCATTAAAGATCAAATCATTTTTCAATTAGCAAAAGACAAGGAGGCCCCCTCCTTGACATTTGGAGACAGAGTATTTAAAGTACATTTGCTAGTTTCAATTCTCTCATCTTGTAATAAGATGGCTTGGCAGGATGTCCTTACAATGGTAGTACACAGTTAATGGAGTGGGAAAGGCTATATATTCTCTCCTGGTCTTCAACAGCACTTTTCTCTATCTCGTGAGTATTCTAGGCCTACAATTAAATGGAATGATGAGAGCCCTCTGCTGGCTAAATTAACTCCTCTCTTTTCTTAGAGATATTAGAACAAATTATCTTGCTTTGAAAGTCCTATACCTTGTTCTTATTAGCAACTTGCTGCATGAACTTCATCTTTTCTCCACCTGTGACCCCTCACCCACGGATAAAGAGATGATGAGATGTTTTATTTTCAATCTATTTGATGCTCACACTCTGCAAAGGTCTGGGCAGATATTAAATCCTTCTGAAAAGATAAAACACATTAAAAAAATTAATTTTCAGACATTTATCTAACAAATATATATCGGGTATCTATAACAAGTCAAACACCATTCTATATACTAAAAGAGATACAAGGAAATTTAAAATATAATCTCTAATTGCAAGAAGCTCCTTGAACAGTACAGAAAACAACAGTTTTTTAGTTTTTTAAATGTGGTTTTTCTATAAAACTTAATCATCTTATCAAATATATATATTTTCTTCTAAGAGATATACTCTTAGGTTTTCTGTCTTTCTATCCATTTGGGTGCACGTAACAGGAATCTGAGCACCATTCTGGGCATTTCCATCTCCCACTCACCATTCCAATTACCCACCATGTCCTGCCAATTCTACTTCTCTTTGTTTCTACTGACACCAGCTTATCTTAGGGTACCATCATTTCAGATTATTACAAAATACTTTTAAAATATTTTAATTATTCTTGAGTGGTTAATGCATGCACATATTATAAAATTCAGAAAGTACAACAGAAATGCATAGAAAGCGTCTCTCTCATACCCATAATTCCCTAGCCACCCAGTTCCCCTCTACAAAAGCAAACTACAATTCCAATCTCTTGCATATGCTTCTAGAGATACTATATTCACATATAAGCACATACATATTTTTTTCACAGTAGTGACGCTGTTCTGCACCTTGCTTTCATATCTTTCAGTACGTGTTGGAGAAAACCATAAATGTGTGTAAAAAGGGCCGCTTTATTCTTTTTTAAGAGATTAATATAATTCTATTATAAGTGTACTACCATAATTTATGCAATCAGTTTCCTATTGATGGAAATTCAGATGGTTTCCAATCTTTTGCTATTATAAGTTGATGCTGCACTAAAGATCTTCATACAGACACTATTTTGCATATGTGTCAGAATATATTTAGGGAAATTCCTAGAAGTGGAACTGCTGGATGAAAGGAAATGTGGGGTGTTTTTACTATTTATAGTTATTGCCAAATCATTCTTCACAGAGGTTTTACCAATGTCTACACTCACTGACAAGATATGAGACCCTGTTTCTCCAAATCCTCAACAATACAGTGGGTTATACAGTCTTATGGATAGAAACAGTATCTCAAAATAGTTTTAATTTACATTATTCTCATTTTGAATGAGGTTGAGCATCTTTTTATGTTTAAGATGAATTTTAGTATGTATAATTTATATATATTTCTATGAACAGACTTTTATATCTTTTTTCCATTTTTCTGTTTTGAGGGTTTTTTTTCCCTTATTGAACTGTAGGCACTTATAGCAGTCAGCCTCCAATACAGCTCCAGGTGACCCCCACCTCCTAATATTCATATCCTTGTGTAGTCCCCTCTCACATTATACCAGGGTTGGTCTGAGTCAACCAATACAATATGGCAGAAGTGATGGTATGTCATTTTTAAGATTAGCTTGTAAAAGACACTGTACTTCTCTCTTGGTGGCACGCTTGCTTTTGAGATGCTTACTGTGGAGGAAACCAACTGCCATCTCAGCCAGCTGCCGATGGAGAAGGCCAGTGTTGAAGAACTTAGGCCTCCAGCAAGTGGACAGTGAGGAACCGAGGTTTCCTGCCAAGAGTCACATGAATGACCTTAGAAGTGGGTCGTCTAGCCCCAGCAGCGCTTTTAGATGAGACTAGCCCCAGCTGACAGCTTGACTGCAACCTCATCATGAGAAACACTGAGCCAGAACCACCCAGCTAAGCTGCTCCCAGATTCCTGACCCCCAGGAACTGAGAGATAATAAATGTTTGTTGTTCTAAGCTGTTAAGTTTTGAAGTAATTTATTACACATCAATCAATAATAATGTAGAACTTTAAATATATTAAGAAAATCAGTCCTTTCCTTCCTTTGAGTTTGAGCTTCTTTATATCAGTTTCAAATACTTCTCTCCATTTGTTAAATGTTTACTGGTCTTCTTTGTGACTTCTTTTTCATTTCTTTTCCTTCTTGCCAGGCAGAATTTTAAAAATTCACTATGTAAACATATGCAAACATAGTGAAATTTACCAATTTAGGGGAATACTTTTATACTCAGAAATGGTGAAAAAGAATTTATTTAAAAAGTTTCAAATTTCATTTTCCTCCTTTTCCAATAATAAAGGGCTGGGCCATTTGCACCAACCCTCCTGCTAAAAAAATTATAAAATAATTTTTCTAAAAATTTATAATATAATTTTCCAAACTCCTTGAAAGCATCAAATGAACAACAAGATAATGAAGAATTACCAGCACAAGTTCTAAGAGACTCCGAGAACCCAGAAAGGCAAGAAAAACAACCAAAACCTTTTGCCCTGAGGACATATGCTGGGGGACTTGTGTTACTGTTTAGAAGACCTCACAGAGTAAGAAAGACAAGTCAAAGCTCAGGGTCCACCCAGGGTGAAAGATTAATATTAGACACCACCTCTTACGTTAATGTAGAATCATAAAGGGAGAACCCATAGGATAAAGGTAAACCAGAAGTAAAACTACCTACCCCTCACTCCTCACTTCCAAAAATACCCCATTAGTCCAAAGATAGAGATGTTTTAATAGAGCAAAGAAGACACACATACACACACACACACACACACACACACAATCTGTCCTCGAGTAGTTCTACCCAGAGACCAGCCCTCTGAGGATTTATAGTGCAAATTCAAAACCCAGAAGTGGTTCAGAAAACTTCAAGCCATTACTTTAGTTTGAACTGGTTACAGAGAGGTAGTGCCCCTAAATGTCTGGAGAGGCAAATGCAAGACTGTCTAGAGAAGGGCTCCTTTACCTAAGTCATAGGAATCACCAAAAACCATGTGTCATGGACAATGAGCAGTTAAAAGTCAATGGCAACCAAGTCACAAGGGAAAAAGTCATGACGAGAAAGAAACAGCAGCAAAAGAAAAATACAAAACTATATAAACAGACCCTGAAAGATTTCAGATCCTGGAATAATCAGAGGCAAGTTATAAAACATCTTTGTTTAAAAAAATAAAGACGTAAAATGTGCAGTAAATAGGAACTTGAAAAAATGACCTAGCAGATTTGAAAAAGAACCGAGTAGAATATCTAGAAATGAAAACTACAAAAACATAAATTAAAAACTCAATTGATGGGTTTGAGAGCAGAATCAACAAAGCTAGAGACAGACTACAGATCAAAAGAAATTACCCCAACTGTAGCACAGAGAGACAAAAATAGAAAACATAAGGCAGTAGTTACGGGAAATAGAAGATTAAAAGAGGTCTACCATATGTAGAACCCAGAGAAAATTATATTTAAAAACCCACTACCAGAACTAACATGAATTTATCAATATTAGAAGATATAAGGTCAATATATAAGAATAAATTATCTTATTTAATAATAACAAAATTTGGAAAATAAAATGTTCAAAAACATTTACAGTAGTATAAAAACATAAAGTATTTAGAATTTTTAAAAATTAAGGTAGGATTTATATACAGTGAAATGCATTCATCTTAAATGTTCAGTTTGATGAGTTATGACTAATGCCTATACCTGAATATGATATCCCACACCTCCCGGCCCCAATCAAGATACAAAACATTTTCATCATTTTCCTACTGTAGACATCTGGGTCAACTTCAGTTTGACCCCATTATAAATAAAGTAGAAATTAACAAAACACTGTAAATCAACTATACTTCAATAAGACAAATTAAAGGAAAAAAGTCCAAACTAAAGGAAAAAAGTCCTTTTGACAATTTTATAAAATAAATCCCATGAAAAAGGCCCAAGGAATTTTGAACTTGTAGTGATAACTATTCTTATACGGCTAATATTTGTTGAACCCTAACAATACTAAACAATTTACAATAATCATCACATTCATTCCTTGTGCTCCAAAAAGTAGGTACAAGGAACCAAGGCTTACAGAAATTAACTTGCTTAACGTCACACAGCTAAAAGTTTGTGGATCTCCAATGAATATGAAGGAGGAAATTTTTAATTTACTATTTTAAGAAGTATTACTTTTGATAACAGTTTTAGTCAAATTTTTCTACACAAAAATTGAAATGATAATAATAAAACTGCATCACCTATGTACTACAGGGATCCAATGAGATCGTTTATTTACCAGTAATTCATTCTCTAAACAGAAAAGCATGATAAACAGATAAGATCTCATCTTCCCTGTTGTCACCATCATGATCATCTTTTCACCACTTACCAACTATGTGTCCTTAGGTATGTGACTATTAACTTGTAGAAATGGGGTAATAATACTTACATCTTATCATGATGATTAGAAGATATAACGTATATGAAGCGCAGTGCAGTAGCTGGCACTGAATAATCGCTCAATACAGAACTATTGCTGCTGCTCCCCTTAGCTTGTTCACACCACGGTTCTTGTTCACCTTTTCATTCCTGGCCAATCCGTCACTCCCTGGTAGGTAGGAAGGCTCCTAATCAGGCTCCATGATTCTCCCTCTCTCAGCCATACCAAAGCTTTGACCAAAGCAAACCATCAGAATACCCTTAGAAAAGTGCCTGTTATCAATCACATCAGGCTACTAATAATCAAAGTATTTGCAAACATCAGTGTCCTTTGTTCTCTCATGATCTTTAATTTAAACACTGTAGCTTTGAAATTTCACTAATGTGAATAAAGTGAACTGTGTGATCAATTTTTCTAAACATAAAGTGCCTCACATATAGCCACATTCGTTTTTACATAAACCAAGGAATATAATAAACTCTGTTTAGCTTTTTATATTATCTTTTAAGCCTTGAAATACTGAAATTATATTATCCTTAACTGGAACCATCATTTTCATAGGAAATTTTTTTTTAAATCACAATTTTTTAAACTTTATTGTTTATTGATTCATTCATCTTTGGCTGCCTTGGGTCTTCGTTGCTGCGCACAGGCTTCCTCTAGTTGCAGAGATTAGGGGTTACTCTTTGCTGCGGTGCATGGGCTTCCCATTGCAGTGGCTTCTCTTGTTGTGGAGCACAGGCTCTAGGTGCACGGGCTTCAGTAGTTGTGGCATGTGGGCTCAGTAGTTGTGGCTTAGTTGCTCTGCAGCGTGTGGGATCTTCCCAGCCCAGGGATTGAACCCGTGTCCCCTGCATTGGCAGGCAGATTCTTAAGCAGTGCACCACCAAGGAAGTCCCTTCAAAGCAAATTTAAAAGCTACAAGGTCTCACTAAATCACAGGCCATGTTCATAAACACAAACTAAAGGGACAGAGGCATAGCTCTTCTGATCTCATATCAACCAAAGGGGTTGACTGCCAGGTTGATTCTGCTGCATCAACTGGCACACAACCATTATTCCCAGCCAAGCCTATGCCTACAAAATAAAGCAACCACACAGACATCATGGGACTCTAAACACCATCAAGTCCCCTGGCCACCCTCTGCCTTCTCCCTCCCATGCTGGGGGATGTACCATTAATGTCAAGTCAACATAAGGAACCTCAGGGTAATAGGTTCCTCCAGGACAGATATGGCCAGGCCTAGGGCCACCTCCAGACTGATCCTCTAAACTTGTCACCCACCTCACTCTGGGTGTGATGCCAGTGACATCAGAGGGCAGGCTTCCTGCCCTTGCTATAATTTTCCTACAGCTGCTGCTTTTACCACCAATGCACTCTGTCCCCTCCACCCCCACTGACTATCATTTGGCTGCTGGCTTTCTGGTACAATCATCACTTCTGTTCCAAGTGTTATAGGTAACCTGCTACCTGAGGTTGCTATGCTTATTCACTTTTACAGCTTCCTCTATTGAGGTCACGTTGGTAGCTTTTTCTCTATTTAGGAACTTAAATGAAGTCCTCTGGTTGTTTTACAGTGGAAGCTATTCAGCAATGCACCATGCAACAGCCCAACTCCTCTTCCTCCTACCACCTTCTCTGTGCTCTAAAGAGAACTCTTGTTCTCTGACTGCCTCCAGCCCCAAGCAGGCCTTGTACTTCACCAGAACTCTCTGGCCACGGGTCAGAGGAAAAAACCTCATTTCCCCTTGCTGGAAGTGAGATGCAAATGTCATGAGTGGAGAAAGTTAGGGTTATAGTTTTTTCCCTTAAAATGCAGGGGCCTTTCTGCATAAAGAGTTCCTGGAACCCCAGTGGCCATATGTAAACTAACCCAATGGTCCTAGGTTTAGACACTCAAAACAGACAGATCAGCCATCAGGTGCTCTCAAGCTTTTATAGCCTCCAAACCCTAATGTGTAAATCCAAGAGCATAGCTGCAAGTAATGCATGTAATTAGCTAGCCAAACTCCTACCGCCTGAGGTAGCTCTGAGAAGTGCAGTGGTTTTTTTAAACCATGCTTTCCAATCACTTATCTTCAAAGATGATATTTTCCATTGCATTTATTCCCCAATCTGCACCTTTTAGTGGCAGGGATACAGGAAGTCTGTGAAGATATGTACAGATTTGTGGTTCACTACAAGTGAAGATGTGAACCTGAATCAACTGGAACATATACTTCCAAGACTCAAACTCATTCAGAAGAGCAGTCAAGGAAGCATCTTCCCTGGAGACCCTCACAGTAGCAGACATGTGTTTTCTAAATGGCTTAAGGCAGGCAGAGATTGCTACATTTGACCTCTGAGTGTGAATGAAAGCATGTCCTTGAGCCTAAATAAGCCCTACAAATTTCCAAGAAACAGTCCCTCTAATGAGCTCCTAAATGTTCTGACTAAATTTTTTTGCTAATAATCTCATTTTCACACAGACTTGCATATTACTTCCATTTTTTTAGAATAAAGGTGCATTTATTTATTGGAATATCAGCATGCAGATTGACACCAAGAATTATAAAACTAAGAGAGCTAAAGGTCAAACATATGAGCCTGAAGTAAAGTGAAAGCAGAGAAATAATTAAAATGGTAGTTATGCTTCTATTATTCATCAAAGTTTACAAAGCACTTTTACATATATGATCTATAATAATCCAAATACTTGGTGGCAAATAACAGAAGCTATTTCTAGCTAATTGCAGTGGAAATAAATGTATTCAAATGATAAAGTCTAGTTCACAGAATTTACATAAACACCATGGAGAACAGTGAGGAACTTAAGGGACTTGGTAGCACAACCAAAGTTATGCCACAGTCACTTCTGGTCTGAAAGGTGCCCCAGACTCTGCCACCACTGGGAATCTGCCACCATTGCTGTCATTCTCTGGGGTTGACCTCTAAAAGCACCTGAGTCTTTGGATCCTTCCCTCCAGATTCAAAATTCCAGGTGGGCTCATCTGATTGGCCAAGCCTGTGCCCTAGCTGTTAGGGTAGTAAGAAAAGACAATATCCATTTCCTTCACCCCTCACCTCTTGGTGTTCAATACTGACTGCAGTTTCTATTGCTGCATAATAGATTACCACAGACTTAGCAAATGATACAAATTGATTATCTTACAGTTTCTGTGGGCCAGGAATTCTGGCATAGCCTCAGCTGGGCTTTCCATTCAGGGTCTCATAAGACTATAATCACGGTGTCAGCCAGGCCGCATTCTTATCTGGAGGGTCAACTGGGGAAGAAGCTGTTTCCAAGCTCCCTCAGGTGGTAGCACAATTCACTCATTTGCAGCTGTATGTCTCGGGTCTCTGATTGCAGCTGGGGACCATTCTCAGCTCCTAGAGGCCGCACTCAAGTTCCTACCACGTTCACAGGTCCATCCCTCATGGGCAGTTCACAGTAAGGCTGCTTGCTTCTTCAGGGCCATCAGGATATCTCAGGCTTCATATCTCCCTTCAGGAAGGCCCAAGTTCCTCTTTTAAGAGTTCACTTGATTAATAAGAGTTCACCGGGTCAAGTCCATCCAGGATAATCTCCCTTTCGATTAACTCACAGTCAAGTGATTATTAACCCATTCATAAGAGTAAAATCGCATCATATTCACAGGTGTCACCACACTCAAGGAGAGGGGTTACACAGGGTATGTATACCAGGGGTTGGAATCTCAGGGTCCATCTTTGCATTCTGTTTATGACACTTACCAGAAAATGACAAGAACTACCACATCATCTCACTGGAGCAGCAGGTCAGGCATAAATTTTCTAATTTTATAAAGGAAAAAAATAAGACTCTGAGAAGTCAGGTGATTTGGTTGTAGCCACAGAGTTAATATGTGGCTGAACTGGACCATGACATCCAAACTTTTGACAGTGCTTTTTTCAAATATAAATGGAAAAAATAGTAGTAAATATAAACATTCATGAAAATAAATGATTTGACAATTGATGCTACAAGTTCTGATGGAGATAAGAAAGGAAGAGTAAAGATGGAGAATTATGACTAATGAGCCCATGGTCTGCTAGGGGAGGCCGTTATTCAGCTATGGGAAACAATGCCAACAAAGAACATGAGCCCTCTGTTTGATGTTAGAGGGAATGACATGCATCTGTGACATGACTGCTATTTTTATAAGTAGTAATTGAGAGCAAGTTTCAAAGGTGAATATTCAAGGTGACAAAGGTCTCCAGAAAAGACCAAGCAGGAGCTAGAGACATCACTGCCAAGGCCCTCAGTTTTCACCAGCTCTACTCCTCTGTGTATTCTTTGCTTCCTGTTCTCCCTTTCACAGTTCAGACACCACCCTGTTTTCCAAGAAACCCTCCTTGCACAGGATTATCAAAGAGAATTTGAGCTTATGTCAAGCTAACCATGTTACTTCCTTTATCATCATAGTGAAAGGTTACCAAAGAAGCTTTTGAAAGGCGAGATTTAGAAGGATAAAAGGGGTAAGGTTCTCAATGATTTAGTCTGATATTCTACAAATAACAAAATTTTGTTGTCTAAGTAAAAGTTTAATAGGTCTTTGAACCCACGTCTGTGTATGAAGAACCTAAGTGTAGAGTAGACAGAGCAGTTTTAAAAAATATATTCAAATGTGTCTGAACACATAATAACATATTTAACCTCTTTTATTCACATGTATACCACATGCAATGAGTAACAATAAAGTTACTAGGAAACCTCTGTGCTAATTTGGACCCTGCCACCATCCAGCTGTGTGACCTTGGAGATATAATTTAACCTATCTAGGCCTCAATTTTCTACTGTAAAAATAAGGAGTTAGAAAATTTGATTTCTAAAAGCCCCTCCATCTTTAAAACTCAGTAATTCTTCAATTGGCTAGATAATGTGCAATAGTCAATATTTGGGGAAGGCCGTCTTTACATGGAAAGATGTTAATTCACTTTAATCACAGGTGACCATGAACTTGGTTACATTTTGAATTACATTCAACTAAGAACATTATCCAGCCCCTTTCGTCATTTTGGGGTATTTGCCTACTGTAGAACTCTTTATCATAGCCATATATCTAGCCATCTAGAATCCCCCCTGCCCCCAACACACATGCCAGAAATACAGACAGCATAGCGACCAGGTTACCAGAGAGGAAGAGAGGAGTAGTTAGCAGAGATCTACAGAAGCAGAGAAGAAGAGAATAAAAAGTATGCAGCTTTCACAAATTGACATTACCCATGTGGATCACCATTAATATAATAATCACCTTATACAACAAGCATACTGTTTGACCCAATGCCCATATTTTACTTATTTTTTTTTTTTAGCATTTCTTTTCTCCATTATTTTCTCCCTTAGGCTCTTACTTAACTACAGTGAAAGATTAAAGGTCTCCATCACATGGTCTTTTTGGCCTGCCTCTGCTCTCTACTGTTTTAAAAGACTCCCAACACTTTTACAAACAACGGTCTATTTTAGCATAACCAACAAGATAGCCAGCTCTCTTCTCTTAACCCCTCGTGTTCAATTTTTACTGCAGAAGAACAAGGCACAGGAATGCTAAAACAGCATCCAGACTCTGTCTGAAACATAAGTGGAGTATCTGGGACATGTGCCCATTTTGTTTTTCCAATCTATGCAAGAGGAATGCATATTCTTGCCATGACCTTCTTAAAAGGCAACTGTATTCTTTTCCAAAGAGATATGGAAACACATTTTTTAGGAAAAGAAAAAAAGACTTTCCATTTTGTTACCATTTCTGTTTCACATATTCCTCCAACCTACACAGACTGAACATCCTATAAAGTCTATTTCATTGAGGTAACTTCTTCACTTAACAAATGATATTTCAACTTTATCTATAATTCAAATGTCAATGACTCCCTACTTGTTTACTATCTTACACTATTCTCTTTACAGCCAGAAATTACCTACAAATTGCCTCACTCAGTGGGCATATGTTTTCACTACCCAACCTCAGTTCAAGTCACTGTTAAACACTGCCTCCTTTGAATTCTGTGCCTTCTCTCTCTTCCCTTCTACCACCCTGACCACTCCTTTCTGTCATTTTGGGGGCTTTCTTCCTCTGCCTGCCCTGAAAATGTAGGCATTCTTCACAGCTCCACCCCATGGCCCTTGGTTCTCATTCTTCACACTTTTCAGGATTACATCCAAACTCATGGTTTCACTTACCATCCACCTAATGACAGCTTCTAAATCTATTTCTCCAACAAAGACCTCTTTTCCAGAGTTCAGAATTATGTACTGAAATTCCTACTAACAATCACCATTAAGATGTTCAACTGGGCTGTTTTAGCATGCTCAGGCTGTCATGGAAAACACCACAGAATGGGTGGCTTAAACAACAGAAATTTATTTCTCACAGTTCTGGAGGCTGGAAAGTCTAAGATCCAGCTGCCACCTGACTCAGTTCCTAGTTGAGGGCCCTGTTCCTGGCTGGCAGATGGCACCTCTTGCTGTGAGCTCACATGTCCTTTACTTGGGGGTGTGTGTGTGTGTGTGTGTGTGTGTGTGTGTGTGTGTGTGTGTGTGTGTGTGTGTGTGTGTGTGTGTGTGTTGTGTGTGTGTTTGTAGAGAAAGAAAGAGAGAGATTTTTTTGTCTTCCTCTTCTTTTAAGAGCACTGATCTCATCACACCGTCATGACCTCATGTAACCCTCATCACAGCCCAGAGGCCCCACTGCTAAATACCATCACATAGGGGATGATGGCTTCAACATGTGAATCTGGAGGGGACACACACATTCAGTACATAACATGGGCCAAAACCAAATGTCTTACCCTTCCCTCTTTCATATGCTCCACCTCTGCTGTGCTCCATCTCAGTGGAGGGCAGCACCACTCATCCCGTTGCCTAACTGGTAACCAGGAGGCCACCTTCTAGGTTCTCCATGTCTGCTTTCTCATCTGTAAAATAAGGATACTAACAGGATCTACTTCACAGAGAGTGAGATTAAATTAATTTATACATGTAAAATGCTAATAAAATCCAGGACACAAAGTAAGTTATCAGTAATGTTGCCTATCACATTTTTTCCTAAACTTCTTTTTACTAACCCCACAAAAATGCTTTAGATCTTACCTTATATAATATTCTTGGACTTGCAAACTTTCCCCAGCCCCGGCACTATCTCTGCTACCTTGGGTTTGAGCAGTTCACCGCACACATGGTATACTGCAACTGCCTCCTCACTAGTTTTTCCGCATTCTCTCGGCTATCTGCCTAACCCTTTCCACACACGGCTACGTGAGCGACCTTCTCAAATGACAGTTATCATCATCACAGTTCTCTGGCCAAAAGTCTTCAGTGGCTCCTCATGCTTTCAAACATAGTTCACATTCCTTAGCATTGCCTAAAATTCCCTTCACGGTGTAGCCCGCTTAACTCTCTAGCCCCTGTCGGAAGAGATGGTCCACCATGGGTGCTAAGTGTTTCTGCGCTCTTGCTGAGGGTGCCAGAGTACAAGAGTCATCCATCTCCTGACCCTGAGAAGTTCCTATAACTAGTCACATATGGTAACCACAGCATGACTACTGTGTAAGTGCTCACTCCCTTGGAGAGGGGGACTGGATAGCTGGCTGCTTGCATAAAAAGTGCTGTGCCCTTGGCTCTGGGTTTCTTAGTTGCAATGCAGACCCACTGAATGTATAGCATCCATCTAGGTCCATCACATCACTCATGTGGGACACGGAGGGGAAGGAAAACCAATGCAAATATGCTGATGCTCAGGATGCTTCCTATACCATTAATAATGAAGTCCTTTGTCTCTGACCCAATAGTCTTGTGTCATCTGCCAGCATCCACCAAACTGTACCAAGCTCACTTATTAGCTTGCAAATAGGGGGAAATTCCATATCCTTCACTTTTTGACAGCCCTGCCTCCTTCCGTCTTTTGTTCTCTCTCTTGTTCTATGCTCCAGTCGTACTCACCTATTTCCTGCCCCTGTGCCTTGAAAGATGCTTGTCTCTCTACTCCATATCTCATTTCCTTTGTTTTCAACCAGCTAAAAGCACTATTTCCTCCAGGAAGCCTTCCAGACTTTTAGTGTGATTTTGAACCATTTCTCTCTCCTTCTACAGTGCCCTGTGCAAGCCTCTACACAGCTCCTGACACATCGTACTGTGGCTTATTTCACTCACGAAGCTTCTCCACTGGACAGAAAGCTTCTTGAGGGTAAGGGTCATGTTTTATTTGTCTTCGTATGCCTTGTGTCTAGAGACTTTGTATCCTGCAACACTTGGCATGTACATGCTTAATAAATGGTACATGCCTGAATGAACGACGGGACCCTAATAGGCTGAACTCACTCTGAAAGATGAGCTTAGAAATAAATTACCCTCTATCTCCTTCTTTGCCCTCCACAGATTTTTTTTCTCTTTTTACCTTCCCATCACCTTTTTTTCTATTCTAAGCTACACCCTATTCTGTGTGCTTAGCTAGATGCAAATAGACTTAAGTGAGGCAGAAGTATGACTGCAAAGCAATAAGGTGGATTCCATGCACCATATGGGAAAATTAATTTCACCTTATGTAATAGTGCCTAAAGAGAGAGACTCAAACTTCCTTCGCTCTCTCAAATTTCCTGGGAGATTGCAAAAATGGATTAAGTAGCAGGGATGAGGTAGTGTTTCCATTTTTTAATATCTTAAAATCAATCTCTCCCCCGCCCCAACACACACACAAACACACCCCTTCTGTTAATAAAGAATGGGCCATGGTAAAACAAAAGAAACTGCTTGGCTTCAGACAGATTTGCTACTGCCACAGTGGAAATCTCAACTTTAAATGAGCCCTCTTTTCTGTAGACAATCCCCAGGCAGCAATTCCATAAATCTAGAAGGTATATCTTGACATGTGCTAAATAAATGCATGAGCTAATAAATAACATTCATAGTATAAGTGAGTAATCCCATGGAGGCTACTTTAGAAATAAACCTTTTCACAGGGAAACTAATAATATTTTCCTTCCTGAGGAAAGTATATATCCTCCCCTACTTGCCTAATTACCGTCCTGATTCTGACTGTATCTATAAGTTGTATTAACGATAAATGGCTAGGACCTCATCGTAGTGCACTTTGTTAGTGAGCCAGTTATTAAGCTACTCTCTCTCTCTGTCAAACCTATCCTTCCATACTAGGCTTTGTGACTCTGGCACTGACTCTGCAAACTCCACTCCTGCTTTGCAGTCCCCTCCATGTCTGCCTCTTCCATCAGGACGTACTAGGATATCACACTCCTTGTTTGTTTACCACTGTTGTCACTGTCATGCAGCCTCACCTCTTCATGATTCTAAAGAACCTAACGCTCCCATAAATGGCAAAGAGCCCATCCCCGTGGGGTGGCATCTTCATCGCTTGCTTTCATGTTCACTTCTGCTCGCTAACAGCACTCATGGCAGACGCACTGCTCTCCTTCCAGTCATGTCCTCCTGCTTCCCTCTTCCTTTTCTCCCCTCCCCTTTGCAGCACTCTGTGAGATCACAGCACTGTCCATTTATAGGAGAATCGCTAAAATACCAACTGAGGTGAGACCAAAAACTAGCAGCCAAGAAATAAATATTTGCGCTTGTGTGCTTAAAAATAACCAATCTGGAATGACATAATAGGGAAAATCCAGATAAAACAACATTTGCCCTGCTATGAAGTCACAAGTGGCTTTACTGCTGGATGTACTTTTTTTTTATTTTAAAAGCAAAAATAAACTCCTGCATTCCTTAAACTTTCTTCTCTCCAAAACACACCAAGGAATTAAAATTTTTCATTTAGTGTCCAGCATTACTTTTCCCATTTGAAAGAGGAATAAACTGAGGTGCCAGCAGTTTTAGTGTAAATCCCGTAATTTTCAGCTCAACTAATAACGTAAAGCTTCATTAATTTCTTGAAGAGATCATGCAGCTTTGGTGGGGTATGTAAAGAAGAAAAGAAAAAGAAAAGCAACAGCAGCAACTGCCACTGCTGCCACCCCTCTACTGCTGCCTGAGTTGCTTCCCTGGCAGATCACCACCTTGCTCTGTGCTCCCCTACCCCTCGCCGCCCTCCTGTGTTCTAGAAGTAGATGGAAAACTGATGAACAACTTTCAGGATGTTGATCAGCGGCCTGGTTGTTGCTCCCAGAGTTGTCTGAGAAATCTACCCTAGGGCTATTATCAATTTTTCAGGGGTAAATAACTTGAATAAAGATTTCAATAACGTTCTAAGCAACTGTAAATGGCAACTGGTAGAAACACTAGCTAGAACTTTCCATAGGCAAATGAGAGTCCAAAAAGATCTCAACAAGCAGATCAAGACGATTAATTAGGACATTCAAGTGCAAACCCATGTGTAAGATAAGGGAAGGTTGGCACATGTGATAGAGATGAGGCCGTTTCGCTGACTGAGGATTCAATATGAATCATTCACATGACACGGTCATTTATGTGATCACACAGATTGCAGGTTAGGAACCCCTGCTATGTGTCCTCTCAGTGCTTTGAGCTGAATCCTATTACAATGCTCATCACACAGTACTGCAACTGTCTCTCTTCCCTACTACACTGTAAGCTCTCTGAGGGTGGGGACTCTCTTTCTTTCTTTTTTTAATCCACAAGTCTAGCATAATATATAACCCATTGTGGGAACTTCATGTCAACTCTCAAAATGAAGCGTACAATAGCTTTTAACTATATTTAAACGATAACAAAATGAAGTTACTTGAAGATTGCAATACTATTTGTACTGTATTAAGGTGAGGTTATATGAGCCAGTATAGTGACGAAGGGTGAGTGCTCTGGAAGGAGTCAGCCTTGGTGCTAATCCTGCCTCTGCCACTTACTGGCTGAAGGGCCTTGATCAATTTCTTTAGGCTTTTCCATACTTCAGTTTTTGTATCTATAAAATGGTGATACATAATAAGCACCAATTTCATATGGCTACTGTGAGAATTAAATGAGGTAATACACATACAGTATTTAAGCAGACCTGGCACAAGGTAAGCATTCAATATATTTTAACTGCATGGTTATTATTAATAGTATTAAAATGATGACACTGACTCTGTAATTGAAGTTATGACAGTGACCTACTGGGATACAATATTTGCAACATATGAAACAAAGGAGTAGCATATAGAATATATATAAAGAACTTCAAAGTTCAATTTTTTAAAATAATATCAAAAATGAGGAAAAGAAATAAAAGGAAATTCACTGCAGTAGAAACAAATAGCCAACAAATGCTTAAACCCAGCTTATTAATAATTTGGAAAATGTAAAGCAAAATCCAGGAAATAACATTTCTTACCTATTAAGTCGGCAAAATTTCAAAGTCTGATAATATCAAATGTTGACAAGTATCTAGGGTGATGGGAACACCCACACAACAGGTGGTGGAAGTATAAGTTGGCCAAACACCTTGCAGGGCAATTTGGCAATATTTCTTAAAATTGAACATGTGCATATCCAAGAATTTGGTGGTCTTCACACCAGGGCTATTCAAGGAGTTCATGAACATAGAGAGTTTTACTGAGCTGGCCTAAGAGCCTACCTATGTTCGCAAAAGCTCTTTCCACAACTATCCCAAATCTTCAGTGTATTGTTCAAAAACCTTTATGTAACTAAACAAAAGAGAGGCCTCTTTTAATGATTACTGAGAACACCATAAAGCCTTCAGTCTCCTAGTCTTTCCTATATGACACACATTTCTGTTAAGAGTCAAGTCTGGAGTTTAAATGGAATATTCAGTTATGTGGTAGAGAGGAGTGGAAGTGATAACTTTTTTTTTAACTTCTACTATTTTTCCTCTATTATTCCTAGACTATGTTAAAAATTGCAACTCTGTTGGCAGTGGTGGGGCAGGGATAGTTCATGAGAACAACTACGACTTTTTCATGTATAGGCAATTTCAGGTGTAGGACATTCCTTTAGGCTATCCTCAATATTTATGTCTAAAATGTATCATCAGCTGGAAAGAAAAGCAGCTTTGAAGAGCCAAAGAAGTATATGTCAGTGACTGATTTTTTTTTAATTCACTTAAAATGTCTTCCAGGAACTAACAAACTGCCCAAAGTAAACAGAATAAAATCCACAAATGAAACATGTTCATAATTGCTTTCTGATCTGGTATGTGCTCTTCAATAAAGCAGTTAAAATTCACATGATAAAGCACATCATTAAACTTGTATTCCAGTTTAAGTTAATTCTCATCTAATTTTATTTATAAAACACTTAATGCTTTCTACTTAAGAAATAATAAAATTACATGTTTGCTTCTAGATCGATGAGTTTTAGTAGTAGGTAGCTTTCTCTTCCTTTAAATACTAGGAAAAGTTTTATCCTGAGGTCTAGAAATTAAGATATTTATACTTGGTTCTAATTTATTCCTCATAGCACAATACCAACAATCAATATATACCAACACAATACCAACACAAACACGTTTGCCAAAGAAACACTATGCTTTTTATCATATATCTCACTTCAAAAATAACTTACAATTTTTGCTAAATAGTATGTTACATTACTATAAATAGTGAGAAACCATCTCAATTCATTTCCTTATTTGTATAACTTAAAAGGTAAATAAATTAATTATATTACATCTGTATCACTTAAATCTCTTTATAATATGCATTCTGAAATTTATTTCCTAGTTGTAGTAGTATTTAATATTTACTCAATATTAGGTTCAAATTAAATTCAAGGAATACTTAATGAGATTTTTGAATCTAGTATTAACATCTGAATTAAAATGAAGTTAAACTATTTCCATCAGAAAATAAGTCTTATTTTGCTGATAGGTTTAAAAAAGGGAATTGGTTTTGGTTACATGGGGAAGATATTGTTTTATAAATTAAATGAGATAAATCTGCAGCTTCAGGTTTGATGAAAATATATTTTAAAACATGGTAAGATAAATATTTTTATCAGTAATAAAATTAACATTTTTCAAATTTTTCAGCTATTACGGAAATTATTGATATCCCACTGTGTATGCTAATGGCCCATTCCTGAGTTCACTTCACCTTCTAGTGCAAAGGGTCCAAGTCTTTTTGCTTCTCAGCCATTACTGCTATAAAAATGGGGTTGGGACAGAAATAAAATCAATGCAGCAATCTGTATTGTTCTAGCATTGTGCCACTCATCACTGGATACAGGAACTAATCAGAGAGAGAAGCACCATTTCAAGAGAAGCATTTTCAATGATATTTTATTTTTTCTGTTTAACAAATTACAATATAATTATTTTGTAAAAAAAAATTTATCTTGATCAATTATGTAACAATAACAATTGCAACAACTCAATCTACAAAAAAGTTTAAACACAGCCTTATGATCCCAGGAAATAAAACATATTTAAAAATTTCAGTTTCCATCCATAATTTTGTCAAGGAGAAGCATGATAGGGTGGTTCAAAAAGAGACTTTCTGGCATAAAAATATATTATGTGAAGATAAAATTCTGTGGGAGAATTGGAATGGAAAGGAGAAAATGGAAAAAAATAAACTTTCCATAGGAAATTATGCATGCATTTTTCATAATGGATTATGGTTATTGAGTCAAATTGTTATGGTATTTAGATGCCTTTGGATACACTTAAAAGGGTAAGCATTTTATTTTGAAGTGTTAATATTTACAAAATGACAGAAATTTTATTCTTTGGAACTGTTTAAATCTATGACTTAAATCCTTAAATATCAATGTTAAACTGTGTGAGGGGCATGTAGTTTTTCCAAATTCTCTTAAGGGTTATATGAAAAATAAATTTGAAGACTTATAGGTTAAATTGTGTCCCCCCACCAAATTCATGCGCTTAAGTCCTAACCCCAGTACTTCAGAATGTGACCTTATTTGAAGATAAGGCTTTTATAGAGGCAATCAAGTTAAAATGAGGTCATTAGGGTGGGCCCAAATCCAATATGATTGGAGAACTTATAAAAAGGAAAATTTGGACACAGAGACAGACAGGAAAGAACGTGAAGAGACATAGGGATAAAACAGCCAACTACAGGCCAAGGAGAAAGGCCTAGAACAGATTTTCCCTAATAACCCTCAGAAGGAATCATCCCTGCTAACACTTGATTTAGGCTTCTACCCTCCAAAACTGTGAGAAATAAATTTCTGTTGAATAAGCCTCCAGTCTGTGGTACTTTATTATAGCAGCCCTAGCAAAACATGCGAAGACCACTTGCCTGGAGAAACTCTCTCACTTGTAGACAAGGAGAAATATAAAGGGATATTATTGCCTCATTCTTTGCATTAGGAAAATAGATAACTAAAATGTGGTGCCCCAGCATTCCCTGTTTAGTGCTAGGGATGGGTTCCTGGAAACGGGAATGCAAATCCAGGCCTCTCTGGCATTTTCCCTTTGGAGACATGCTCCTAGGTATCTAAAACTGGCAAATGCTCTTCCATTCTTTTCAAATGTCTTAAAGGCATGCATGCTTTGGACCATAGTTTCCTTTTGCTTCTTTCCACACAAATGTTTGGCAATCTTTAGGGTTGCAGTGATATTTCTGACACACTTCATAATGTCAAAGGACTTCTACCAGTCCCTAAACTGCAGGCTAATTTTTATCCTTCACATTCTTTCAAACGTGCCCCTTCCCCCATGTCTATAAAACTTGTATTTCAAAATCCAGCATGATTCTCTTCCTTTGTTTCTTTGCAACAAGGCTGGTTCTATTCCCTATTATGTTAAGGGGCAAAATTTGGAAGAAACTAAAATAAATGACAGAATTAAAAAAAAAAAAGATGGACTGAGGTGACAGATGGCAGAATGGAAAGACAGACAAGTATGTGATAAAGTGAGTGTGGTAAAAGACCAAGGTAGAATCTATATTGGGGGTATATGTAAAAAACTATTATAAAAACTTAAAAAACTTCAACTTATCTGTACATTTTCAAATTCTCAAAATATTGGAAAACTATGAAAAAATAAATGGCAGACAGAATGGCTACAGCACAGAGTAAACAACACAAATTACAAAACAGATTTAACTCAGGTGACCAAGGTAGATCTCAACTGTGATAACTCACGTTGATAATGTGTCCTTGATATGATGTGATGAAAATGGCACTTTACCTTTGTGATTTTCTTACCACAAACAGAGAATCACAGTGTAATCATGAGAAAAACATTGGACAAATCCCAACTGAGGGACCATCTACAAAATACCTGAGCAGTAAAACTTAAAACCTTAAGGTCACTGAAAATAAGGAAAGTCTGAGAAACTGTCACAGCTTAGAGGAGCCTAAGGAGGCATAAGGACAAAACGTAATGTGGCATCGTGGATGGGATCCTAGAACAGAAAGAGACATTGGGTAAAACCCAGGGAAAGCTGAATGAAGCATGGACCTTAGTTAATAAGCATGTATCAACGCTGGTTATTCATACGAACAACTGCACCATACTAATGCTGAGATGTTAACACCCCGAGGCTGGGGGTGGAGTAAACAGAAACTCTGTTCTATCTTCACAATTTTTCTGTAATTCTAAAACTGTTCTAAAATAAAAGATTATTTTAAAAAACATATAACAAATAATCACCTAAAGTAATTAATGTTGCTTTGTAATTATAGGTGCTGTCAGACATATAACCTTCTAAATGCAGTTATAAGGTCTTTATCTGTGTGTTCCTATAGAATAAATGCTTTTATTTCCAACACTGACCATTTTAGTACAAGGTAAAAGCAAGAGCAACACAGGAGTTACGTGTGGAATTAAAGTATCTAGTCAGTTCAGCTAGTATCAACTTTTTGTTTTTGTTTTTTGCTTTTTTTTTTGAGGATGGGGATGCAAGATGATATAGACCGAACCAGCAAAAAAAATGGGAGTGATGACATTTTCCCAGATTTGAGTTGGTAATACGTGTTATACAAATGCAAACATATTAATATAAAAATATTTTATGAGAATGCCGTGTCCTTATTCAACTTATTTATAATAGGCATGTACAAGATTTCAAAGTGTATAAATGTACTAACTGCAATGCTTCTAAGACATCCATCTTTATTGTTAAAGCTACAGAAAAATAGCTTTAAAAGCAATGTCCTTCAGGGAGTCAACTTTTCCTATTTTCCCCCTCTTTGGGGCCCTCTGCTGGCTGCTTCACAACCTGTTACCTAGGCCCTCCTCTCCTAGAGTCTCCCGCTATTTGCTCACGGGGCCTTCTTCCTCAGCCATGTAACTCTCGCTTATTCCTTAAAAAAAGGGGAAAAAATGGCTTTAGTCGGCCCCCAAATAGGTTCAGTTCCAAAGCTTTATGGGTTTTTAAAAAATAACATTTTACATTATACTGAAAATTGCAAAGTATTTCCATATATATGGTATCGTTTGATTGTTACAGAAATCTTAAGAAATAGTCTTTTATTGACTAAGGAAACTGGGACATCAAGGGTAAGCTGAAGGGCATACCTGACTCTTGATGTTGGCCATTCTTCCTCTTGTCTACACGGCATCCAATTACCCTTGAAGCATGTGGCGAATCCTCCATCTTATAAGGTAAACATGCACGTTCCCAGCCTCTGTTTCAAAGTGCACACTTTTGTCTGGCTTTTTTCACCCAGCATAATTATCTTGAGATTCACCTTGCTGCAGGTATCAGTAATTAATTCCTTTTTATTGCTAAGTAGTAACTTGTGTAGAGAGACCACAATTCATCTATTTCTCTGCTGATGGGCATTTGGGTTGTTTCTAGGTTTTGGCTATTATGAATGAAGCTGCTATGAAGAGTCACGTGTAACTCTTTATATAAGCATATGCTTTCACTTCATCTGAGTGCATACCTAGGGTGGAACAACTGGATAATATGGTAGGTAATGTTTACCTTAAGAAACTGCCAAGAACTTTCCAAAGTGATTGTACCATTTTGTATTCCCATTAGCAATATGAGTCCCAGTTCCTTCACATTCTCTGCAACATTTGGTATGATGTCTTCTTAAATTTTAGCCTTTCTAATAGGTATTAAATGATACCCCATTGTGGTTTAATTTGTACTCCTCTAATGATGTTATCTTTTCATGTGCTTATTTACTATCCATGTATATTCTTCACTAAAGTATCTTTTTCAATATTTGCCCATTTGAGTTGTTTGCTTTCTTATGACTGAGTTTTGAGAGCTCTTTACATATTCAGGATACAAATATTTTCATATTTTCTTCAGCCTGTGACTTGCCATTTTATTATCTTAAGAACTTCTTTTAAGAATCAGAAGTTTTTAATTTTGACAAAACCTATTTTATAATTTTTCCATTATAAATTGCTTTCAGTATCACATCCAAGAAATCTTTGTTTAATTCAAGGTCTCAAAGATTTTTTCCTATATTAACTTATAAATGTTCTATAATCTAAGGTTTTGCATTTAGCTCTATGATCCACCTGGAGTAAATTTTTGTATATGGTGTGAGATATGAATTGAAGTTCTTGTGTGTGTGTGTGCCTGCACACGTGCACACAAGTATTTAGGTATTTGACTGTTCTAGTATCATTTGTTAAAATACTATTCTTTCTCCTTTGTACCTTTATCAAAAATCAGTTGTCTAAATATGTGCAGGTCCATTTCTGGACTCTATCCTGCTTCACTGACATTTTTATCTATCTTCATGCAAATTTTTATCACTCTAGCTTTAAAGTAAGTAAAGACCTTTCTCTTTACTTATATAGGCATTTAGTACTATAAATTTCCTTTCAAGTAGTACTATAGTGGCATCCTACTAATTTTGATATATTGTGTTTTCATTTTCATTTAGTTTAACACATTTTCTAATTTTTCTTTTGACTTTTTTCTTTGACTTATGGGTTACTTAGAAATACTATTTTATTTCCAAATATTTGGGCACTTTTCAGATTTCTTTCTCTTTTTGATTTCTTTTTTTTTTTTTCTTTTAATTTACTGGCTGCTTTGGGTCTTCATTGCTGCACATGGGCTCTCTGTAGTTGCGGAGAGCAGAGGCTACTCTTCATTGAGGTGCGCAGGCTTCTTATTGCAGTGGCTTCTCCAGTTGCAGAACATGGGCTCTAGGCACACGGGCTTCAGTAGTTGTAGCACATGGGTTCAGTAGTTGTGGCTCGTGGGCTCTAGAGTGCAGGCTCAGTAGTTGTGGCACACGAGCTTAGCTGCTCCGCAGCATGTGGGATCTTCCCGGACAGGGCTCGAATCAGTGTCCCCTGCGTTGGCAGGAAAATTCTTAACAACTGCACCAGCAAGAAGGCCTCTTATTGATTTCTAACTTAATTCTTTTGAGCAAAATAACATACTTTGCATTACCTGAATCCTCTGAAATGTATTGGCAATTGTTTTATGGCCCAGAACATTGCCTATCTTGGTAGATTCCACATGTATTTTAAAAGAATGTCTATTCTACTGTTGTTGTGTAGTGGGTCTTCCATCAATGTTAAATATGTCAAATGGGTTGATAGTGGCTTTCTCACTTTCTGTATCCTTACTGATTCTCTCATCTTATTCCATCAAATATTGAGAGTTTGGTATTAAAATCTGCAACTAAAAATGTGGATTTGTTTATTTCTCCTTGCTTTTGCATTTTGAAAATTTGTTATTATTGGCATAAAAATTTAGGATTATTACATTCTCTTCATAAACTGACATTTTTTCATTAAAAATAACTTTTTATTCCTTGATCATTCTTTGCTTTGAAATCTATTTTATCAGATACTGTCATTCTAGCTTTCTTTTAATTAAGGTTAGCATGTTATATCTTTTTCCATGATTTTATTTTTAATCTATTTGTATCATTACATTTAATGTGAGTTTCTTGTAGGCAGCATATAATTGGACAATTTCTGTTTTTAAATTGAGGTATTCAGACAGTTAACGTAATGACTGATATGATTAGGTTCAAAGCCATTATTTTGCTGTTTTCTCTCTATTCTTGTTACACGGTCCCTCTTCTCTGTGCTCTTCTGAATTAATTGAACATTTTTATGATTCTGCATTATCTCCTGTGTTGGCATCTTAGCTACAACTCTTTGTTTTGTTATTTGAGCACTGCTTTAGCATTTATAGTATATAATATACATCTTTAACTTATCACAGTCTACTTTTTAGTAATTTAGTCTAGGGCTTCCCTCCTACTGAGGTGAGACCCTTCTAAGCAATCTATTCAATGACCCATTTTCCAGCCAGGCTGAGCACAGGTACTATTTGTGCTACTGTATAAACTCTAGATACTGTTCCCTCTGACCACCCTTTAACCTTTTAGGAGTTCATTCTCTGGCCTCAGACAGTGTTTGTAATCATGAATGCTGCTCAGTACTCATCTGAATACTCAAGGGGGCCCTTATGCATATCTCCAGTTATCCTTCTATACAGCTCTCTCCTCTCTGGTGCTGCAACCTGAAAACTCTAGCTACCTTGGACTCCCTGGAGGCTCCACCTCCTCAACTCAGGGTGTCCAGCTGGCTCCTCCTGGGTTCACCCTCCCTTCACTGTAGCCTAGAAACTGTCAAGGCAGCAAGCTGGGGCATTTGTAAGGCATATCACCCATTTTCTTTTTATCATCTCTCAGAGATAACTGTCCTCCATCACTTAATTGTCCAAAGTCTTAAAATCCATTGCTTCATATATTTTCTCTGATTTCTTATCTTAGTTGTTTCAGGCAGGAGGGGAAATCTTGTCCCTCTTACTCCATTTTGGCTCCAGGTAGAACTTCAGTCTGCCAAAACCCTTCTTCTTTTTTATATATAAATTTATTTATTTATTTATTTAATTTATTTATCGTCTGCGTTGGGTCTTCGTTGCTGCACACGGGCTTTCTCTAGTTGCTGCGAGCAGGGGCGACTCTTCATTGTGGTGCACAGGGTCCTCATTGTAGTGGCTTCTCTTGCTGTGGAGCACAGGCCCTAGGTGCATGGACTTCAATAGTTGCGGCACACAGGCTCAGTGGTTGTGGCTCACGGGCTCTAGAGCACAGGCTCAATAGTTGTGGCGCATGGGCTTAGTTGCTCCGTGGCATGTGGAATCGTCCCAGGGCAGGGCTCGAACCCGTGTCCCCTGCATTGGCAGGCGGATTCTTTACCACTGCGCCACCTAGAATGTCCTGCCAAAACCCTTCTTAACAATTCCTTTCAACTTAAATAAGACAGAGGCAATATCTATTGTTCACAAATAAGAATTCAAACACGTACACATGTACATTTTGCTTATCTCATATACTCAATTTATCTCCTGGTCCTGTCAGTTTTATCACTTAAACACCTTTTTAATAGCAATACTGCACGTTTAGATAGATAGACAAGACAAAACTCCTTAACATGCCTGCAGAGCTCCCCAAGGCCTTGCCCTTTCCCACCCAGCTTCAACCCTGCTTGCCTCTTTTCACTCTGCCATCCAGCTACAGTGGACTTGTTTCAGAATTCTTGTGCTTTTCTGCCAAAGGCTCTTTTTCATGCTGTTCCCCCCACCTAGAACACTACTCCTTACCCCTTTTGGTCTATTCTTTATCTATTTTGACTCAACATAGGATACTCAGCAGCTGGCATAGAGCTGAGCACACAGAAGACATATTTTCCAAAAATGAATGAATGAATGCGTTAGATTAAGTTCCTTGACTAAGGTAACACAGCAATAAGCTGGGAAACTAGAATTGGGCTTCTGATTCCTGGCCCAGTTATAAGTTTCACGTGGCATTTGAATTAAAAGCTCGAAAGAACTTAACTGCTGTCAGCCTCCCATATCCATTTTAGAGATGTTAGTAATGGTACCCAGCTTGCAAATCTCTTGGAGTGTCAGTCCCTCCACTATTAGTTTGTGGTGCATTTGGCCTAAAGAACTGTTATGCTCTGAGGTTATTTATGGGTGATTCTAGTCTTTGGGAATTTCAGTTAATCTAGAAATTGGTCTAAGCATTAGTTTTTGATGATTTAGCTGTGTTCCTTGTGAATTAATGATGACTAATGACAGGGACTTAGAACTGACACCCCTAGGTATTTAGCTGTTCTAAATAGCACATTAAACAATATAACACTTAAAGTTTATGTGCCTTAAAAAATATTTTCTGAAAACCCAGGAGGTGAACTGTAAGTGTTGTATTAGTTGCGTTAAGAAATAATTTCCTAGCTCCAGAGGTGGAGCCAGAAGCAGATTCTTCTTCCTCTAAATGAATGTGCCCTTCACGAAAAACACAGGCTCATAATGACTGACAGTATACGCATTCCAGTTCCCAAGCTTCTAAGACCCAATGCCTAAAAGGGAGAAGCATGCAAAACTGAATTTAACCATGAGTAAAAATCAGATAAAACTCAAATTGAGAAACAGATCTCAAAAGTATCAAGGTCATGAAAGACAAAAAGACACTGATGAACTGTCCCAGACTAGAGCCATGACAACTAAATACAATTGTTAATGCTGTCTTGGTTCCTAGATCTTAGAACATTAGTGTGACAACTGGTAAAATCTGAATAAGGTCTGTCAACTAATCAAAGGTATTGTGTGTACTGTTTTAACTTTCTTGGTTTTGGTCATTGTACTATGGTTACATTTGTGGAAGCTATAAGAAGAGCACATGAAAACTTTTGGAACTATTTTTACAATTTGGTTGTAAGACTAAAATTATTTCATGGTAAAGTGTTGAAAACATCCCCCAAATGAATTAATAAACAAACAAAAAACACAAACAGGTGAATACATCCAAAGAGAGAGAGAGAGACAATTTCTGTGCAAAGAATGTTATAAATATTTAAAATTTCAGGCAGGTTTCAAAGCACAAAAACAAAATGAAAGGAAAAACAGAATTGATTCTCTTGGGCCTACAGTTCTTCAAGAAAACTCAGTTTTTCTTTATATGATAGAAGAAAAACAGAGCCACCACCACTGGTCTTAGCAGATGCCATAGCAGTAGTACAGAACTGACACCTGACCTGTTGCCTCTGGCTGCCCTGCAAATGGGGGCCTGGAAGCCCTAATTCTTATGGAGCCTGTTGGGTATAGGCCTATATTTTCCTCTGTAGAGTTGTCTTAGGTTCTAGTGCCTTTGCCTTTCCATGAACATTTTAGAATAATATTGTCTCTATCTATAAAAATTCTTGCTGTGATTTTTACAGGAATTGTATTAAATCTGTATATCAATTTGGGGAGAATTAACATCTTTACTGCGTTGAGTTTTTCAATTCATTAACATGGAATACCTCTCCATTATTTAGCTTGCCTTTGATTTCTTTCATCACTGTCTGATAGTTTTGAGCATATGAATCCTGTACATGTCTTGTTAGATTTACATCTAAGTATCTTATTTTATTTTTTTTAGGAATTGTAAATAGTATTGTATTTTTAATTTCAGGTTCCACCTGTTAATTGCTAGTGTATAGAAATACAATAGGTTTTTTATGTTGACCTTGTATCTATACTGAACTCACTAAATAGTTGCAGGAGTTATTTTGTACGTTCCTTGGGATTTCTATGTGGAGCAACATGCAATCTGAAAACAGGGAAAGTTTTATTTCTTCCTTTCCAATGCATACGCCCTTCAGTTCCTTTTCTTCCTCACTGCATTTCCAGTTCTGTGTTGAACAGCAGTTGTGAGAGTGGATATCCTTGTTTGCCCCCCATCCTAGAAGGAAAACACTCAGCTTTTCCCCATTGTCTGATCTTAGCTATAGGCTTTTTCATGAACATTCTTTACTAGATTGAGGAGGTTCCCCTCTATCCCTATTATGCTGATAGTTTTTATCATGAATGGGTGTTGGATTTTGTCAAGTACTTATCCTCCATTGATTGATATGATCATGTGACTTTTCTTCTTTAACCTGTCAACATGGTAGATTATGCTGACTGGTTTCCATATTGAATCAGGCTTTCATCACAGAACAAACCCCTGTTGGTTATGGTATATAATTCTTTTAAATTTCATTTATTGTTGTTGTTATACAAAAATAATTTTACTCATGCATATTGTCCCAGAATGATCTTTCAAAACATAAATATGACTGTGTAATTACTCTGCTGATATCCTGTAGTTACTTCCAATTACCTGCTGGAAAAAGATCAAAGCCTCATTCTGGCCCAGGTCATGGCACAACCTGGCTCCTGCCATCCTCACTGTCTCACCTTGTGCTGTTTTCTCCTTTTCTTCTGTGCCCCTTCACGTGATTCTCTCTACCTCTGACACTTCTCTCACCTTTTACCAAATTAACTACTACATACCCTTCAGATCGTGGCTTAGGGTTCCCCCTCTACCCAAATTAAGTATAGCTCTTTTTATTTAACCTTCATAGTCTTATATCAATTTCCTCTGTACACAGCTTCTATGTGTTATTTAATGTCTTCCTCTCCCACAGATGTCAAGCTTCACATGGACAGGGACCATGGCCATCTTAGTTTCCATAGTAATTTCCTTACCTGGTAAACACAAGGCATCTAAATACTTGCTGAATGAACGTATCAAAGGAAGTCTCAGTGGAGGGGTAAGCAAAGGTACACGTGCAGGAAGAATAAGTGGGTTCAGGGTCGGTGTCCTGGGAGACAAAGCTCACAGGGCAGGATTTTGATTTTCAGATGGAAGAAGGAGTGCTCTGGCTTATAGACAAAGGGGAGCCACTGGCTTCTGGACAGAGAAGGCACCTGAACTTTTTTTTATCAACTGTTATAAACTTATATAAGATGATCTTTCAGTAACAAATATGCTTATTACTCACTTATATGCATGTATATAAATTGATTTGATCTTCAGGATCAGCTTTAAGAAACAAAAAAGGCAGCTAATAAAACACTTTGGTGATCTCAGAAAGTTAAGATCAGAAACTATATTCCAAAATTTTGCTAATGACTTTGAAAAGCTGAATCTAAGCCAAATCTAAGCTCTTTTTAAACCTGTGTTTAAGTGTTCTTTCACTTAGCCATATTTGATTCTAATGAAATCTCTTTTCCTCATCTGCAATTCAACACTTTCCTGAAACTGCTCTCATCCTCTGTTCCACTCCATCTTTTCTGTCTTTTCCTCATCCTAATCGCAGGCCTTCCCCAGTGTTCTCACCCTCACCTGTGCCTCTCCTCAGGTCTTCGTCCCAACTGAACAGCTCTTCACCTAGCATCCCTGTGCGGATAATTCCCTCACTGGCCGCTTTTAATGATTATGACCTCAAGGATCCCTGGCTAGAGGCCAAGTTCTGCAGCTGGTTTCAGGGTCCCAGGATCTCCCAAGTTCTTTTATTTAGAACCCTCCCACAGTCTGCTCCATTGTAATCTAGGGTTGGATAAAGAAATCCCTGGGTATGTTGTATATGGATGGTAAGATTTTATTGCTATTAATTCCCCATAAAATCTTTTCCTGAAGAAATGGAGATGAGTCCCAAACACACTGAGTACAGTTCAGCTCTACCTCTGGGAATGGGCTATTTTCTTCTACCTCAAGAGTGAGTTCTGAGAAAATGACTCACACTTCCCTAAGAAAAATACATCTTGGTTGAAGCTCAGAAGCATTTAACCACAGATTTATCAGAAGCATTTAAAAGATGTTGATTACCTGTGTAATATCAACATCCATTTCTCCCCAGTTACCCAGTACTCCACATTATCAAGGGAATGTGTATACTGTAATAATAACTATTCTGTGACCACAAAGTAACATTTCCCATTACCTCCTTATTGCAAGATTAGCTAAAATAGGTGTGTGTGTATGACTCAGAAACTTTTTTAGAGGTTCCAGATGCTGTTGTTTGCTCTCTTAAAGCCATTGTTTTCCTTTCTAGGTGCACAGGTTCACTGTGCACGTCAGCAACTCCAAAATTTACATTTTTAGCCTTGACTTCTCTCCAGAATTCTACCCCCAGATTTCTATCTGTTTGACAGACCTTCCCCCTTAAAAATTAACTGTGACTTCCTTGAAAGCAGGAGCAATATTTTAATCTTTAATAATTTAAAATTTTAATTTAAATTTTATGTCCTCCATCCCTAGTACAACACCTGCTATAGAGTAGACACTCACAGATGTTAAAAAAAGAATGGATATTATGTAAGACTACAAGATGATGGAATAATGTCTGTGGAAAGCACTTAACAGTCAAATATGTTGGCATAGGTTACTACTTTTTTAATTAACAAGAATAACAACCAACACTTGCATTACACTTGAAGATATGTTAAGACTGAAGTAATGAATTAATACTTTAAACTTAATTTATCACCATCTTACTCAATGTGGCTGCAACCTTAGCTCCTACTCCTACTCCTACAAACTAGTAAAATTACTTTAGTCACTGTCTCTGAAACACATTATCTTTATTTATTTGCTTCTGTAATGCCTTTCTTCTAAAATTGGATTCCTATATACTCTTACTTAAATTTTCCTCGATGATCCATCTAAACTCCCACTGCCTGTATAGAGCATTTTCTTTATCTTCCAAATTCATAAAACTCATGGTCTAACCTCCTAATGGAGAATCAAGATATGGTTGTAACCATATGTCTAAATTCCAGCTCTAGCACATTCTGTGTAAACTTCTCACTTAACCTTCCTGAACCTTGTTTCCTGATCTGTGGAGAAGAGATACTAATAAGGGTTACATGAAATAATGTTTATAAAGAACCTAGCTAACATGTGCTAAGTATTCAATGAAGAGTAGCTATAATATTATTACTATTTGCCATCATGTTTTGTTGTGGACTTCCAATGTACACATCATTACTCCCTACATTGGAGGTATTTCTTTGTCATTCTTTAATCACCAAGAGCTATGTCTTACTGAAGGGCTTGCTGATTTATTTAATCATGATTTGTTGTTATTGTTGTTGTTATTATACCTCAGCTTGTATAATACCTTACAGTGCACAAAGCAATTTCATGTACATTATCTCAATTTATCTTCATAACCATCTAGTGAAACAGGCCAGGCAAATATTGTTAGAACCTATAATTTACCAAATAAGAAATAGACTCAGAGGACTTTCACTTCCATCCAAATTGAATTATCTAGTACTACACTTGTTATTCCACTATAAACAAATATAAACCTAGACAAAAATGTATGAAACAACTGTTTTCAATTATTGGAAAATAGGCAGTACAAAACTGTAATCATTGAAAGAACGAAAGCAAGTAAGGTGAGCACGACAATTTGGCCAACTTTCTTCCTGCAGGCAGTTGCTGGACCTTGACACAGGATGAGGGAACCCAGGCTGAGCAGGGCAGTCTCTTGAATTATGAATACAGACATCTGAATCCAGAGAGGCTAGAGCAGTTAGAATACATGGGACAAAGTATTGGAGAAATCACAGCTACATAGAGAAAAGGCTTCAGAGATCGAAAGAGGGCTACTCTTGAATTTTTGCTTAATATTAAATGGTATATATGTTCTAGGGTGAATTTCCACAAAGCCAGGCATAGAACAACTACCATAGATAATAGAGCTGAACAATCTCTAGAGTTCATCCTAGCAGTAGGAGCACTTGCATTCCAACCAGCCACAGTGAAGAGAACACACTGAACACCAGGAAATTAGTATGGGCCCCAGAAGAGCCATCCTTTAGAAGTAGAGCTAAATTAACCCTAAAATAAAGGCTACCCTTGGGCTGCCTTAATAAAACTTAAAAACAGCCTAAAAGGGGCCAAACTGATGCAAAAATAACTTAAACACCTACCAAAACAAAATACAAACTCATTAAAGGAAGAAAAAGGAAAAAAATCCAGCCCTTAATCAATGTAATATTCACATCCTCCATCAATCATCCCACCAATAATCCCTGCACAAAAGCAGGGAAATGGGACAATCAAGGGGAAAATCAGTAAATCAAAACAGACACAGAAAGGACAAAGATGAGGAAGTTATCAGAAAAGGAATGTTAATACAGCTGTTATAAATATGTGCAAGTATTTAAAGAAAAACACGAATGTGATGGGGAGAGACAAGATATTAAGAAGAACCAAATGGGACTTCTAGAGATGAAAAATCTAATATCCAAATTTTATTTATTTATTTACTTATTTACTCTTTTCGGCTGATAAAACGAGTTAGCATGTTACGTGGCTTGACAAGCTGTTGACATACTGGCGCGCCTCGGCAGCAGAGAGCCACGTGGGCCACCTGCGCGGGAGCCCGGCCCCATCCCAGCCCCCTGCCCCCAGCCCCCGGCCCAAGGCCGGGAAGGGCGGATGAAAGCTAGAGACCCCGGAAACCTCTTCCCAAGAGGGCAGGGCGGCGCAGGGGGTGCGCAGGGAGGCGCCCAGCCTGTCCCTACCGTGAGAGGCGGCGCCGTCCGAAGGTCTCCACGCGCCCGCCCATCTCCTCAGGATGAGGGCCGCAGGCCCAGCGATGGGAACTCGCTGCTGTGCCCACAGAGCCGCCGCCGCCGACAACGGTGGACAAAACACTCAAAGAACTGGCAGTCAGAGGCGACCGGGACGCGGCCGTCGGGCCGCAGTGCGAGAACGTCTGGAGCTCGGCGGCCACAGCTTGAGCGCGGCGTCCCGGGGCCTGTAGGCCTCAGCTGGACCGCAGGCGCGCGCGCGCGGCGTCGCCGACGTGGGGGCGGGGCGGGGGGGCCGCGGGGCGCGGGCGAGACCCGGCCGCGCGCGCGCACTCGGTGGAGAACTCGCCGGCCTCGGCTCGCTGGGTGCTCGCGTCCGCTTCTGTGTAGACTCGGTCGCTTCGTGAAGGGACAGGCGGTGGTTGGGTGTGCAGGCCCCGTCGAATGTGTCTCTGTCCAGCACGTCGAAAGGGGGCCTGCGGGTCCGCGAGCCGGAAGACCCGCCTCTCCTCGCCCGCGGCCCCGGGCAGCCCGCGCGTCCCCAGGCCCCACTCAGCTCAGGAAGCCCGCCCGTGGTGGGGCCTCTGGAACTTTCCCCGCGCAGGCTCCTTTTGAGGGAAATGCCCTGGTCCTGCGCTGTTTTCAGGACCACCTGGTTCGAGGGTCATCGCGGAAGCAGGAGGTGGCGGCAGTGTCGTGGATGCGGACCCTGGGTGGGGTCGCCCCCAGCCCTCCAGGCCCGCCCGACGTTGGAGGCGGACAGGCTGGCCATAGCACCGTGATCCCGGGCAAGTGGCTGGAGCTGGAGGGCTGGAGCTGGAGGGCTGTGTCTGGAGCGTCTATGAAATGCAGGATCTCATTCGTTCTGGAGGCATCCAGGCATCCTGGCTGGACATGAGCCCATGTGAGTGCTTCACCTCCTCCTCCATGTCTTCCCTCTGTCACCTTCTCCTGGGCTCTCTCCTCTCCACTCTTTCCACCTTTTAGCAACGCTCACTTAAATGGCGACACAGTTCCAGGCTTCATGCCCCTCCTGCCCGCCTCTTCGTGCCTCTCGCGTGTCATCTCGTACAGCCCCACCTCGAAATCGTGTGGCATTAGATCTAAACGGTATTGATCAAATTGTAATGCATTAACCTTGTCTTAATTCAGTGTTTTATCCTGATTGTGGGGAGGGCGACTTTTGGCTTTATTATAAGGAGAGTTATTTGTACAGCTTTTATATACAAAAGGCAGTTGAGAGCAGTTTGCATGTCTGATGGTTTATAAGTTAAAAACTCCACGTTTTAGGAGTTCTGTACTGTTTTGTCTCTAATGTCATTTTAAGTATCAGATTTAATTATTTCTGGGCATAATAAAACCAACAGCCTTATGCACACGAACAAGATTTTTGGTCACAGTTTTAAAAGCTATTCTTAGATATGATGATATGTATATATTTATAAATATATAAATACAGGTTTCCCCTATTATACAAAAGTAGAGCATTCCTAAGAAACCTTTCATAAGCCAAAATGGTGTAAAGCAAAGAAGCAGCTACCTCAGGACACATCTTGCTAATGGATGCACAGAGTAAATGAAGATAGAGTACAGATGCTCACAGACACAGTTCAAAGCTATGGCTGCTTGATGATGAGATGCTGAGTGCAGTTCCCAGGGAAGGAGCTTGGTGATCCACTCTCCCGGCTTGGGAAGTGTGATGCCTTTGTAATGGCTTGCTGCAAACAAATGCTGAATACTATTTTCACTTTTTCTCTTTTTTTTCATAAAAGTGAAAATCCTCTTGGATTTCTTTCTCTTAGTGTAATCAGGTACTAATGTAGGTCTTTCATAAAGGCAAAGTGGCATAAAACGACCTTTTGAAAGATGGAAGATAGCTGTATAAATATTAATATTAACATCTCTCATGATAAATTTCAAATTTTTTAGATGTTAAGAAGTATGTAGAGTAGTTAAAAAACACTTTCTTCTCTAAAACAAGTGATGGATTAATATATGTTTGTCACTGAAACAACTACCAAATATCTCAGATCGATTTAAGGAAATAGTATGATTTCACACATTTTTTATTTTATGTAATAAGATAATATGCATAGTTTTTTCTTTCACTGAAGTCCTCTAACAAAGCAAATCTAGAAAACTGAGAAAAGATGAGATACTATTTAAATAAGTCAGGCCACTGAATGCTCAGCATTGTCTAAACATAATGCAAATGACTAAACATAATGCAGTTTTTCAGGTTCTGAATTTTTCAGTACATTTAAAGGTGTGTGTAAAGAAGAGGAACCAAAACTGATGAAAAGCCAAAATAAGATAGGCATCTAGAGAATTCAAATTCCTGGGGTCAGCTGTTATCTCTAATATAAGACTTGGGCCAGGTCAAGAACTATCAAGATCTCTCCTGTATACTTACTGTTGGCTTAACACTAACTTGTAATTCAGCTAGCATCTGTTAAAATGGTTCTTCATAGAAGCCCTAGGGTAAGGGGCATCATATTGATATTTGTGTAGGATAGAGTACTTCCAGCTGATCTCAGAAAGTTCTATCCTTATCTCTAAAAAGTTTTTAAATCCACTTGATGGGAATAACAGCAAATTAAACAATGTAGAAGAAAAGGTCAGTGCCCTTGAAGACATAGATGCGGAAATTATCCAAACTAAAGCACTGAGAAAAAGAGTGAAAAAAAAATGAATAGAGCCTTAGTGGCATGTGGAATAATATTAAGCAATCTAACATAGTACAAATGGAGTTCCAGTAAATAAAAAGAGGAAGTGGAAATAATAAAATCATAATGGATAAAACAGTTCTAAACTTGATGGAAACTGTAAACTCACAGATACAGGAAGTTCAGTAAACCCCAAGCAGGATGACTACAAAGACAGCCATACCAAGCTACATCATAATTGAATTGCTCAAAAACCAGTGAGAAAAAGAAAGCCTTAAAAGCAGCCAGAGGGGAAAATATGACACATTATACACAGAGAACAAAAATAAGTATTCCCAAAGACCTCTTATCAGAAACAATGTGAGCTAGAAGATATTGGAAGAAAATCTTTAAATTATTGAAATAAAGAAAAAACTGACAATATAGAATTTTATACCCAGAAGGAATATCCTTCAAATATGAAGGTAAAGTAAAATTTTTATCAGTGAAACAAACGTGAATTTCTCACTGGCAAATCTGTACAATAAGAAACATTAAAGAGCATTCTTTAGGTGAAAGCAAAATACTAACAAATGGAAAGTCATCTCTGTACAAGGATATGAAAAATGTCACAAATGGTAAACATGTGAGTAAATGTGGGGAAAATTTGTGTGTTGTAAGTGAAATGACAATATTATTTGAATATATTCTGTGATGATTTTGATTCATATTGTAAATCTTAGAGCAGTTGCTAAGAAAGGAAAGCAAAGAGATACAGCTAATAAACCAACAGAGGCAATGAAATGGAAAACTAAAAAGTAATTCATGGAAAAGAAGTTAGGAAAAGAGGAAAAGAACAAAGAACACATGAGACATACAGAAAACAGATACCAAAATGATAGACAAACCCAACTGTATTGATAATTACATTAAATGCATATAGTCTAAGCACTCCAATTGAAAGACAGTGATTGTCACAATGGGTAACAAAGCAAGATCCAACAATTTTCAGTTTACAGAAGATCACTTTACTATAAAGATACAAATAGGGTAAAATAGGGAGAGAAAATATACATACCATGAAAACACATACACACACCAAAAAAAAAAAATCAGTAAACGTTGGAAAACATAATCACCCCTCTGACTTAACAGTTATAGAGCACTAGACCTAACAACCTCAGAATGTGCATTCTTTTCTTTTCTTTTTTTTCTTGAAGAACAAAGTATGAAGATTTATTCTACCTGATTTCAAGACACATTATAGAACTACAGTAATCAAGACACTGAAGCATTGGTGTAAGAATAGATTAAATATATCAATAAAATAGAATAGAACACAGAAATAGACTCACACATACACAATCAATTGATTTTCCATCAAGGCACCCAGTCAGTGAGGAAGTCATTGGGCAAAGGAAAGTCTTTTCAACAAATGGGGATGGAACAGCTGGGTATTCACGTGGAAAGTTGTAAGCCTCAGCCTCTATCTCATACTATAAATAAAAATGAATTTGAGATGGATCATAGGTTTACATATAAAAGCTAGAACTACAAAATGTCTTGAAGAAAATGCAGGAGAATATCTTTTTGACCTTGAGGTAAACAAAGATTTCTTAGGACATAAAAACACATTATGGAAGAAAAAGATTCATAAAATAAACTTCATCAAAATTAACAGTCTGTTTAGCAAGACACCAACAAAAAGATAAGTAAGTGAACCACAGACTTTAAGAAAATATTCACAATCCATACATTTGACATAGGAATCACATCGAGAATGGATAAGGATTTCCTACAAATTAAAGATTTCTTACAAATTGATAATAAATAGACAATTTGGTTAAATAAAGAGCAAAAGTCTTGAACAAGCACTTCACAAAAGAAGGTATAAGAATGGCCAATAGGCATACAAAAAGAGTTCAACATAGTTAGTAATCAGGAAATGCACTTTAAAACCACAGTGTAGGAATTCCCTGGTGGTCCAGTAGGTAAGACTCCACGCTTCCACTGCAGGGGGGATGGGTTCGACTCCTGACAGAGAAACTAAGATCCCTGGTGCTGTATGGCACAGCCAAAAATAAAATAAAATAAAATATTTTAAAAACCCCACAATGTGATATCCTTTTGTATCCACTAGAATGGCTAAAATAAAAAAGTTCAACAGTTGCCAAAGTGTAAGTTGGTAGGGATGTGGAGCGATTGGCATTAATTCAGTGAACTATTGTGAAATAAGTTTAAATTTCTTTTTATGTTAAATTCGTTCAAAACAATTCAATTTATGTGATTTTTTTCTAGAAAATATTTATTCATGCATGAACTTATCCAACAGCTATGTATTAAAAGTTCACGGTAGGTAAAGCAAAGTTCTTGCCTTTAAGGAGCATGTAGACAGTTTGGAAACAGAAGACTTGTTCTTTTAGCCACCAGATAGCTAGTGTTATTTACCATGTTTTCTTTTTTTTTTTCTTTAAGAACTTTTATTGAGATACAATTGACGTACAGTAAGTGCATTCTTTTCTAGTGAATGTTGAATATCCATCAAGTCACACAATATACTGGACTATAATGCATGTCTCAATGAATTTGAAAGGATTGAAGCCACATTAAGAATGTTTGATTAAATTAGATATTAGTAGCGAAAGATATCTGGAAAATATCCACATATTTGGCCATCAAACAACAAATTACAAGAGTACCCAGAACTGAAAAGGGAAATTAGAAAATATTTTAGCTGAATTATAATGAAAATACAAATATCAAAACTTGTGGGATGCAGCTAAAGCAGTAAAGGGAAATATATAGGTTTGAATGCTTATAGTAGAAAAAAATCTGAAATTGATGATCTCTACTTCAACATTAATAACTTAGAAGAGGAAGAGCAAATTAAACTCAGAGTAAGTAGTAGGAAGGAATAGTAAAGATAAAAGCAGAAATAACAACACAACAAAAGAAAAGGATAAGCAATATGAAAAATCAGTAAAAACCAAAAGCTAATTCTTTCAAAAGAACTATTTCAAAATAAAATGGATAACCTCTAGCTAAAGAGTGAAAATATGAATTACTAATATAAAGAATGCAAAAGCAGGCATCGCTAAAGATCTATGAACATTGATAGCATAATAGGAAAATATTATGGATGATTTTATGCCAGTAAATTTAATGGCAGAGGTGACAGACAAATTTCTTGAAAAACACAAATTGTCAAAACACAAGGAGAATTAAATAATCGTTATAGCTTTATATCTAATGAAGTTGGGGCTGCTGGGAAAGTCATATATCTTGATTATGGGAACATATCCATTTATCAAACCTTGTCAACTCTGCACTTAAAATGGGCGCATTTATTATATGTAAATTATACTTCAATAAAGTTGATTTAAAAGGAAGGGAGGGAGGAAGCTCAAAGGATTTACTCGATTTACTGAAGACCAAGTCGCAAACCAAGGTCGTCAGATTCCCAATACACAGTCTTCCCCACCAGACCACATTACCTTGGGATTACCGTGGGGGAAATGTAATCATTACACTCTTTGAGATGAGAAAAAGTAATCACTTCTTTTCAAAAATTGCAGTGGACATCTATTTCTAATCGAATTTCCAAAATTTTAATTCAGTCTGCATTCTGATCTCTGCTCAGGACAACACACACATGGACCTAGTGAATGAGCCTCGGCTGGAGTAGACCTGATGGCTGCCCCTGGGAGTTTTGACTAAGTAAAGAACACGTTCAGAACCTCACCTTTGCCTCTCATTGCTCTACACCACACTCCTCTCCTTCCTGCCAGAGCTGGAGCTAGCACTCTGCTCTCCCAGTTCAAGGTGCAGGGCTTTTGCTACTACACTGCGAAGCAATATCTACTGTGAATTAGTGGTGTTCAGCCCTATACTCACAGTTTATATGGATGTATGCTTTAGAGATATTGGACTGAAATGGACATCTAATTCACTCCACAGCTTCAAGGCAGAAAGACCTGCCGCTGCTTTATCCTTCTCCCATTAACATATATATTAACCAGATTAGCAGACTATCAGCACTCAGTCTTGAGAGCCTGGGTAGTTCATTCAGTGCATTTCACAGTCTCCTGACTGCATTTTAGTGAGAGCAAGGAAAGCTGAAAATAAAGAAAGAGAGTGAATGTAGGGCACAGGCAAGGGCATGCATGCCAGGATGAGATAGCTTAGGATCTGAGCAACATGGGAGACACCAAGGCATCTAAGAGTATGCACAAAATCAGGGGAAAGAAAAACACCTAATGCACGCAGCTGCTGGCTCTAATATTTCCCTTAGAGCATGGGACAATGAGGTTTGGTGGAAAGTACGTGCCTTTCAAAACCAGACAAATCTTGGTTGAGTGCTGTTTAGTTTCTGACTGAACTTGAGCAGGTGACTTAACCTCTCTGAACTTCCACTTCCTCACTATGCAGTAAAAATTATAATAAAGTCTTCCTGGTATTATTAAAGAATTAAATGGCTATGACACACGAAAAAGCCACAATGCCTATATTGTTCCTCCCTTTCTTCTTTTCCTCCATCCCCTCTTCCTACATCCCTCAATATATAAAATGGTAGAGACAGAAAAGAGCCTAAAATCCTTTACTACAACACCCTCCTCATACAGGTAAGAGAAGCGAGAGACTTGCTCGTGATCCCATCGCTGGCCATTGGCAGCGCTGAGATCTCCTGAATATATGTGGTCTTTCCACGGTGCCAGTTGGGTAGGGGTGGGGGGGGTGGCACATGTAGCTGAAGTAGAAATTCTAAATCCCAATTTCCAAAACATATATGAACTTAAAGGTTCAAATCCAAGGGGACATCAAAAAGGATAGCTCTCTTATCTCACGCTTTTCGCTTAAGAAGCCTGAACTAGACTATTGCCTCTTTTAAAAGCTGCTGTGATGAATAAACCTCTGGTAGGTTTTTATAACTCAAGATATATTTGATGTCTCCCCACAAGCACCTTTGAGTAAATTCTACTTTCTGGAAGAAGGCAATACCAGGAGTTCCCAAGATGGAGCCCTCAATCTCCTCAAGGTGCACAGTTGTTCAGAAGACCTCCTTCAGACTTTGAGAGGAGAACTCCCCTATTGTGTGAGTCTTAGGGGAACTTGACAGCTACAACAGAAGGAGAAGGGGGCAGATGTTCCCTCTTCCCACCCCTACAACTAGAACTGGGTCACATGATGTATACTATGTCAGTCAGATGTTCCATCAGAC
Organism: Hippopotamus amphibius kiboko; assembly: GCF_030028045.1. Lineage (NCBI taxonomy): Eukaryota > Metazoa > Chordata > Mammalia > Artiodactyla > Hippopotamidae > Hippopotamus > Hippopotamus amphibius. The sequence continues at coordinate 8,414,292 of NC_080196.1, read as the reverse complement.
CATGATCCTTAAGGGAGTGATGCTGTGAAAGGTAGCACCGTCAGGGGCAGCAGTGCAGCATTCGTGGCAGTGGTGTCTAGAGCTGTGTTTCTCAATCTTCTTTTCATTATTGTTCTCATAAGATTTTTTGACATTTTTTCCTAAATTTTCACCACCATGTCATTTTAAAACAACAGATATACAGTATATCTGCTTATGTACTGTGTGTGTGTATATATATATCCATATATATAGATATAGATATAGATATAGATATAGATATAGATATATATCCATGTGTTATACATAAGGAGTAGAATTTATGTATTTTGTCCCTTCAGGGGTGATATCACTCCAATTGAGAATGCATGGTCTAGAAGATATGGTATTCAGCAGAGGCATCCCAACCATAAATCAATAATGGCAGTGTATCTTATTTCCTGGCATCTCTGTCCCCTGCCCATCTTCATCCATCTGTGAGTTACCTGGGATTTTTCCAATAAGGTCCTGTCTTGGTTTGAATATGCCTGGAAGCAGACCCTGAGGTAAGAATTCTAGTGCAAGTAGTTTATTTGGGAGGTGAGCCCAGGAACACCAGCAGGAGAGCTGGGAGTGAAACAGGGAGAAGGAAGCCAAGCAATCAGGTGCATTACCAAGCTAGTTACCAGCCTGGGCAATTGGAGCTCAAGCCTACGGGGTGCTCTAGATGAGACTGTAAAGCGTATGCCAGAAGCATCCCACCCAAGGGACATGGCAGCTAGAGTGTTTGTATACCAGTTCCCACCAGCCATTGGCTGAGTGCTCCTGCCAAGGGTGCTCCTTCCCTGCCCTTCTAGTCTGAGCACAAGCAGAGCTGCTCTGGAGGCCAGAGAAAGCCTTCAGGTAAAGACCATAAATGCTGGCAGCCGAAGTCTGACATATGTGCGCTGAAGTAAAAAGGGGCAAAGGGGCACAGTTGGGCCACCGACATTGAAAGACAGATGAAAAGCATGAGGTCATGGACTTGAACCAAGGATTTCAATGACTGTGCCAAAAGGATGGGGCCAGGGTAGCTGGAAACCAAAGGCAAAGTTTGATCTGAGCTTACATTATCAGCTGAGCCCATATCTCCATGATTTTTCTTATATGTGTAAGGACATTGATCAGAAGAGAGCTGGAGTAGGGACGTGTGAGAGGATATAGAGACCTCCAGTTTTCCCAACCTTCAGCCCGCTCTTAGCCCTTCTTGCCTCCCTTAGCATCCTCTTCTTCCTTGTCTGATTGGGCTCTTCATGTCTGCCCTGAGAACACTGCTACCTTCTCCCAGGGGCCATTAGTTACCTTGAAAGAAGGAGCAGATTCTCTTTATGCTCTATCCTGCCCCATACACAGTGCTTCTTGATATCCTGAGACCTGTAACTAAAGTCAGAGCCCAGCATTTTCCAGGGGAGGAGGGATATTTACAATGTCAAACCCAGTAGAAGATTTACCCACCAAAAAATTTACAGGACTTTACTCAAGTATACTGGCAAAGATCTGAAAATGTGTGAGGAAAGGGATCATAAGGGCTGTTGATCACGGAGGAGGGAAAATCATTGTTATCAATGTAAATCCTGGTGCACTTAGCAATGACTCTGGGTGTAGGATGGTAGTTTGAGCAGATCAGAGTGGTTCTGATAGTTCGCTTCCTGGCTAAAGAAGACTTGGGATCAGTTGGGAGTGTAGCATAGGGAAAGTTGAGATGCCGGAAATGGTGAGGTTCACTTAGAGAAAAGAATTCAAAGATGTCAAGAGATAGGAATGTGGCTGTAGATTTAGCCCTATAGATGATCTCATCATCAAGGCCTAAGATAGACACTAATAAGGGAAGTGCCAGCATCTTTGAAAAGCAGTGTAGTGGCTATTCTCTGCGGGTTTGGGAGACTGGTAGAAACAGGACTCCTTGATTACAGTGAACATGAAAAATTCCCAAGATGGCAAAGGGCAAGTAATTACACTAGAACAGTCAGATACCAATGGGTGTGGTTACTTTAATAGACATTAGGGCTCATTAGAATAGACGGACTTGGCGAGATTTTAAGGTGTGGTAGATTGGTCATGGAGATTCTGGCCCAGCTTCATGTATGTAACTAAAAAAATTTCAAGTCTTTCGAATCAAGGCTACCACCATATCTGAAAGTTGGGGCCATTTCTTTTTTTTTTTTTTTTAGTTTTTATTGGAGTATAGTTGATTTACAATGTTGTGTTAGTTTCAGGTGTACAGCAAAGTGAATCAGTTATACATATACATATATCCCCTCTTTTTAAGATTCTTTTCCCATATAGGCCATTACAAAGTATTGAGTAGAGTTCCCCGTGCTATACAGTAGGTCCTTATTAGTTATCTATTTTATATATAGTAATGTATACATGTCAATCCCAATCTCCCAATTTATCCCTCCCCCCTTCACACCCACCCCCCTGTAGCCATAAGTTTGTTTTCTACATCTGTGACTCTATTTCTGTTTTGTAAATAAGTTCATTTGTACCATTTTTTTTTAGATTCCACATATAAGTGATATCATATGATATTTGTCTTTCTCTGTCTTACTTCACTCAGTATGATAATCTCTAGGTCCATCCATGTTGCTGCAAGTGGCATTACTTCATTCTTTTTTATGGCTGAGTTATATTCCATTGTGTATGTGTACCACATATTCTTTATCCGTTCCTTTGTTGATGGACACTTAGGTTGCTTCCATGCTGGCTTTTGTAAATAGTGCTACAGTGAACATTGGCATGCATGTATCTTTATGAATTGTGGTTTTCTCTGGATATATGCCCAGAAATGGGCTTGCTGGATCAGGTAGTAGCTCTAAATCCCAGTCAGTTCACAGAGCCACATCCTCTGATGATGAGGGAAAGAGAATGCCTAGAGAATCATGTTCTACTAATATTGCAAGTGCATTTTGTAAATTTTCCTCCTTGCCTTCCCCAAAGGTACTTGTGTCTATTTATATGTCACTGTACTGGGGAAAGGAAAATGCCCAGACTTTTCAAAAATATTAGGTCATTCGCTTCAAACCAACAACACTACAAAAGTAGGGAATTAGTGGAGATCAGGTGATTAATAGACTTTTCGAGTGTATGTTGGCCTTTTTTTTTTAATGGAGAAAAAATATAATAAACACAGAGAAGAGCGCAAAAATCATGATGAGTTTTCACTCCTGTAACAGCATGCATTCTCCCCTTACATTGCTGAGTTCCTTCCCCACCTGCATCACCAGTGTCTCAAACTCTCCCTGCTCCCTCCCATCCCAGGGTCTTTGAAGTCACTACTCTCTGGTTCGAATATTCTTCCCAGCTCCTCCCACCCCTTCACCTAATTACTCCTCATCCTTCAGATCTCAGCTCCAGGCAGGGTCACTTCCCTGAGAAACCTTGACTGCTTTCATATCCCCTAGAATCTAAGTCAACTTCCTTGGTTCAATAATATCATGGATAGTGTTACTTTCCTTCAAAGCACTTGCCTCAGTTTGTTTCTGTACGTTCATGTGGGTGACTTGATTAGTATCTGATTCTTGCACTAGATGATAAGCACTGCAAGAGCAGAAACCATGTGTTTTTCTTCATCCTTGTATCCCTGGCTCTTTAGTACAATGTCCAGCATGGTGGATACTCGGTAAATATTTTTCAAGTAGATAAATGGATAAACGCATGCACATGCCTTTTTATTTTTAAAATAAAGTCTTATAAGAATTAAAATTTGGTAGGACTTCCCTGGTGGCACAGTGGTTAAGAATCCTCCTGCCCGTGCAGGGGACACAGGTTCAATCCCTGGTCCAGGAAGATCCCACATGCAACGGAGCAACTAAGCCTGTGTGCCACAACTTCGGAGCCTGCTCTCTAGAGCCCACAAGTCACAACTACTGAAGCCCGCGTGCTGCAACTACTGAAGCCCATGCTCTGCAACAAGAAGCCACTGCATCGAGAAGCCTACACATCACAACAAAGAGTAGCCCGCACTTGCCACAACTAGAGAAAGCCTGTACGCAGCAATGAAAACCCAATGCAGCCAAAAAAAAAAAAAAGAATTAAAATTTCAGGATCTTTAGTATGGCAGAACTTTCTTCTGGTAACTCTGAAACAGAAGAAAAAAAATATCATCCCCCTTACCACACACGCCTGAAAGTGTAAGTGTATCCCTCCAAAACAGGGCCTGGATCAGTAACGTCACTTTATCATCCTCTTTTCTAAACAGAACAAATTTTAACCAGACCGTAAAAGCTGGCTTTGGGTCTGAAAAAAATAAGATTGTGATAAAAAGTGATAAAAAGGGAAAATTGAGCCATCCACCATCTCACTGTCCTTTGTTTCAGCATCCTGTACACTCGCAGGCCTAGAAGGCGCTGATGGAAGGGTTTGTAGGCTGAGAGGCTGGATTTTAATTGGTCGGCAAAACTCTAATAAAGCTTTGTTTCAAGTCTTTAATTTCACCATACTTCCCTTTTAACAAACTTCAAGGAAATAACTCACTCTGAACTACAACAGTATATTGCCAAAGAGCTACCAAATAAGAAAGGCACATGTTTCCTGAATTTGGGTGAATGAACCACAACACTACTTAAAAGGCTTTTTTTACTAGCAGGGAGGATGCACACGAGGTTTTCCTTCACAATATTATTTTTCTAATGAAAACATTTAGTGCCACCTGCTGGCAACATCCGCACTGACTTCTTAGCATTCACAGAATGTACATATGTTCATTCCCTCAAATGAGCTAGCTATGAAAAACCCAATTCAACTTACTTGGTAAATTTCTAAGAATATAGAGAATTTACGTTTCTTACTGAAAAAATTCCCACCTGAGATACGCCACCACTTGGGGCAATTTGTGTTCCTGCAGAGGTGTCTTTCTTTAAGTGAAAATTTTCTTTAAAGTAATGTATTTTATGCAGTTCATTTTTGAGCTAAAAGAAGGACAAGTGAGAGAAGGAGAAGAAATTGCCCAGAAATTCTTTAGGCCTCTTCCAATATCTAACATACTAGGATTCCAAGAAGGTTTGAGAATGTTTCTGAAACTAACTCTTGGCCCAAGCAAACTCACCCAATCAGTCAGCTTTCACTTGGAGAAAAGGTTTACATTCCACATCCTCAAGTAAAACATAAATAGACCCAATTAGTCCCACTGATGTTTTATGAACTGAAAATATACTTCTTAACCTACCATTCATTCCTGAGTAGGAGAAAAACAAGAAGAGTGATATTTAATATCTTAAACCCATGCCAGGTTACCAATTTTAAGTAGCTGACATAATGCAAATTATGTTTCAGGGAAATTCACTCCCTTATAAATCAACTGTGTTTTAAAATCTCCACATGCACAAGCCATGTGTATAAATAACAAGGAGAAAAAATAATTTTCCTGGAAATGTGTAGGTTGATTAGCAGAGACAAGCACTGTCTGCCTCATACTCTAGAGGAACATTCATGGTAAAGGCATTATTTAGTGTGCTGGCCATAGGAAATTTGGTCCTAAGTGTCAGCCAGTACAGAAAAACATCTGCAAAACTTAGCAGAGTGGTGGTATCTCGTGCACTGGGCGGCTCATCACCAGAATTTAAATCAATCCTTGAGAGAGAACAGCACCCAGAAACAGCCCAGCAAGAGCCTGAACTCTCTGAAAGATTTTTTAGTTCAAGACTCTCTTTTTTACAGACAAATAAATGGAGGTCCCAAGAGTTTAGGTGCCTTTTCCGTGGTCCCTTATCAAGTTAGAGAAGAGCCAGAGATGGATGTGAGGTCTCCTGGTTCTGCACCTTCTGCTTCTCCTTCCCCATTAAGCTTGCTCTAACCAATGTCCTCCTTTCAGGTGATGCAAAATACAGAGGTGATGGGAGAGGGGGCAGAAGCCACTCTGGAGTATATATAACGTACATCACTTAGACCAAATGTCTTTCTCCTTCCAAGAAATAAATAAAGCTCTTAATGTAAATGGGGAAGGGAGAAAACCGTGTCTCCGCTAGGCAGACGGCATACACTTGTTGTTAAGCATCTATTGTGTGCCCAGGTTCTTTTCACACATTGTCTTCAAGTCTCATAAACACGCTTCAGTTTAGCGTATTTATACTGATTAATGTCCTGCTTCAAGAACCTAAGGAGATGCTGTTTCTAATAAGCCAAATTAATACAGAGAACTACCCCAGGCAGTGTAACTTCAGTAGCTGTTGAGTTCAGCATTTGCCTTTAAAATAAGAATTATTAACTCAGGGTGAAGACTTCAGTTCAAGCATGAGTCATGCAGCCTAGCAGACCTGGTTTGTTTATAGCCAAGCATCGGGGGTGTGTGTTCACCAGCAAAGCATGTCACAGAGGATGTAGACAGAAACATACACTCATCTGCCTATTACAGCCGCCCCAGGCATCTCTCGCCTGACAGAGCAGGAGCTGTTTCCGACCCCTACACATCCTTAAGGAATGTGATCTTTGTAGAGATCATGGACAGGAAATGACCTTGAGGAAAGTTGCTTGATGTCATTCTTTGAATGTTCTGCTGTCAGCTCCCAAAACTGTCAGGAATGAGGTTGTGAGTGTCTCCTTCAGCTGTGCAAACAGGGGCCACCAAAGGATTTCAGGAAAGAGAAAAGCTGGTAATCATAGTAATTCACATTTGGACCAAATATGGCAGCACCAGTAAGAGACTGCTTGGTACTGCGATTGAGACAAACTCAAGCTCAAACCCTACAGCTGCCATTTTTCAGGGTAGGACAGTGAACAGCATATATAACTTCTCAGTTTTTCCATCTGTTTGATGGGCCTCAGAGTGTGATACAAGTAGTCAGTCCTGATAAATGTGGCTTCTCATTCTTTATGTCTCCAACCCCCATGATGTGGTTAGAAATCACTGGTAGCCACCCCAATCAAGAAATATGGCCCATACAAAGGGCATACCAGCCAAACTTCCCTGCCATTGAGGTCACACTGATGCTAGAATGGAGCAGATCAGCAAGCTTGGCATTTAATACAAAAGTCCTTACATCCGATTGTCAAAAGGGTACATTTCCCCCCAAACATTTCAGAATCACTACTATAAATTCTTCCTCACAGCTCCCAGAACTGTTCCCTCTTCTCCTTGGTGACTGTCATCACTTCTCCCCAAATACTGCAGCCGTCCTCCCTGTCTCTCTGCCTGCAGTCTGCCCCGCCACCCCATTCTCCACTCTGCTGCCAGAGTGAGCCCTTGGACATGCCAGTCGAAGGTACTGGGTGTTATTAGTTATCTCCCAACATCAGTTTCCTGTCTCCTTTCAAACAAAGCCTGGATTTTATTCAGGGATCCATAACTCCCTTTACTGCCTCGTGTGGAGGAAAGTTGTCCCTTCCTCCACCTCCTTAAATGTGCCTGGTTGGTCTGAGAACCAGACTATCTGCCATAGCAGTGCCTGGTTCAGCATTGGTCCACATCTCAATTCTGAGTAGTGATACATGAGGAAAGGCTTTTGGCTGTTTCTTGGAATGTTCTTCATCACTCTTACCTGTAGGCCACGAAACATTCATAACTCTGTCGCGATACAATCCCCCTGCCTTTTTCATTGACATGTTTTGGTCCCCACTGAGATTATAAGCTCATGGAGCAGACCTTTTCTTATGCTACTTTTCAATCCATTCCTAATGCACTATCTGGCATATAGTAGGCCCTAAAAGATAAAGAGACAAAGATCCTAGTTGACAATAAAAAAAAAATGTATATATATCCACTTGGTGATTATATTTGGCTACACACTCTCATCTGTTGTACCTGTTTTCTAGAACATCGTGCCAGGCCAGATTTCAACCTTCTTTACTTAATTAGGAAATGAGTCCTAAGTGATGCACACAAGGAGACCTCTTTACAGGATGTTATGGTCACAACAAATCAAGGTTTTAGGACACCAAAGACAGAGAGACTTTCAACACCCTGTCTTCTCAGCAGAGTCGATATCACATACTGGCCTGAGTCATCAAAATCAACAAGACATGTAGTCAGAAGGCATCCTGGCAACACCTGCAGTAGGATGAAGTGGATGTAAGATATAAGGTCCCCTCCCCTAATCACCAAAATCATTAAATTAAAAATCCCGCATGGCCCTGCAAAGTCCGGAGGACAAATTAGCAGCCTTGTATACAGACCATTTGCAATTAAGAGCAGTAATTTAGCTTCTGTTCCTGTAATTACAACTTCTCCTGTGTGGACAGACAGACCCCTCATTGTGTCTGGAACAATCACAGCACTCCAAACACAAAGCAAGCCAAAGCAGCATACCCCAGGGCCGGCTCTTTCAACAATCTATCGGTCAACAGCTCCATGCTGCAGCCAGCTTGAGGACCCGGTTTCCTGCCATTGTTAGCACATTGAGCCTGGAATTCCATCCAAATGGATTTGACCCCTTTACTAAACAGCAGTGCATATTTCCCTGATTAGTATATTCCTGTGTTTAGACGGGAAGTGGCAGGATTGGGGGAAGTCAAGGGAGAAAGACAAGAAAAGTAAGAAAAAAACAACTTCATTCTATTCCTGCTCGAATGATAACAACCTGGAACTCTGGCTTCATCCACAAGTTAATAAAAGTGCTCACCCGTGTATACACACACACACACATCTATCAGAATCCTGTGTCGTGTGTGTGCAGGACTGGACATGAGCAAGCACATCTGGCTTCATTAATGAGCAGTTACTGCTACGGGGACTCTGTTTATTCTAAACAGGAGACTGCAGAAAACTATAAGCTGTAATCTCTTGTGATTGTCCTTTTCTACATGAGTTCTGTTCCCTAAAGATATTATTTCTTCTCAGGATTGGGGGCCTTTGGTGTTGTGCAACTGGAGTGATTCCTAGTTATACAAGACTGCAAGGGTCCTTCTCCACAAAACGCCTTCAGGCACCACACCCTACTTTTTTGCTGTTTTCTCTAATATTGAAACATCTATCAATTTTATTACCCTTTAGGGAATTCCCTGGCAGTCCAGTGGTTAGGACTTGGTGCTTTCACTGCCAGGGCCCAGGTTTGATTCCTGGTCAGGGAACTAAGATCCCACAAGCCAGGTCGCATGGCCAAATTAAAAATAAAGAAAAATCACTGTCCTTTATATCTTGCTGAAACTACCACGTATAGATCAATACACTATATGTTCCTTAGTAATAAATATTTAATTACCACATGTGTAATAAGGTCTATATGTAAATGACCCAAAGAGAGAGAAAGTATAATTCAGCATTTAAAAGCCTATGAAGTTATCAAATTTTAAAACTTATGTACCTTAAAAGATACCATCAAGAGAGTGAAAAGACAACCCACAGAATGGGAGAAAAGTTTTGTACATCATATACCTGATAAGGGATTTGGATCTAGAATATATAGTATAGGCAGCTGTTAAAACTCAAGACAAATAACACAGTTAAAAGTGGGAAAAAATCTGAATAGACATTTCTCCAAAGAAGATATACAAATGGCCAGCAGGCACATAAAAGATGCTTAATATTGCTAGCCATCAGAGAAGTATAAATCAAAACTACTGCACATCCACTAAGATGCCTATAATAAAGAAGACAGATAATAACAAATGTTGGTGAGAATGTGGAGAACTTGGAAGCCTCAGACACTGCTAATGGGAATGTCAAATGGTGCTGATAACTTGGAAAACAACCTGGCAGTTCCTTAAACAGTTAAACGCAGAGTTACCGTGTGATTCAGCAATTCCACTCCCAGGTATATACCCAAGAGAGATAAAAAACATATATCCACCCAAAAACGTGTACATTAATGCGTATAGCAGCATTGTTCATAATAGCCCAAAATTGTAAACAACCCAGTGTCCAACAACTGATGAATGGATAAATAAAATGCGATATAGCCATACAACGGAATATTATTCCGCAGTAAGACAAAATGAAGCACTGGTACATGCTACAACGTAGGTGAACCCTGAAAACATACCAAGTAAAAGAAGCCAGCTGCAAAAGACCACATATTTTATGACTTCATTTTGTGAAGTGTCCGGAACTGACCAGCAATAGAGATAGAAAGTAGGTTAGTAGTTGCACAGGGCTGAGGGAGCAACATATCTGAATGGAAATTTCTCCAAAGAAACTGTAGAAATGGCCAAATAGGGGTATTTGGGACTGACAGCTAAGAGGTGTGGGGTTTCTTTTTAGGGTAATGAAAACATCCTAAAATGGACTGTGGTGACGGATGCACAACCCTGGAAATATATTAAAGGCGATCTGTATAGTTTAAATGAGTGTGTTAGGTGAATTGTATCACAACAAAACGTTTTTTAAAAAATGTGAGCTTTATAAATACTCATAATTTTCTGACAAATTTCATTGAAAGAGCATGAATCCTTGCAGTCTTGTCCTAACATTGACCTTACTCTAAACAGCTAAGTAACCAGGCATATCCCTTTAGTCTCCAACCTCTGCATTCTCACCTGTGAGGCGAGGTAGACAGATGCTCTCTGATGATCTCACTTCTAATTCTTGCTAAAAACAGTGACATCCCAAACAATTGTGCTGATAAAATGGTCTGACTGTTCTTTGAACTCTCTAAAGTTATATTCTTTTCCTTGGTTTTTAAAATTCCACCATGGACTCCACTGGGTAGTTAAAAATAATAAGTTAATTGTGTTTGATTTTGATGAAAGCGAAGTGTTTTAAATTAGCATGATTTGCTTACATGCTGATAACAGCCTTTTCCTGTATGCTGGGCTGGGTCAGTGAACTAGCAAAATCTGCTTACTTAGAACCAGCCTCTGGGTGCGCCCAGCTAAGAACCTTCCTACTCACTCTAAGTAGGACCCATGAGATCTTCTTGTTTTTCCTGTGTTCATGCTTATTTCTCAGGGCCCTTCCTGTATGATTTTCATCCTGTTAGGTCACTAGCCAGCAACACATAGACCTGCAGATTAATCCTTGCCTTTGGGTGAATCATATCATGGGCTAACATTTTTTGGACATGAGTTTTGTTGTTATAGTTTTGCCCTTTTTTGATTTGATGGTGGTGGGCACAGGGTGCTCTCTCTGCCAAGCTGCCACATAAATCACTGGCCAGATGCCTGTTTGACACAGTGTAATTCAGCCAAGGCTGGCTGCATAGAGGAGGGGACAGGGCCCCTTGTCTCCCAAGCCCTCACGTGACAGGTGACATGGCTGCACTGATGTAGAGGACTGTTTGCTTTCCCTCTTCCCCATGCCCAGCCCTTCGGCTCTGTTCCAAAGACTCCCTTTTCCCCATCAAAACAAATATTTATGTTTTTAAACTACAGCTTCAGTTCACATCCTATCTTCTTTTTAGAGCCTTCTTGTCTACCTACACTGATCTCCTTTAGCTAAATTCCATTACAATAATGGTCATGAGCACAAAGTGCACAAATGGGTCTCTAGTTACTTAGTGCCTGAAATTGGCATCTTCAACCAGCTTTTGAGGTCAGAGCTGAGTCTAGTGTTTCTCCACTCTCCCCCTCAGTGCCTACATAGTCACAATAGACATTAAATAAACATTTAATTGGTTTTGCTAAACGTGGAACTCACGGAGTACCTACAAAGATGTGGTTCATGTCGACGTCGTGAGACAAGTAAAATGCTCCAGTTCATGGATTTCTGAAAATGGAAGTAGGAAGTTTTCAGAAATATTATGGTCATGCCCTACTTATAATCCAGTTAGAACTTTTCTCAAGGTACATTTAAGTGTTTCTAGAACCAACAAAGTCATCATTTTCTTTCTCTAACTTTTCTGTTGGGGACAAGGAGAGAGGTGGTGCTTCTGCTCATTGTTTCCATTCATTCCATCCAGAGATGAGGACTTCATCCCACTATGCCCCCACCTCTTTTCCCCAGTGCTTTAGAGCAGGTTTTCACCTATGCTCTGAAGACCTCCCCTAAGCTGTCTTCTTATACTTGCCTTTTTACCCCTTCTTCCTCATCTCACTAAATCCTCTTCAACAGTAGCCTTTTTTCCTCACACCATTTTTGGAGTACTAAAAATGTTCCAAATCCAAGTAGGTAAGCTCTACATTACATATACAATTTGCAACCCTCTGAAAAAGAGAATTGTTGGAAATAATTCACTTTGGTCATGGACAACTTTTGGAGTTTGGTTTAATTTGCTTTGGTTTGGTAGACCACAGTAGCCTTCAAAAACATTTGAATGGGCAATAATTAACTTTCCACTGCAACCTCATTAGCAAGTCATAATGAGAACAAATCTCAAGCCAAATTCTCATACACAGACAGACATCTATTTGATAAACATTCATTAACAAAGCAGGTTCAGAACAGTTCATCAACTGGTTCTCTAAACCAGACCAAATCCCAGCTCTCTATTACTTTAGGTACTCTAAACATGTCCTGTAAAATGTTTACTCATAGCAGATACAGCAGTATTCCTAGGCGAGAGTCAAAACATTGTAATTGACACCATCTCGTTTCTTAAATCAATGACTGGATGTAGAACCAAATAGGGCTCAAGGTAAGAAACTATCCACAACAGGAATGGGTCCATCGTTGACCTGATTCTTAGGTCCTGTTCATTCACAGAGAAAGAGCACCTCTGAGCTCTAATTTACACATCTTAAATCCCTTTAAGTTCACCAATGAGAAGTAATTAATAAGACTAGTTTCATCAATAAAACCCATTGTTGATACCTAATATAAGAATTAGCAAAGCAATAGTAATTGAATAAGGAAAAGGAATACTTGTAAAAGATGTGAATGGCCTTTCTCATGTAACCCTGGCTGGCCACCTCCTAACTAGGCCTTCTTGATTAGCACCTGAGATTGACCTAAAATAACACACAGAGTGTCACTCTTATTATACTCAAATATTTCTAAGAAACTTATAGGCATCATAACAAGCCTATAAATTAACATTTTATACATTGAACTGCTCTCACAGGTGACAAAATGCTGGCACTGTACCAGGATCACTGTACCTGTGAGTCTTTGGAGGGTCTTCTGAATAAGTAATGAAGATGGAAGATGAATATCCACCTAGTGACATTGCCTGCTGCCCGAGGAAGGGGCCTTTAAGCGATCTTGGAAGCAGAGGGACTACCTCTCCCAGCCTGGACTCCCCACTTCACTTGTGGGCCCCTGTCTTTGCCCCAAAGAGTTGTGTTTGATGAATTTTTTTCCATACCACTCCAGTTACACACTGAAAAGCTTGAAGGTCTTAGTTTTGTGGTTCAAGGACCACTTTGAGCATGTAGTGATAATCTCTTTGATAAATGCATGTATGCACATGCAAAAAAGAAACTTTAAATACCATTTCAGAGAGTTCATAAACCCCAGCACTCCCCCCACCATCGCCGCCACCACCCCCCCTTCATTACAACCACCACTATTGCCATCAGTACCACCATCACCACCACCACCACCATCACCACCATCATTACCACCCTCACCACCACCACCGTCATTACCACCATCATCACCACCACCACCATCATTACCACCCTCACCACCACCACCACCACCATTACCACCATCACCGCCACCACCACCATTACCACCCTCACCACCACCACAATCATTACCACCATCACCATCACCACCATCCTTACCACCCTCACCACCACCACCACCACCATTACCACCATCACCACCACCACCATCATTACCACCATCACCATCACCACCATCATTACCACCATCACCATCACCACCACCATTACCACCCTCACCACCACCACCATCATTACCACCATCACCATCACCACCATCATTACCACCCTCACCACTACCACCACCATTATCACCATCACCACCACCACCATCATTACCACCATCACCATCACCACCATCATTACCACCCTCACCACCACCACCACCATTACCACCCTCACCACCACCATCATTACCACCCTCACCACCACCACCACCACCATTACCACCATCACCACCACCACCATCATTATCACCATCACCACCACCACCTTTATCACCATCACCACCACCATCATTACCACCATCACCACCACCACCATCATTATCACCATCACCACCACCATTATCACCATCACCACCACCACCATCATCACCATCACCACCACCACCATCACCACCACCACCATTACCACCATCACGACCACCACCACCATCATTACCACCCTCACCACCACCACCATCATTATCACCCTCACCACCACCATCATTACCACCATCACCACCATCATTATCACCATCACCACCACCACCATCATTATCACCCTCACCATCACCACCACCACCATTACCACCATCACCACCATCATTATCACCATCACCACCACCACCACCATTACCACCATCACCACCACCACCATTATCACCATCACCACCACCACCATCACCACCATCACCACCACCACCACCATTACCACCATCACCACCACCACCACCATTACCACCATCACCACCACCACCATCATTACCACCATCACCACCACCACCATCATTATCACCCTCACCATCACCACCACCATCATTACCACCATCATTATCACCATCACCACCACCACCATCATTACCACCATCACCAGCACCACCACCATTACCACCATCACCACCACCATTATCACCATCACCACCACCACCATCATTATCACCATCACCACCACCACTGCCTCCACCAGCAACACCAGCTTCATCCTCCAATTTTCCAGTTTCCCACTGAGGTTTTCAATAAATCACCTCTGACATTATGACATGAGGACAACTAGTTAACCTCCCTGAGCCTCTGAGTTTCATCTTTCCTATAATCTCCTGTTACAGTGTTTCATCCTACTCCATCACAGTACTCTGAGGAGGAAGTGAAATATCAATTATGGAAGCACACTGCAACTACAGATTACTGTGTAAATACATGGTGATTCTTTTAATTAAAGTACAACCCACAGTGAGGATAGGCTTTTTTTTTTTTTTTTTTTTTTTTTGGCACACGGGCTTAGTTGCTCCATGGCATGTGGGATCTTCCTGGATCAGGGATCGAACCCATGTCCTCTGCATTGGCAGGCGGATTCTTAACCACTGCACCACCTAGGAAGCCCGAGGTTAGGCTTTAGTCCTCTGTGCCTTTCCGTGGACACGTAGGATATTACCTGGCACCAAGTCTACTCATGCTCCTCTGTGTTTTATCAGAAGCAGACAAGCAGGACTGTTTTCCAGGACTGCCCTCTGTAATAAGTAAACCTTACTTTGGGTTTCTTCTCCCCTCTTAAAATGTTGCCCCATGCTTTTAACCTCTCAGTTTTCCTTCCTCATCCATCCTCACTCAGCGCTGACACAGGGCCCTGAACTGCTGAGTTAATTCACATTGAAGTCATGTGCAGTGTTTACCCCAGCAGTATTTCACATTTTAAAGGCAAGCTGCACTGTTAGGGTTACAGTCAATGCTAAAGAATGAATCTCTAATATTGGGATTCAAACCACTATTGCACTGGTCTGGGGAAACTAGTTTTTAAGGAAGATCCTCAAGTCAATCATGTAGGCTATCACATATTCCTCATAAGCTGGAAGACTAAGTTTTCCATTTGCTTGACGTTTTCAGGGAGATAAGATCCTCCTATGTCTAGGCAGAAGTATTTCAAAAGAGATAGTGAAGAATTCTACTTATTTTTCTGTAAGAGCACAGCTTTTCCCTAAAAAGAAGGGGAGAATCGGTCTGTGTCAATATTTATGGTATCAGAACCCAAGTCGATGACATTGGTTACCCCAAGGGCTTTTATTTCCACCAGTCCTAGGGTAAGCTAGCACTCCTGGCCCCCCTGAGCTCATAGCATGTGTTCTGGGTGGTGTAGGAAGATCACTTAGGGACTGCTCTGGGATGGAAGACCCACCCCCTTAACGCACCTCTTACCTCAAAAGCACTTGAAGATTCAAGGGCAAGAGCCCCATTTACCAGCTCCCACCTGGCCCTTTCCCACCAGGAGCAAATCTAGGCCTAGACCCCTCTGGCCTAGACAGCTCTTGCCTCACCCAATTATTTTGTCTTATTTCAAACCAACAGCTGGCCCTTGCTGTTCTTCCTCCCATACTGCATTTTCCCCATCCATGACCTCTCCCTGCCTGGGATCCTGCTTGCCTCATCAAGTCCTGGCTTGAATCTGTTTGAGAACCTCTAGGTCCAACTCATGCCCCCTAACAGTTCTAGCACCCCAGTCCTGCAGGGCAGAAACAAGGCTCTCCCTGGCTCAGGTGGCCCAGTCCTTTAAGCAGAGAGCCAGCTCTGCCAATTTTTAACCAGAAACTTACATTCCAAAGGAGAAGCTTACAAGTTCATATACTTTCCTAGAAACCAATGATGATGATGCAAAGTCTTCTAATGCAATCATGTCATTTAAAGAAAACCTGAGTCTGCATTAATTTCATTTTTCATGTAATCCATACAAGAATCTGGGACCCTGTACTTCCTATCCAACGTCTACTTCCATTTTCTGTTGCTTCACTGTCCAAGTTTTAATGGCTTAGCTGGAGTTGAGACCATATTTGCTCCTTGTGTTTGTTTGAACACTTAGGTTCTGTAAAAATATTTGCTTCCCAAATTCCCAGTGACAGACAGATGTCCTAACTCATTGCTGTTGTTAAGTATCTTGGCAGGGAGCAAATTGGCTTCATATTTCAAAGAATCCCTTTTCTACTAAAAAGTTTTGGTATCACCACACAAAAGCACTTATAACATGCATTCACAAAGCAGAGGCAGCAGGACCCTCTTGAAAAGAAAAGGCAATGCTTCATTTTCTCTCAAGGCCCACTAATTAGCTCAGTGACCTCGACTTAACCTCTCTAGGCCCTGGTTTCCTCATTTGTAAATAGGGGATTTGTTTGATTTCCAAGATTTCTTCCAGCCAGGACCTTCTACGAGTCTATCAAAATAGGTCATAGCAAAGGAAACCGTAATTTTACTCTGGGCCCAGGGATTATCAGGAGAATATTACAAATCTACAAATAGAGTTTAAGATGGCATCAATCTCCCTTTGCTAACAACATGCATTTCTGTTTGCTCCTGCTGTACTCTTTCACTGAGTAATTGGAAATAGCCTTGAGGGGTAAAGATTTGATGGGCCTCTAGGACAGCAGGGTTCATTCTCCTGCCTTTATATTCCAAAGTTCAAAAACTGTTGAAGCTGATTCCTCTCACCAGGCAGATCCAGCAGCAGCTATCTCAATTGGCTCCATCTCAATGTCAAATGAAATGAATACGAACACGTTTTCATAAATGGGACAAATGTGAGAGGGACCCCAGCTCAGCTCTTTCGTTCCTTGTTTGTTTCACTGGCAAGGCAGGTTTCCCCCTTCTGGAATCAAAAGTAGAAGAGAAAAATCCATGATCTGTTGCAGCTACCTTTGACATGCATCCACCCAATCATTTGTTCATTGAGTCAGGGCTGCATTGGGCCCCTTAAATTCTGAAGGTGAGGATGTAGGTGAGTGTGGGAGACAGATTTACCAATAATCTGATGATTTCTCCTGAGCCAGGCTGTTAGTTGATTAACAGAGCTACAGCTGTCACTTTGTTCCTACAGCCCCTGACTTCCCAGCACATTTCTGAAATGTCTCTGCATAGGAAAGGGCAATTCACTGACAATGTCCCTGATTACTATAACTACATCATGAGTCTAAAAAAGGCTGAGGGGCGAGCTGTAAAGTAGTTAGCTGCAGAAACTTGGCCTGTTTCCTGGAGGTTATTTGGCCTTTTCTCTCCCCTAATTCCCTGGATACTGTGTCTGTCACTCTTCTGTTCCTTTGGGCTCTCAGTCAAACCCACAGGCTATGTTTCTATGAACAAGTACTAAATGGAGATCTAAGATGTCAGTTTCATGCACCAATCAAAAGAGATTGCCTACCTTAGCCCTGTCCTCTTACAGAGTTATAGTCACATAGGAGTATTTTTGGCTTACAGTTCAGTCTTCAACCTCCACTTCTCCCCATGCCTCTTTTCTAATGAAAAACAGTCTGGGGGGAGAAATACACAACTGGCTGCATCTTCATTTTGTTTTTTGTTTTCTGTGAACAAAAATATAGCTTTTCATTTCTTTCCATTAAGCACGTGGTTGTGTGTAATGGGAATGGGTTGGAAGAGGCTATATTATGTTCAAGATTTCATATTTCTTTAAAAATATTTGCTGTTATGATTTAATCCTTTCTACCAACTATGGGTTCAGTGAGGTCAGGAAAAATATTCACTGCCAATGATTCCGTTTATAAAGGTCTAGGGAAACATTCCATATGGAGAAAAATAAGGCCAAACAGAGAGGAAAAATGAAAGCTTCCTCTACCAAAATAGAGGAAGGGCCCTGCAAGAAACCAAGTGACAAGAACAACTCAAAGGAAAAGCATTCCCAGGCAGCAAAGGCACACATGCATACACAGACACACAGATATACACACACAAATATGGACACACAAACACACACTTACACATACACAGATCTGGACCCAGTGGGTTGGTGCAACTCTGCTCATGTTTCATGGGCTGCTGTTGTTCTTTGTTGACGATGAACCAGGATCCTGTAAATTCTGCTGCAGACACAGAGCCCTATAAAGGTGAAACAATGACTCTATAGTTGTTGCTTTTAACATAGTAACCCCTGACTGTATCTCTTTTGGCTTTCTACCAGAGATGACTATTCATTTACTCAACAAATACATTTTGTGGTGAACCTCTACCAGACTGTAGGCACTGTGCATCCTAGAACAGTGGCCTTGACTTGGGGCACTCCTGTCTGGTGAGTGAGATGGTCACAAAAAGAGATAATTTGAATAAAAGTGTTTGGCGTGAAGGAGTGTGCGCACCACATCCAGAAACGCAGATAAAGGAACGACTGGCTCTGCTTAGAGAAACATTTGTGCTGAGTCTAGAAGAATGAGGGGGCTCCCTAAGGAAGCAGGAGGGGCATACTGAGCAAGGGGAAGAGCATGAGGCACGAAAGAGGAGGGAAGGAGTGTGGGTGCCCAGCAGGTAGCAGGAGATCCCCCGTGGCTGGCGTCCAGGAGGTAGTTCGGAATTTGAAAGTCACTGACTGCCCCGCTGAGAGATTTTAGCTTTATAGCATGAGCAGTATGGCAGCATGCAGGGATCCTCTTTCCCTCTCTGTCTGTCTGTCTCTCTCCCTCTCTCTCTTCCACCCCTGACAAGCATCACTGTGAAGTTAGGGATTTGGTGAGATTTTGCTGCTGTTGAATAAATTTGGCCATAGTGAGAAGAAAGGACAGAGGGTAGGTAAGACAGGGAAGTTAGTTAGGAGGCTACGGCAGTACTCTTTGTAAGAGCTGTTGAAAGAAGCCCTGACTTGGGAAGTGAGAAGAGAGAGAATGATTCACAGATACAGGCTGGGAATGAGCCAGACCATCCTATGTCCTTGGTCTCCTAGATTCATCTCTCCTGGGGCATCTGTCTCTTTGGTGGCCCCATGACCATAGTGTGCTCCATGACTCTGCTGGGAAGAGCTGCCCAGCCCCATTGCAGAGCGGCTGAGGCTCCCAGCTCTTCCTTCCACTCAGGCCCCTGGCAGGACCAGAACTCCCACCAGGTTCAGAGTGTGGGGAACGTGGGCGTCCTTCTCACAAACAACCTTCAGTCTGGCTCATTATGAGGATAAAGCTGGCAGTTTAACTCACTTTTGAAATCAGTTTTAAAAATAAAAAACCTGTTTCCTGGGTTATCAGAAGCAGCTTAGTACTGAGGATGAGCTCTTTTTCAGAGCTCTGTCGTTACACACCAGGGTCTCCCTCGCCTTGAGCACTGTCAGTTCATAGTTTCCAACAAGGCGACCCAGTTATGAACAGATGAGAAGATACCCAAACAGGTTGTCCCACAGTTAGGAATGGGACGTGGGAGGCTTCTATGAGACTGAGCATGCGGGAGGGTTGAGGTTCATCGTACTTCTGAAGGCAGAGTCAGCAAAGGAGGGTGGATGGTGAAAACCGCGTGCCCCCGCTTCATCCGTGCAGAACCCCCACCATCCGCAGCAACCTTCAAACAGGGAAGTGCAGTTACAGAGACATCAGGCGGGATGGCTGCCTTCCCATATTTACTTTCTCTTTTAAGCCCCAATCATGGCATATTGTTGGTGCTCAATAAATGCCTTTTGAGTGAATAAGAAGGTTTGACTCCACAAGTGGTTTTCAACCTGGGCTTTACCGAGGCCTCAGGTTTTCCCAGAGGAGTCCTGGGACCTGATATAAGAAAAGGTGTGCTGGGGCCCAGCAGAGCCGCTTCATCTGTGCTCCTGTGACTGTCCGTGTCTTCTCTGATTTCAAGAAAAGTCTCCACAGTAAGACTAGGTGATTGCTGAAATCCTCCCCTTCCTAAAATATCCTTGGAATCCTGTGCAGCAGCCAGACCTCAGTGAGCTGATTGCCGGTGCTCAGTGTATTCTAGCAAGTCACGTTCACGTATTTTTAATTCAGTGATGACAAATAAAAAACAGCTCTCTCCTCTCACATTTGGGGGGAAAGGATTTCTAGAAATAATCTGGTTTAGGATGAATTGAGGCTGCCATTATGGGGTTTTCCCAGCTTGCTTTATAAATATTATTCTACCCTGGTCTCCAGTTCTTCAAACAGTTGGGGATACAACTGTGGCTTAAGATGACCAGCTCTTACCTGCTCTCTGGGCCTCACCAGTCCCCCCACCTCCCCAAACCTCTCTAGGAAAGCTGGACTTCTAACCCAGAATGACTTCCTCACTACCAAGCAATGGGACCCGGATTTTTCTCCTTTTAGGATATCTTACTAACTTGTTATCTCCATAATTAGCTTTAATGACCCCCCTCTTCTCTTTCTTTCCAAACAACACACATTCTCATTCTTTGTGGGGGAGGCAGACCTCCAAGCTTTTGGCAACTCTCTCTTCGACCGAGATCCCAGGGAAGAAATGCAGATGGTCAGCTGAGGGCATCTAGGACAGCTGTGTGAAGAATGAGGCTTAGATGAGGAGGAGGGGATTAGGGAGAAGGAATAGAGAGAGAACATAACTTTACAGTGGAAAAAGGACTCAGAGAATGTTTATTCCAATCCTCATTTCACAGATGGGAAAGCTGAGACCCAGCGAGGTGAAGCAGCTCACAAGGTTGCCATGGCATACATCACACTATCCAAGCTGGGGGGCAGGGTTGAAACCGAGACTGTCCTTTGTTGCCTTAGGTGGTGATATGAACTTTTTGTACTTTTCCAAGTGAAATGTGAGAGCAGAGGGTCCAGATTTTTCTGGAAACTTCAGTTTACATCTCAACATCTAAGGCATTAGGTAGTCAGGACTTTTTTGTAGATACAGCCACAGCTTCCTGCTGGCTGTTCCTCAGTTCTCTCTGCCGGGGTGCTCAGGGTCTCCTTGGCCCCAGTTCATGGCAGAAGGAGATGGAGAATTCCCTCATGTAGAGAAGGGGGTTTACCACCAGCATAGCAGACAGCTCCCCACTCTTCTCCGATGGTCTCCTCCTCTCCCACGTGCCTAAGCCTACCATGTTTCACACGTGTGATTTTGAACATAAACTCTCATACACTCATTTGTGAATCTTAAGTTACCAGAACATACAAGCACCATTCCCTGTGCCCTGCCCAGAGATCCTGATCCCCCCCAGTCTGCAGCCTGGGGCGTGTGCCTAGGCCTGCTGAGGGAAAGCAGCAGGACGTTCTCCCTCAGGCTATAGGGACCGAAACAGCCGTACCCAGAGTACCCCAAGAGGAAAAGACTGAGGGAGCCAAGGCAGTGGATGGAGAGGGTCCAGGGGAGGAGAAGGAAGAACTTTGCCACGTGGGTTTAGCTGACACAGTAAGTTCATAACTGGGTAATAAAGAGACAGAAAGCAATGAGAGCCTCTAAGAATTCCCTGGGAATAGAAAGGTGACTTGAGGTCTGTAAATTTAGAAAGAAGAATTTAGAAAGCATGACTCCATTAAACTAAAGATATGGAAAGACAGGGGAAGGGAAGGAATGAAGTAATTTGTCTGCTGGGAGCAAACAGCCTTGACGAGGGACATGGGGGAGCATGTTGTCTGGGGAGCCAAGGAGGTCAGCACCGGAGGAGCCTCATGTAGGGGTGACTGCCCCGTGCAGCCCAAACTCAGAAAGAAGTGCTCTTCAATTCCTCTTCAGCAAAGGCAGCTGTCCTTTCCTCAGATAACACACTGGACTGCATATGACATAGAAGAAAGAATGACATGGAAAGTTCACAGTACGTTGGGCTTTGTATTTATTACAAAGCAATAATACAATACAAATAATTTATTATAAAGTGATAAATACAGTATGAGCCCATTTTGTTAAAAGCAAACACACACACACACATACACACACACACACATATACAAAACACCCACATTTCCCTAAACCACCTGGGCCTCTGGGAAGAAATGGAGTCACTTTAACAACAGTTACTGCAGTTTCTGACCTTGTGCTCCCTTTGCTAATACAGAACTCGCAGCCCTCTGAAGGCACCTTCAAGTGGTTCTGGAGTCCTTGGGGGGGTGGGGTCTTCCCTCTGGCTCATCGCTGTGTCTCAGTGCCAGTTCTGCCCTGCTTCAGTGAGGTCTAAGCAGCGTGAGAACAGTGAGGATGGAATAAGAGGCAAACCGAGCACAGGTGGGTGGACCCTGGACCCAGCGGCAACCACCTCAGGATGAGTGAGTCAGATGCATGTCTGGGTCTCTTCTCCTCCCAATGAGCACCCAGACCACACCTGTTTTGTTCCTCATGCAAACAGGTATCTGGTAAACCTCTTTCACCTAGCTCCACCAGTTCCTCTTTCACTCAACCTGAGGCCCAAGAAAAATAGACACAGACAGACAGGGGCACAAACTCACCCCTGCATACAGACATCATTGAGAAAAGTAGAGAAGAGCAGGGAAGGGTGGCTTTGTGTGTGTGTGTGTGTGTGTCTGTGTGTGTGTGTGTTTTGGGGGGGGGGGGGCGTGTATTTCTTCTCTTGGTTGTCTCTCTTCCTAAATTTTTTATAGTTCTTTTGAATTGCTAATTCAGAAATATCTAATAACAAAAATAAATGTTATTTATAAAACTTCTGTGAAAAATGCATTAAATAGGCACAGTCTCTCCTGCATTATGCTTCATTCATTCATTCAGCAAACATTGGTTTTTACCTCATTTGCACTTAATGCTAAGGATTAGAAGGGGACTAATAGATTATTTCTGTTCTCAACCTACCACTTATCAAGGAAAGAAAGATGCATTGAAGACATCAGTGAAAGAAATTGTGTAAACTCAATCCTGATATTGAAATATGATTACAAAACATTTCTTAGCATCAGTTAATGATCAGTGTGGAACACCATCTCCCAAGCTCAACCAAGGATAATGGGGTGTGACAGTGAGGAGGCTCAGCTTTTGTTTGTTCACCAACACACCAGAATTGCTGTCCCCAAATAAATGGTGTCCTTCAAAGTAATCACCATGGAAAGCTATGCACTCATTCTAACCATGTGCCGTTGCTCAGATTATTTTTGGGGCTGTTCTTTTGGATCCTTATTTATAACCAGTTTATCAGCCACATAGGAAAAGCGATTACTTTTTCTGTGGTCTGCTTTAGAATTCATATTAAAAGAAAGCAGGGAGATAAGGTGTCAGGAGTGTCACTGGAGGATCAGGACACACAAGATGCCAAATGTAATGGAGAAAACAGCCCAGATGGTGAGCTTTCTGAGGGCAACCAGGGTCTCCCCTGGTGTCTCGCACAGTGCCTGGCATACAGTTGGAAATTAATAGATACAGTTTGAAAGAAAAAAAATGACGGCAGGAAGAAATG
Source organism: Hippopotamus amphibius kiboko (assembly GCF_030028045.1). Taxonomy (NCBI): domain Eukaryota; kingdom Metazoa; phylum Chordata; class Mammalia; order Artiodactyla; family Hippopotamidae; genus Hippopotamus; species Hippopotamus amphibius. The sequence goes on along the minus strand of NC_080196.1, from coordinate 8,390,583 downwards.
AGGCAGCATTATGACAGCATTATGGTCAAATTGGTGATCCCAACATGCCACGCTCACCAGGTGTCTGGACCAGCCAGGACTCCTCCCTGTGGAGACGGGCCGCCACTATTGAAATTCAAAGGAAAATTCTCCTCTTTTCATCTTCATTTCTAAAGAAGGCAAAGGGTCAGGCTTAACTAACAATATTCTCAGTCTCAATGTTCGTAACCATGTGTTTGACACCAAGGCTAAGGGGTCTCAGAATGGTCTTAACAGCCAAAGGCAGGCAGGTTCAAAACTAGACGTTTCATACTCAAGCCAAAGCCCACAGGTCCAGACAGGTTCTCGTGGTGGCTAGAGGCCTTGCTGGCCATGCCTTTCATGCCTGCCCACTTGCTCAGGTTCAGGGCTTTAGGGCGGTGTCAGACAGTGACAGCCAGGTCACCATGCACCAGCCCTGCCCTCCTGGCAAAGCAAACACGGATCTGCGGCCCTGTTTTGCTCCTGCCTGACAGTCCGTGAATTTGGCTCTCCAGACTTGAGGCTACCAGCCAGGGCCAGCAGGGGCCAACAGCTGTCTCCTACATTTTCTCTAAAAGAAAAGGTGTTTCAGAAGATAACCCTCGCTGGGGTGGAGTCAGCAGTGCTGGGAGTGGCTAAGAGGCTGAGCTTTGTCCAGATCCACTGCTACATTTCAGTTTCCCCGGAGCATGTAAAAGAAATGCTTTTATTCCCCTCCATTCAAATTGCAAACACCTTAAAATAAAACAATGGCCTGCAGGTCCATCATCCAGTAGCCAGCTGATTTCCATACCCCTGGACATCCCTGGAATGAGCCAGCCAGTCCTCTCTTGCTATATAGAGAAAGTCTCACATGGGCTCAGAAGTTCCCCAAGTGACCCTCTCCTCCACTGGCCTCCTTTGGGCATATTATAATTTTTATTAGTAATCAGATCAAATAAAATTATTAATTATATAGTTGCCTACATCCTATTTAATGGTTTACAGTATGACTAGCCCAGTGCTTAAAGTCAGTCATCTCATCTAATCCTCACAGATATGCTATGGAATGAGGTGTATTCCAATTTTATAGAAATAAAAAATAAGGTCTGTAGGTGGTACCCCAAGCAGACTAACAAATCCACCACATCATGGCATTACTGATGTGACTAACACATATTGTTACAGGTTATTTTTCAGACTTCCCAGGGAATCATTTTTTGATCTGTGTTGTGATAGTTGAAAGACCATAAATAATGCTGCCTGAGCAGAAAATAAGACCTGTGCAGGCACAGTCTACAATTGTGATCAGATCAACTTCAGAAATAAAATTAATCTGACACCTGAAGCCAGTCACGGCCAGAGCTTGGCTGCAGGGTACTTGAGTATAAACTGTATAGGAAGGGAGTAGCCACACATAAACTTCCTTTACTTAAATGTTAGCCCCTTCTGACCTCCAGCCTCTCACTCTCCAGCCCAGCTTCCCAACGCTGACTTCTCTGAGTCTGGCCTGCCTCAGGCTGACTCCTAGGCATCCTGTGACCTAGGAAGTTGTAAGACCAAAAGAAAGAGATATTTACAGTCCGATTAACTAGGACTTAGCATATGCCTTGCACGTAATAGACACACGACAAACATTTGCTGCATTACTGACTCTTTGCCAGAAACTTTCATTGGCCAAGTGAGAGCGACCTCCTGTGGTCCTGAGTTGGGCTTTCTCAAAGAGACCTATGGTGCTGTGGATGTCAGGTTATTTGCCAAGCTGACATCTCTAGCAGGGTCCACCAGAAAAACCAAGCATGGTGCACGTAGGTCCGTGTGCTGATCTCCACTGGCTTTTCCCACCCCCAGGCCTGATCTCAGGTATGCAGGACTGAAGGCTTTTTTTTTTTTTTTTTTGCCAAGGTTGGAGGCTTTCAGGGCCCGCCAAAGCTGAGAAGCCACTCAGGACTGGTCCTGGACATTCGTGGAGCAAGCCTTTGTCTTTGCTGCTGCCTCCCCTTCTCTCTGTTCCTAATCTTCTTGGTGTCCCGTGTCCCATTCCTCTAAATATCCCACTAAAGCATTAATTGATAGCTAAGGTAGAATATTTACATTTTAAAAACAGACTTATATTGGGAAACTCTCATGCCCAAAGGAAGACAGTTCCAATGAGGAGGTAATCAGTGAGGATGGGATAGGTGAGGACAGGAATCCTTGCCTGATTTCCCTAAAAATCACACACTGGCAATTATTACTTGGCACAGCTACTCAAAAGGCTGATACTGCTGTCCACACTCTACACAGATCCGTGTACAAGGAGGTCCCCGTTATAACAGCCTCACCTGAGAGACACTGGGGGTATGTCAGCATCCTTTTTTATAAACCATCTATTTGAGGAGAAGAGAGAGAGAGAAGGAGAAAGAGAGAGGTGTTTAGAAAATAGTTTCAGGACCTACTGTTTACCAGCCACTCTGCTGGCTCTGGTCCTGGGTGCAGAGAAGATAAAAGATCAGTGCCATCAAGGAGCTCATGAAACATAAGCAGATACTGTCAACATCATTTACCAGGTTTTATGAAACCAATAGGTTCAGGGAACACATGGACAGATAACCCACCCCTAGCCTAGGATTTCAAAAAAGTTTCCCCAGAGAGACTTCACTCACATTAAAAGATACATATTTGGCTTGGTTTCCGATAATTCAGTGCTGGAGATTTCCTCCACCTGGCTCTCCTCCATCAACCCTCTTCATAGAGCAGCTGTCTGGGCGTCAAGCACCTCTAGCTGGAAAGCACCCCAATTCAGCCGTGGAGGACTGACCGCCTATCCTGCCTAGCCTGCAAGCTTCAGGCCCGTGAAGGAGAGGGATGCCAAGTGTCAGGGCCCAAAGGTGTAAGGTGTAGAAAAAGCAAAAGTTTGCTGAATCTCAGGAAATGCTTGTCAACAGTGTCATCAGACAGACCCAGATTTTGTGGACCCTGAAGTTCAGACAATTTAGGGAACCTCTTTAAGAAAAAGAATTTGAAAAGATTCTCTCCACAAATTGTCAACAGCATATGACTTATGAACACATTGCCTGGGTCCTTTGCAGAAAGGCGCGCCTTTGCAGATGAGGCCCCCCGAGCTCAAGCTTCATGGACTTCATAGCAAACCCACCTTTGCTCAGCAGTCCGAAAACGCTGTTTCTCCAGAGGAAAGATTTGGGATCCACCCCACCTCCCATAAGTTAACCATCTTTGAACTGCAAAGGCAGAGTGGCTGGTTGTCTCAGACAAGGAGAAGTCTCCCTTTGCCTGGTCCTGAGGGTCTCCCGCAAGATGCCATGCTATTTTCGGAGCACAAGATTTCTTCAGCCTTTCAGTTTGGCCTCTTAAAATTTTCACAGTAAAGCAAATTACAGGACTGGGTGGAAACAAAATAGCTTTCATGTTGCTTTTTTTGTTGTTGTTATTCTAATGAACTGAGGACAGAAGATATTAATTTTTTAACAAGGTATCAAAAATATTTTCCCTTAATGCCTTTCTTTCTTTCCTTTTTTTTTTTTTTTTTTTTTTTGAGGTTAGAAAGGTCAGAGGTTCAAACATCTTGCATTAGTGGCATCACTGTGTTTATTTGGTTTTCCTCTAACAGACAGCATTGCTTAAGATTCAGAAAAAGGGGTCTCCTGAGCAGATGGATATTGATAACTCTTATCTTCGTCTTTATTATCGTTACCGTGCCTTTCACTAATATTAACAATAATAGTAACCAGCTCTTTCCCTAAGAGTTCACAGTGAAATGAATAATGAATGGATTCATCAAATAGCCATCTAAGCAGAGTTTAGGAAACAAAGAGTACTGGAAATGCTGGTCCAGTTGACTTTTTCACTCCAAATCCCCACCCATGAGGCCTCCCCTGATATTCCAGGCCGTGAAGCACTTCCTCTTCTAAATTCAGCCCAGTGCTTGGAATAGGGCTAAGGCAGCAGGCTAACTCTTTAGCAAATTCCATCCCTCCTTCCCCAACTTCCCTCCTTAAGGAAGCCATCTGCCATGTGACACGATCCTGGCTGGTGATGTGCAGGCAGAAGCCACTGGGGAGGAAGAGCCTGCTGAGAGGAAGTTCTCCATTCTGGGGGCCCCTTTACCTTCTCTTTTTCTCCCTTCCCATCTCCCTGGGGTACAGCCTGGAGGTGCAGCCACCATACTGGAAAACAAGGGATGGTGAGCGTGACGAAGGGCCCTGTGTGCTCATTAAGCATGACATGGTGGAAGGACAAAGTTCCCGGTCCCTGGGGCATGGGGAGCCCCCTCAGCCCTGGCCTGGCCTTCTCGGACTATTATTTTGTGAGATAAACAAATCCTTATCTCTTGCAGCCACCATTAGTCAATATTTTTGATACTTGTGGCCAAATACATTTCTGATTGATGCAATAGAAAGAAACAACCTGGTCCCCTCTGATTCCATTGTAAATGTATTAGCAAATAATAGAACAAATATAGTAGTTCTGTGTTCTCCGGGGTAAAATAGGTAACTGTCCTTGGCTTTCATCCTCATTGAGCTGCTCTCGGACAAAATAATATGCAGGCAGACCCCAGAAATATCGCAGGTTCTGTTCCAGACTATCGCAGTAAAGTGAGTCACAAATTTTTTGATTTTCCAGTGTATATAAAACCAATAGCACTAGGCATTGGTTTATACTATAGTGTGTTACACTATACTGTAGTCTATTAGGTGTGCAATAGCATTATATTTAAAAAATATACATACCTTAATTTAAGAAGTACTTTATTGTTAAAAAAACGCTAACCATCATCTGAGCCTTCAACAAGTCGTAATTTTTTTTGCAATCATAACATCAAAGATCGCTGATCACGGATCACCGTAACAAATACGACAATAATGAAAAAGTTTGAAATATTGCACGAATTACCAACATGTGACACGGACACACAGACTGAGCAGATGCTGTTGGGAAAATGATAGACTTGCTCAAAGCAGTGTTGCCACAGAAGCGTTCAATTTATTTAAAAAATGCAGTATCTAAGAAGCACAGAGAAGTGAAGCACAGTAAAATGAGGTACGCACGTGTGTGAGAACACTATGAAAACTGTAAATTGTACATTATTGATTGTAGCAGGCACCATGCTAGGAGCCTCGTTTGAGAGCCTACCATAGGGTTTTAGGGTCAGGCAACAAGAGACCTATTTTGTGAGTCTTCCTAGAGCTGCGCTGGAGAGAGTACAGGGTCAGCTAATAAGACCTATAGAGGACAGCAATAAAAATTAGAGTGGGAGTCATAGTGCCCCATTAGCAATGCCAGAAGCAGCCCAGACACGTGGATGGTCAGGATTTGTCAGGTACAGGCCTGTATTAGCTTCCTGGAGCTTCTGCAACAAATTACCGCAAACTGAGTAGCTGAAGCCAACAGAAATTTATTTCTCACACAGTTCTGGACGCCAGATGTTTGCAACCAAAGTGTCTAGCAGAGTCGTTTGCTTCCGAAGGCTCCAAGAGAGAATCTGTTCCATGCCTCTCTCCTAGCTTCTGGTGGCTTCCAGCAATCCTTGGTTTGTAAGTTGCATCATTCCAATCTCTTGGTGCTCTCCTCTGTGTTTCTATGTCTCCTTCTTTTCTAACTCTTGTAATAACACTCTGCATTGGATTTAGGGACCACCGTAAATAAGGATGATCTCAGCTTGAGTTCTTTATATTAATTACATTAACTTAATTATCTTAATTGCAGTAAGATACTCCAAAGGAGGTCACATTCTTAAGTTCCAGTGAGCATATCTTTTGGGGGCCACAGTATAAACTCCAGCACTGTCACTCAAATGCTCTTTGGCCAGAGTCCTGGGTAACTGGCCCACATTCTCGGGAAAAGTGGAGTTGAGATCCCCTCTTTGGAAATGAAGAACTTAGTGCCCAGTACTGTTGGTGCCCTTTGGGAATTAACTTTGCTAAAGTGAGTCACCCACCAGAGATCACTCCTCCACCTGGTACAGCCACATCCAGTAGGTGGCTGACTCGGTATAAATGTCTGGTCCCTCTCCCCAACTCAGGACAGCTCTGCAGGGCCATCCCTGCTTCAGAGCCCCTCCTACCCTAGGGATCAGCTGAGACCTTGCGATGAGACTGCATTCTTGCCCAGCTTCTCCCTCTGCCCCCACAGGCCTTGATCCTGGGAGCACTCCCCAGTCAAATCCCTGCAGGCACACCTCCGTCTCAGAGTCTGCTTCCCTGAAAGCCAACCGGCAGTGTTGTCCTAATTACAAGATGTAAGAAGGAGAAATCTCAGCCCGCACTTAGCAGTCTAAAGTGCTCGCATTAAGGCATCCTCATTTTTACAAGAAAATAACTTTTTCTCTTTCAAACAATCAAGTTATAAAATAGTTTTGTAAAGATAGCATTAACACCAAGCCAGGTCTTATCAAGGGCCTGAAGTTACTTCTTAGCCTACCATGGGTTCTTTCAATTTTTTAACACTTGGCATTAATGTTAACAACCTACTGTCTGATTTTTATGGACTTTTAAACACTGCTGCCAACCCTCCTGGAAAAGATCTAAACTGCAGCAGTTCAGGCATGAATATGAGAATTTGAAAACAAACTAAAAATAAAAGGATCTAGTAAGCTCTTGGGACTTATACTTAAAATACTTCTCGTGTATAAACTCTCCTACAAAGCCACGTGTGCTCACCCTTCTACAGTCATAGGTGTATTCACGACCACATGCATTCTGTTTAGGACTGGAGTAATCATGTATAATTTATATAAAATGATTTTGTGCCAACGTCTGTCTGAGTCATGGAGCCATGAATTTGAATTCCATGCCACCCAGGTGGGCTAGAAATTCTGGGTAGTCGTAGGAAAGAATTGTAAAGATACTGAAGAATTTTACAAAGAACTGTGACTTGGAGAAAAATGAGAAAACTGTATAGTAAGTTCAGTACAAAAGACCTGAGCATCAGAAATATGAGGAAAGGAGGACTGATTTTGGTTCCAGGAAATTTCATGAGCTACGTCCTGAGACGTCACTGAGTTTCAGTTTGGGCGACTGCAACCTAGAGAAGGCAATCTCTGAGGATGCTCGTGGTCTCAGAATGGAGTGTAGAAAAGGTCTCAGAAAGATTTTGTTGTCATAGTAAATACAACTGGGAACAGCTATGAAGTGTGGATCTTCGAGCCAATCTTGAGATTTTTCTCATGTTATGTTGAATAGCAGAGTGTCTTGGCTGAAGAGGACACAGTGGGCAAGCGGTATGTCAGTGGCAGGTGGGAAACAGCAAGGCCTCAGGGACCTGGGCAGAGGCAGAGGAGCCCTGAAGACCCCAGGTGGGGACGACTGCTCCCAGTGTCCCTGCAGTTGGAGAGAGGGCCACAGGGGCAGGTGTCCCAGCCTACCTAATATCAGTGGTTCTTCCCTTTCCCACACATCAGCACATCATACCCATCACGCCATTTATGTGAACAAAAAGCCCAGTTCTGTCCACAGATTTCAAGAGACAAGAGGCACAAATCCCTATGCAGAGGGATGGGCCCGTCCATGCCACAGATACTTTGTCTCTTTGGTCAGAGCTAGCTCAGACATGCTAGCTTCCCCATGCCTGTGGGATGGCCTTCCCCAAACCTAGGAGGAAGGATGGGGCTGTGATTACACAGAATCTCACAGAATCATCCTCAGGGAGGCAGGCATTCAGGGAACAACCTGTTATAAGCTGAACTGTGTCCCCCTAAAGTTCATATTGTATATTTGCGTCCCCCCCAGCACCTCAGAATGTGACTGCATTTGGACATAGAGCCTTTAAAAAGGTGTGTAAGGTAAAATGAGGTCATATAGTGAGCCTTACTTGACTATGACTGGTACCCTCATAATAAGGGGAGATTAGGACACAGACTCATGCAAGCTGATGTGAGGACACAGGGAGAAGACAGCCATCTACAAAACAAGGAGAGAGGCCTCAGGAGAAAACAATACGGCCAACACCCTGATCTCAGACTTCTAGCCTTCAGAACCGTGAAGGTCCTTTGTTATGGAGCCCTAGCAGACACATGCACCATCTATCAAGACCAGAGTTTTAAGATACAGCTGAGTGTGCTCATGGTGGCGGGGCTGTGTCTGTCTGGTTTACCCTGTCTTCCCCGGGCCAAGTCCAGTGCCTGTCCTACAGGATACTCAATCAGCGTTTGTAGAGTAAGTGAAGGACAGGATAAACTTCCCTGGAATTGAAACTTTCCAGGTGGTCTCACTTGGCATGCCAGTCGTATCTGAGTGGCTGCCAGGGATCTTGCTCTGTCCCAAGAGGCTGTGAATGCATAGCAGTAGTAAACTGTCAAGGGTGACAACGCTCTGGGGAGGAGAGAGGGCCAACCCTTCTTAATGCGCCCTCTTCAGCCCTCAACACAACTGCCTTAGGCAGATCAGCGCTTACTTAGTATTTCTTTTGATAGCATTGTCCCATGGGCTGGTACCACAAAATCCATGTTTAGTGATACTAGTGCTATCCAAGAATTTTTCCCTCGTGTACTCATTGCTCCAGGATGATCCCATTCGATTCCTCCCCCGTCTGTCGATGGCATCCCCATTCTCCCATGGCTCAGACTCAAGCCCTTGGAGTCAGAGTTTTTTCTTCCTAATACTCGAATCTCTAAATCCCATCAGGAACAAAATCTTTTCCATTTTGCCTATCACTTGCCTCTCCTCCCTCTCCCTCTCCAGGCTCATCACCATCACAGTCCAGCCCACGCCTCGTGGCAGGGGAATCCTCACTGATCCCCCTGCTCCCAGCCTTTCCACGCCATTGCATGATGTGTTCTGCGGCCAGACTCACCTTTCTCAAGCCTCAGAAACTCTTTCAAGGGGCCTTGGATAGACAATAAAGAAGGTTAATCCTTGTCATTTTATGCCTGCCAGCAACAGCTAAGAAGTTTGAAGAAGTGGGGGAGTGGGAGGCTAGTAAAAGTGCTGGAAATCTATCTGTTATGCTAATCTACAACCATTGCTGTGGGGTCTCCTGGAATCAGCAACCCCATTTCCAGATGCTAACATATAAAATACACATAACCAGATTCAACTTAGATTGTTGGATACAAGAACTCAGCTTTTACAGCATACCAGAGTTCCTATGTAAACTGTTAATTATACCATCTTTCCTGTTTGTTTATTTTTACAAGGATTGTTATATGCTGGGGCAGAGTTAGGGGGTGGGAGATGACATGTGGAGGCCAGAAGGACACAGGGAGAGAAGACTGCTCCCAGGAACACAGAGTGATCGCCAAAAACTATAATTCTAACCTTCGCCCTGCATGGTTCAGTGGCTTGTGGGCTGGAAGTAGGAAAGTGACATCTGTGATTGAGTCCATATGAGATGCTTGACCTCCCCAGCTTCATGCTTCAACAGGCTCAGTGTGGGGCTGAGGCCAGCAAACAGAGCAGGAAGTGCAGAGCAGGGGAATGTTGACAGAAGAAACATTCATATGTTCTTCTCTGGATGCTAATTACAGAAAGCCTATCCTCCTACAGGCTGTTTCGTGGTAAGTTTTCTACTTATGTAAATTTTTATAACAAATCAATCCATTTGGTGTAGTTAGCCATGGAAGGATGACTTCCTGAACACTGACACAATAAAAATACCTGCCTCTGTCCTGAATTTTTCCTGAGACCATGTTCCTGCATGTGTCACAGAAGTTTCTATAGCTGAGAGTCCCATAACGGCCTGTGACTGACCCCGGCTCTGGGCCTAGGCTCTCCATGCTTGACATGCACAGTGGTTTGGAGTTAATAAAGGACTTGTGAAAAACAGGAATTGTTTTCCTTGTTAATTGTTACAAGTTTAGGCAGAGGAAACCATCCCTGGCATGTCCACCAAAATCCCTGGATTCTAGATTCACTCCCTCACTCTGCCTCCCTGCCCTCCCCCGCAGCGAAGCGTTGACTACCCTGTCCTTGCGGATACCCGTAACCTTTGAACCCTGAGAGCTGAAACGTTGACGGAAACTCACAGAAAGGCATCTCCAAGAGGATCTGGCTTGGATCATCCAAAAAGAAGGAGCTCTTCTTACTGAGTCAATTCTCAGTCTTTCCATTTGCCTCGTCTGGCAAATGAAAAAATATTCTGGCTAATGTAGGATCTCTTCCCGCACACAAATCTGTGATTTTCAAATATTGCTCTTTTAAGCATTATTAAACTACCAATGCTCACACATATTAACATTTCTTCATATAATTAATTGATTGCCTATTTTAATTGACTCTGGTAAACACACAGAATGATTGTGTTGGTGACAGTGATGTGCTGGCAGCCTGGGTCTTCGGGGAAAAGGAGTGCCCTGACTTGTAGCATTTGCAGGCTTCCATGGTGTAAATAGCTCTACCATAGACAGTTTCAAGCGGCAAACCTGACATTACTGAATGACCAGACCAGGGACTTGGGAAGACCTGAGTACAACTGGCTCTCAAGAGCCAGGTCAAGCCAGCTTCATCACACCACCAGTTGTGTAACCTAAGAAATGTCAAGATTGGCTGAAATCAGTTTAAATTCCTATACTATGGCTTTGTTTTCTATTATCTCCTTAGGATACATACAGATTTGTGACAGGTGGGTCTAGCATGACAATAGACAGACACATATTTGAAACAGAACTTCCGTGTGATTGGAGAATAAGAGGTGAAAATACCAAAGCCAGGTTGGGGTCCAGTCACCTGGCTCTCCTCCTGCAGCTCAGAGAATCATGGAAGTAATTAGACCGTGAAGTTCTCCTCATCACTTTAAGCCACCTGACCTCTTACCTACTGGAGTAGGTTGGCGGCAGCTCCATTTCCATCAAACTCTTATTGAGCCATGTGCCAGGAACCCAGCTCAACCCACGACCCACGATAGACATTCTATAAAAGTAAATCAAATGTGAATGTACTCTATGACAGGGTCTTCAATTACAACCATTAGGACACTCTACAGTTTCTATTTTGATCAAAATGAAGCAGATACAATAGGCTGTCGGCCAATTAAGTGGGAGAAGGAAAGTAATGAGTGATACACCAGAAAGCAAGATAAAGACTGTCCTCTCTAATGATACCTGGACTCATTCTGCTGATGCCCTAGGTTAAACCAAGTTTACCAACAGCAGAGAGATTCTGGGAAATCTATAAATATACTTTCTTCAGGGAATGTAACTCTAGTTATTAAAAACCACACGCAGAAACAGCATCGCCACTAACAAGTAGTGGTCCCTGAACACTGACCTAAAATGGAAGCTGTGCAGATAAGCCCATAATACTTGTACAATCAGTTTCTCCATCTTTAAAGCAAAGACACCAATGCTTGCTTTTCTGACTGGTTTTGAAGATTAAATGAGATAATATGTGCAGAATGCATAGAACATACTAGAAGTTCAGTAAATAATAGACGTTTGATGATTATTACGTTCTTTTAAGCCTCCACAACCCTTTTTTATGCTTTCTTACTTTTTCATATTGACTTTATCCTAGTGAAAACACATCCCTAAGGTCTATCAAGAGTATGGTTCTGCCTCCCCCACTCTGAGGCATTGTTATGGGGTGTGATTCTGAGCAGCTCGAGCTAAAGGTAAAATTCCACTTTAGCTGGTAGAACACACTGAAAGGTCACAATTTCAGTATTTTTGTCATCTAGGCTGTGGTAGACAGAATAAAGGCCCCCTAAAGATGTCCACGTCTTAATCCCCAGAACTATAACTATGTGGTCTTACACTTGGCCAAAGGGATTTGCAGATGTGATTAAGTTAAGGTTATAATCACCAGAGTTCTTATGAAGGGGAGCCAGGAGGTCAGAATCAGAGGACATGTGATGATGGAAGCAGAGGTTAGAGTGATGTAGCTGTGAGCCAAGGAATGCTGGCAGCCTCCAGAAGCTGGAAGAGACGAGGAATGGGTTCTCCCCTAGGACGTCCAGGAGGGACCAGTCCTGCTGGCACTTGGACTTCAGCCAGTGAGACAGATTTGGACTTCTGCTCTCCAGAACTGTAAGATAACAAGTTGCTGCTGTAAGTCACTACATTTGTGTTAATTTGTTACAGCAGCAACAGGAAAGGAACACATAGACAAACTAAGAAACATGGGTCATGAGTCCCAGAAGGGGAGCAATCCTTTCTCGCCAAACCCCACATGTAAGAAGAAAAGATACAGTCTCCTTGGCATGTGAGTGTGTCACTTCCTCAGATGAGATTTCTTCAGAGCAGGAAAGTACTGGTCACCAATGAATGGGCCCTGAACCTTCCAAGAACATAAAAGGAATATAACTTAAGTCAGGGAGTATAAAAGGAAGAAGGCAAGCAGGTGGCAGTTCAGTGTGTAAAAAAGTTATAAGCCATCAGGATCATTGAACTCAGGCGGTGTGTGTATATATGTATTTCTTCTTAATTTGAGAAGGATTCAGAGCAATGACATTGTAAGTGGATCAAGGAAGCTAAGTGAAGGATTTTCCAATATATCAGACAAGAATTGGAAAATGATGACCTCAACTGGATTATGGCCTAGTCTTCCAAGAAGGAATAAAAGCTCCAGCTTAGAACACATTAAGGATGTTGTAAAGCAATTGGAAACTATTTTTTAAGAAACAATCCCCTCCTTGCAGGAGTCCTGGAGCTCTTTCATGGCCTCATGGAGAGTGTAGCCTGAGTCTCCTAGTCTTTGCCGGCCCCACCCACTGACCGTGAGCCACAGTTGTAGACTCCAGAAGGACGTGGGTCATTGGAGAGTGTCCTATGTATTCTGTGGGGTTGGCAGAGAGACCTGAAGAAAACAGAAGGAAAGCAGAGGTTGCTGGCCATCTGGCTGACACCCTGGACTCCCATTTGGTTCGTGTTATCCTGTCCTACTTTGCGGAAGGCCCCCTGCTGTCTTCTCTTTTAGCAAAATGCTTTTCACACAGAGCTGCTACTTTAAATGGAAGGCTTTTCAGTGGGCTCCATCTAATGTTTTTATTATGCTAGCTCAGAAAGCATATGGAAAAACAACCATTAAGAATGATTTTCATTTAATGTATATATATATATTCTCAAACGTATAAGCACAGGAGTATTTTGGGTAGGACACAAGTGAAATTGGTTAACTGTGTGTACTTTTGCGGGTGGCATTAGATCGCAGTAGGGGGACTTCCATTTATTTGTTCATGTTAAGTGGTGATATCAAGGGCGCTTTTCCTTTTTTTTGTTGTTTCATTTCAGCTTTTTTTCCCCAAATACATTTCTTTTAATAGAAAATAAAGTTTTCCTTTTGGCTGAAAAGTGGTAACACCACAGAGCAGAAAACAGGTAAAGTTCTGATTGTGCCCACTGAGTTTCCCAAATTCAGTCCTTTCTTCTTACAACAGGACTATCCTGGACTGGTGCAGTGAAAGGCTGCCCTGTCTCATGGATGTACAGGACAGTGTGCCTCTATTTCAGGAATTCCAGCACAGGGCTTCTCAACTTGAAATGTGCAAATGAATCACCCCAGGACCTTGTTAAAGTGCAGGTCTGATTCGGTAAGTCCAAGATGGGGCTGAGATTCTGCATTTCTGACCAGCCCCCAGGGGATGCTGCTGCCTCTGGTCCATGGACCGACCATCTGTGGGTTGCAAGGGCCCAGACCATTGTCAGACAAGGTATCAAGTCATGCGTTCTGATTTAGGGATCAGAACACAGAGCAAACCACCAAGTGAGAAGCTTCCCACAGCTAGGACCAAGGAATGCCCAAGATCAGACAGTAGATTTCAAAGTCTGGTTGATAACTGGTGGTTATCAGGGCCTCTGAGGCTGGAGGCAGTTGCCTGAGGCCCACTGATCTCAACACTGGAACACCTAGGAAGTGCTACGGTAAGAAAAAACTGTCTAGGTTTAAACATCAGCTCCCCATTTCTTTACTGACTTTTACCATAAATGGAAAGGCTTTCCCTGGGAGATCCCCAGGGAATTTTACACTGCAACGTGGTCACTGTTGTTACTGCCGATATTACAGCAAGGACGTGATGCCAATAAGCTGGAATGTTTGTTCCAAACACCAGGATGTCGAGTTGTTTGTGATTACCCTTCAATGAGAACCTCTGGTATTTTGAAACTGACACACTTATGAAAAATATTAAATACTAGACGACCCGCCAGGACCTAAGGGAATTTCCCACCCTGAATCACACATGCCAAAACTAACCAAAACACTTGCTGGTGTTTTCCTTTTTTATTGCTGGCACGCAAGCAATACAAGCATCGTAGTTTATGCTGGAGATATGGTATAACTGCTAACCCAAACAAAAGATCAAAACAGGCTTTGTCCTAGGACTCTCTGTTCTGTGGCCGAGGAGTTCATGAAGGATTTCTACTTGCAGGTCCTTGGAGTCCAAATTGGATTCCTTTAAGCCCCCAGTAGGCCTTTCCTTATAACCAAGACGTTAGTGAGAACATGGCTGCCTGGTGTTGTCTGTGCCATTGCTTCTCTGCAGTTCCGGCCTTAAAGAGGCATTGCCCCTAGTGGGGGTTTCCCTTCTTGCTGAGATGACAGGGGGCCAATCTCTGCCTCCCCATGTTTCTGGGTTCCTTGCCAGTCTCTTAGGCCCATTGAGATTCAGAATCACAGAATCCGATTTTTAATAAATTTCAGAAATTATCAAGCATAATCTCTTCAACTTAAAGATGAGAAACCAGGGCCAAGAGGAGTGAAGTGCCCAAGGTCATCCAGCCAGTTCATGGTAGAGCCAGATCCAGAACCCTGTCTTCTGACCCCAAATCCATAGGTCCACTGCCCTCAGATCGTGGCTGACCCTGAGGGAGTCTCCCATCCCATGCATTCCAAAACCTCCTTCAATGTCAAATCCACACAGTGCATGGACACCATCTCCAGAGTCACTAACTAAGAATCTGAATATCTAAACAGTATCTAATTATCAGATTAATAGTCAAAAAAAAAACCCTCATGGGGGCCAAGAACTAAGTTTACTTCTAACATTGAGTATCTTTGTGGATGATTCAGTATTTCCTAGGTCTTATTTATAAAATGGTATCAGCAATAGGCCCTTTCCTGCTTGCCAAGGTTATTAGAAAGGTCATTGGGAGGAGGCATTACACATTCTAACAATCATTGCATACTTAGGTTTGATGTCCACATACCTGAGGTTGATTCTTGCTTACTGGCAGCAGGCTTTGAACAGATTCCTGACTACTCTGGCCATCAGTTTTCACATCTTTAAAAATGAGGTGAAGACTTCTCTATCATAATTTTGTGGAGGAATAAAATGAAATAGACATTAAATTGAGTGTGTAACGCAGTGCCTGGCACATAGGAAACATTCAGAGGTGCAGCCTCCCACTCTTCACACATCACTGTCCTGGTGTATCTGGTTTTCCTTAACTAGACTTCGACTTCCCCACAGATTTGGTTTGTTGAAGTGAAAAATTGACTCATAGGAAATGAACTGAGTGTTCATTTATATGCTTCCAGTTCATTTCAAAAGCAGAAGAAAACATGATGCTGGCCCTTGAGGAGCTTTTACTATCCAGAGAAAAACAAGAAGGTGAGCTAACATGTCGAGCATGTAACATGTGCTAAGAACTTTGCGTGAATTCTTTCATTTAATCCTATGGCATCTCTATAACACACATGCTATCACGAAGCTCATTTTACACTTGCAGATACATAGGCGCCAAGATCACAAATCTGCTAAGTGACAGCTGACCTTCAGAACTCTTCCCACCTGGAGCTAGGTGCACATACTTGCCACCTTTTATGTCCTCATACTCTGATCCCACATCATTTCTTCCGGGGTCCACTCTAGCAAGGAACTGTGTTTCACAGTTTTCTTACGGAATTTTTTCTAACCATGTGTATTTGTTTGCCTGGGCCGCCATAACAAAGTACCACAGACTGGTGGCGTGAACAGCAGAAATTTATTCCCTCGTAGTCCTGGAGGCTGAAGTCCAAGATCAAAGTGTTGGCAGGTTTAGTTTCTCCTGAGGCCTCTCTCCTTGGCTTGTAGATGGCTGTCTTCTTGCTGTGTCCTCACATGGTCCTCCTTCAGTCTGAGTTCTCTGTGCCCTAATCTCCTCTTCTTACAAGGACACCAGTCATATGGGATTAGGGCCCACCCTAATGACCTCATTTTAATTTATTTATGTCTTTAAAGACCCTCAATACATTCTGAGATGCTGGGGGTTAGGACTTCAGTATACGAATTTTGGTTGGACACAAGTCAGCCTATAACACCATGATTAGCATCACAAATGTGTGTCTCCTCTTAGCTCCTGAAATCCATGGTGTAGAAATGATGGACAAAAGTGGGAGGTGGGGAAACAGGGGTTCTAGTCTCTGTTTAGAAAGATTTCTCTTGGAACACTTTTCTTTTTCTTTTTTTTTGGTGACATATTTCGGTATGTGGGATCTTAGTTCCCCGACCAGGGATCAAACCTGTGCCCCTGCATTGAAAGTGTGGAGTCCTAACCACTGGACTACCAGTGAAGTCCCTTGGAACACCTTTCTATAACACCTTCTGCCCCCTTGAATGACTTTACTACTTTGTCCTTCCCCACACCATCCATAGCACTTTATACTGTTTGTTTCTGCTCGGCACCACCAGGTACGCACTCCATAGGTTGTGCTCTGCCCAAAGATGCTTGGGTCAGGGGTGAATGATGGCTGAATCCAGCCCTGAGTCCACATGCCAAGGCAGGGGACACAGGACTACATCTTCCTAAGAATGGAATCTTTTTCTTGAAGCACAAAAAAAGCACACTTTTCATCTTTAACATTCATCATTTGTGGCTCAATGCTAGATTTTTTTCCCCATGTCTGTGGGTATGGAGAGAGACAGATAAAGGCAAGAAAGGGAACAAGTGGGATAAGAGGGAGAGCGAGAGATGGGGGGGTGGGGGGGGAGGGTGGCAATATTTGATCTCTTTAAATTCACCCTTGAGAGCAGATTCCTCTTCCTTTACATCTTTGGGTGTTTAATAACAGCTAAAACAGTTACTCATAGAGACAAATTTGCATCAATTTATTCAGGAGTGGCAGTGGAGGTTTCAACTTGAGTGTCTAGAATTTAGATTCCTATCTGTGTTTCCCCATACCTCTAAGAGTCTGCCTTTTCTCCTACTGACCCCTAATATGCCAAGTCAAATTTTTAAGTCAACTCTAAACTCTGTATGTTGTTAAATTCTTCCCATTCATCATCACTTTCTTCTGTTATTTAGAATCTCAATAAAGGAAAGGACTACAAGCATCTCCCACACATAAAGGAGCTTTAATCTCTGCCCCTGGCCAAAAAGAAGGGCTATCTTTCTCTAGAGTCTCTCTTCCTTAGCATCCTTGTCTCCAAGTCCCACCACCATCACTAGTATCTTTCTTCTTCCTTTGGTCTTACAGCACTAATAAAAGGTATTTCTCGCTCACATCATGGTGCTGAGAATCAAGTGCTTTCCTGGCCATTTTTGTTCCAAGTGGAGACTGGAATCTGGAGAGGAGCTACTGGGAGGAACTCATGTCATGGGTGAGGGGTCATTGCTGATGCTCTTCATTCCTAAGTGTAGACCCACCTTTCTATCTAGCATTATTTACCTTCTGCTTATAGGATTTCCTTTAATATTTCTAATAGTGCAGGTCTTTCAGTGATGAATTCTTTCAACTCTCATATGTCTAAAAGAGTCTCTATTTTACCTTTGTTTTTGAACATTAATTTTGCTGGGTATAGAATTCAGGTTGATAGTTGTTTGTTTTTTCTTTCAGCACTTTAAAATGTTGCTCCACTGTCTTTTAACTTGCATTGTTTCCAAAGAGAAGTCTTCTAAAATTCTCATCTTTGTTCGTTTGTGTATAGTGTGTATTTTTCCCCCTGGTTATTTTTAAGACTTTTCTCCTTATAAAGCTTTTTTTTTCAAATTTAAATCTAAATTTAAATTTTTTTCTCATGGACTTTATCCCCACCAGCATTTTTACCCCAGGTTGAATCTGATTATAATGTGCGTTGGAGTCACTTTCTTCACATTTCGTCTGCTTGATTTTTGTTGAGTTTCTTGGATCTGTGAGTTTATAGTTTTCTACAATTTTAGGGAATTTTCAGCTATTACATCTTCAAATATTTTTTCTGTCCCCACCTTTTACAACTCCATTTACACTCAAATAGAGCTTCTGGTGTTCACTGATACTCTGTTGATGTCTGTTACTCTTTTTCCCTCTGTCTGTTTCATTTTGAACATTTTCTGTTGTTAAAGTCCTAAAATTCACCAATATTTTCCTTCACAGTGTCTAATCTGCTGTCAGTGCCATCCAGTGTAATTTTATCTCAAATGTATTTTCATATCAAAATAGTTGACTCAGGTCTTTTTATTTTAAACCTAGATTTCATGTTTTTCCTCAATATGTTCATGATTTCTTCTGTCGTCTTAAATTTATAGATTGTATTTATATTAATATCTTCTATACCTCTTGCTTGGTGTGCCAATACTCCAAGGCTCTGTTACTCTTTACCCAGACAATCTCTCAGGGTTATTTTTGCAGCTGTTGACCTTGAGAAATACGTCAACAACGCTTTCTGAACAAGGGGCAGGTAAGCTTACTGCTTGCAGCAGATCCGCAAGTTCAGGGTTGCTTACAGTGCAAACCCACAGAGTGTGTGGCATCCATCTGGGCCACACTGTGTTTCTTTGGTGAAAGGTGGCATATACCGCTTGCTACACCATGAGTACTAGAGTCCTTTTTCTCTGACCCAAGGGTCTTGTGGCTTTTGCTCATAGACCTGAACTATACAAATCAATTATCAGGATTGAGCCAAACAACCATGTGAGTTGCTTCTGCAGACATTTGTATTTGTCATTAGCTACACATTTTGTGGGGCTCAAGACAAAATGAAAATTGTTTAAAAGCAGGGGGGAAAGTGTTGTTAAAGGTGCTATAATAGAAAGCATTTTCCTTTCTCCCAACTTGCTGTGGTATTTTTTTTCATTTTCTATTTAATATCATTCTAAGTAAAGAAAAATGAAATGTTTAATTATTAGCATGATTTTACCATTCATCATTACATTGTGCAACCCAGGTTTAAAATGCAAATATAAGAGCATGTAACTCTCATGCAGACTCACCAAAATTACATAATTCATGTTTTGTAGCCCATGGGTGTAATATATATATATTTTGTTCTTACCAAAAACTAACTCAACTGTTCTTATTTCATTTCTTGATATATACATATTCTACCAACAGTCTCTACCTTTGGTTACCAATGAGTGAGGAAGGACTGAAGGACTGAAAAAAAAAAAAAAAGACCTATAATTTGCTCTGTCTTTCTGTTACCGTCTATGTCATCATTTTCAGCATGAGTGTTTAGCTAATACAGGGAAGTAATGAGAGTGAGAAAGAACATGATAGAGTTCATTGGTCATTTGTGTTTCTTAGAAAACCAGTGCTTTCTTTCTGCGTTCCAAGCACATTCTGGTTCCAATGGAAAGTGTGCCCTCCTAGGAAGGAAGTGCCCCTCCCCCTCCCCTGCCCGCACCTTAGTCACAGACACGCTTGCCTTGTATTTGCTTGGAGTCTTCCCTGCACTCTGTCCCATCATGGATCCCGTGGAACTCTCTGCTTGTAGAGTGTCATGAATGCTATGCATGAACGTGCAGCAAGGACCAGTGGACACCCGTATTCCTCCTAACTGCTCAGATCGCATGCACGCTCTGCTGACCCATCGGACTTTGTTTACATAGCACGAGTTCAAAGATGACATTATTAAGGATTTCCTCTTGGTGACAGCAGCCTGTTAAGCCAGGTGTGGGTCCCTTCTTACAACTGCACGGCTCACCAGCTAGCACTCATCACCAGGCTACAGAGGGAGGGCAGGGTGTGCACGCTGAGTGCCGCAAGGTGGGAATCACAGTTCTGGGTCACAGCCATACTTTACCCAACGGGATGACTCTGAACTCTTTGGCCATCAGAGTCCTTAGGAAATGAGTGTCTTGTGTATATTTACAAAGGTCTTATTTCTAAAATGGTATCATCCTACCAGAGTGAGAGGGCTCCTTAAAGTGCTTTATCATGTTTGAGCAGGTCTTATTGAAGACCGAGAAAGAATTCAAAGGACATACCTGCCCCTTTCTTTGGAGTCCCTCTGCTCCCACTGGTACCACTTAGAAAAGTGAAAAAAGCCCCATAGCTTTGGAACATATTTGGCAAGAGCAAAATTCTTTCTAGACATTAAGATAAATTCCATGCTTATTTTTCTCTTAAATGCTAAAGGTTTTGCTGGCTTTCTGTAGAGTGGGTTTTAAGCCTGAGTGCAGCCATGGACACACACACCCTTGGCTTCATCTCAGCGCCCACGTCCGCATGGTGTGGTCACCAAGGCTGCTGTGCCCCTGGACATGCAGCCTGTCGTGTTCCCTGGTTTCCAGCTGTGTTCCCTGGGCCTGCCTTCACCTCTGTTCTGCACGTTGCTGGGATGTCTGCTGGTTTTTCCATATCGGGCCTGTGGAAGAACGTAAACATTTTGCCTTTTCTGAACGAGACTTCCAGTGAGTGTGTGTATGGGCGTATGTGTGTGTGTCTAACTTCCTAGAAACCAGGGCTGTTTTCTCTTGCCAGGCGCCACAGCGGGCCTTCCTGTGCAGGAGGTCATTTCAATAAGGACTCGGAGCTCAGTAAACGGAGAAAAGAAGGTCATTCTCAGACAGGATGTTGGGAAGACGCCCTGAATGAGCCTTGCTGGGCAAGAGACGCCAACGGGACCAAGAATGTGGGCCAGTCCCCCAGGAAGTTATTCATGAGCCTGCACTATATGATAAACAGGCAACCAAAGCCTTTTCTAAACAACGAAAATCACAATGCTCCAAATTCCAGAAAATCCTCAAACAATGACTGGACATTCCTTATCCCCCATTTGCTTATTTGTGCACCAGGTACTTTCAAATAAACCAGAAACTGGAGTCCTGACTTGGGTTTCGGAGCAGAAATGAAGTGTGCGAGAAATGTGCTGGCAGTGCCGTCCATCCCAGTGTCAGTCCTCCTTTCAGGAGGGCTGAGTCTTGCTCGCTGTGCCAGCCCTGTTGTCCGGAAACCCTTCTGCTCCCAATAGCCATCTTGGGCTGAAGGCCAGCATGAAGCAGCCTTAAGCCTGATCAGCAGGAAAGGGTCAAAAGACAAGGAGATGCTTCTGTGGTTCGCATTACCACAAGATGTCGGTCGGTCAGGTTAGAAAGTTCTTCCTGCAAATGTGAAAAGACTGTTTGGGGAAATAGAAATTTCCTGTGTATCTACCTGACTTGAAAGAGTTATCAAAGCTCCTTGAAGGTACATACTTTTCAATTAAATTGTAATGTACATATGATTATACATATGCATATATATGTATAATGTATATAGTTATAAAATAATATTTTGACTATTATTCCATAATTATTTTATATTATTCTGAATATTATAATCTGAATATTGTTTTATAAATAAAATATTTGCAGAAAATAAAATGTTATTCAGCAGAGAGCGATATACGTATCGCCATCCCAATACTTGTTTATTGGCAAGACCGTTTCTTCACAAAAAGGAAGAGAAACACTCATTTGTCATTTTTCTCACTCGTTCAGCAAAGCTGCACTTGAAAATTTCATTACAATCTTCCCTTCCCTGCTCTACCTGCACACCAGGTGTCCCTTTACCTGCTCTGTTTTTTCTACAGTATTTATAACTTCTAATGCACCACACAACTTATTGTTTATTGTTTACCATGTCTTCCACACTCCCCTCCCACCCTTATAATGTAAGCTTTCATGACAGCAATTGTTGTTGTTTCTTTATGTTTCCCAAGTACACAGAACAGTGATTGGCATACACGAGACACTCAAAATTAGTTTTTGAATGAATGAATGAATGACTACATCTGCCTCAGCTCTAAGATTCAAAAGCATCAGATATTTACACAGAACCAACAAACACTTCTGGTCAGTGTGAATCTAATTGGAAGACTGGGTAGGTATCGGGGTGGAGGGTACTTTCTGGAGGATGGATGACTCAAACTCACAGGCACATGGTTAAGATTTGACAAAAGAGGTGTGGGGTGGGTATAGAACAAACAGATTTTAATAGGATCAATGGAAGAACCTGAGACCACCTGGAACAAAACTCGGAAATGAGCCCCCAGAAAGCCAGTGTGATCCCCACTGTCAGATATCTTTGAAGCCAGTTATCTGGAGGGGTCAGTTTCCAGAGTGCCTGCTTGTAGGACACAGGCTGCATGGAAAGAATCTTTATAAGCTTCCCATGCTCTCTTTTTCTGAGATTCTGTGTATGTCTCAGTCCATCCCGGTGGCAGGAATTCACAGCACACCAAACCCCCTGACAATGCTGGCAACACGACTGTTGTGAAAGGGGCTCCAGACATGGATCAGGGGGAGATAGAAGAGGGTGAGGCTGAGGTCAGAAACCATGCAGACAGCCTGGGGAAACAGATGGGGGAGGGCTGGGTTTGCTCTGCTCACTTGCTCTGGTTTCTACCAGATGCGCATTAATTCTGCAGGGCTTTCAGCAAGCCTTTCCCTGACAGCATTCAGATTATCCCTGAAATCAGCACAATGCGTTTTGCAGCTCCTTCCATAGACAGCGATGCAGGGACAGAGGTCCTCGGGAGTCGCAGGGCTCGAGAGCCGGAGCCAGGTCATGAGATTGGGTCCGTGAGGAGTAAAACGGTGCCTTTTGGACCTTAATTCCATCCACTTTACTAAATCCCTGTCCCACTCGTTCACCTGCCTGGGCAATAACTGATGCAAGCTACATTAGCTAGTCTCTGTTCTCTGCATTCTGTAGGTGGTCTATTTTAACAAAGCCAGTGAGATCCTTAAACTACATTTAGGTTCTCTAAATAAGATGTACCTCTGTGGGCTTGTGGATGTGGATTTGTTTTGTGCCATGAAGACACATGTAAGGGCCTCTTTTGGCATCGCTGAGTGGAGCAGAACATGCTATATATTTCATGTCTTTAAGACAGTAATCTTGTTTAGAATGAGGACCATTCTTAATTAAATCATAAATCACCATCCCACCAACAGCAACAAAAGTCAATAGAAATCTATTTATAGGCAGAGATAGCTTGGAATTTAATTTGAGGAGGAGGGTCATTTCTGGTTTTCAAGGCGAACTCAGAATGAGGCAGTCCCACTTCCTGTTGGGGGCAATTTCTACCTTGAAAGTGAACATTAAGCAGGTAGATGACAGGTGTGTAAATTTTAAACCGTCTTGATCCTGTCATTCAGCCCCGGCAACCAATGATGAGGCACTGAGCTTGGGTCTCTAGCTGAGGGGGACTTTCATTTGGAAAAGTCAGCAGCAGCCCTAAGATCCTCCTACAGGCCTAATGGCTTAATTCTTACTCTAATCAGAAAGCTAAGGTTTCTTAAAAGACTGCTTCTTTTCCTTCATTTTTTTTACCTAACTGGCTGCACTCACAGCTGATTGTTCTCAGCACTGTTCCGTGGCTGCCTCTGTCCTGACAGGGCAAGTGGCCAACTGGAACTTACACCAGCCAGTAAACAAGATGTACTGGAATTGAAGGAGGGTTGGTGGAAGTGCCTGCCAGGGGGAGGAAGCTGACCACGGGTACAGAGTCGTTAACTCCAAGGTTAACTACCCATTGAAACGCAGTCTAAACCAAGCCCTTCCCCTTCTTCAGCAGGTTTTCATTAGCTGCTTGATCTGCAAAGGAATAGAGATACGGCACAAGATAAGGGCTGGAGACAGCCTGCCTTGGTTCACTGGGTTCTAGCAAGCTTGCCAAAAATCTGAAGGGAGAGCATCTGCTTTTTACAAAGAGTCTTAAATGTAAAGTTAAAGTGTGTTTCAGAAACACACATGCCGCCACAGCTCTGCCACCATCTTTCTATTTGAACTGTTAGCGTGGCTCATGTCGAAGGCCTCCTCCACCCTCCCACTGGCCCAGCTACACTGCATTCAACCAGGGCAGCTTCCCAATAAGCCCTTCGCCCAGGGCTGGGGTGCCTCACTCGGAGCAAAAACTCCAAAGCGGCGGCTTCTCTCCTCTCCATCCAATGGCATGACTCAGCATGGATTTTCGAATTTCACTTTCGCACCGATGCTGCCCACGGTTTGTTTTCCTGGGAGGCTAAGGATTTCTTTGCAGATGACTTCCCAGGAGGCCTCCACTGTTTCCCTAGTGTTGATTGCTTTATATTCTATTCTCAGCCTCTGCACATGATAACTCTTTTCTCTTCGGAGCAATCATGCTGACTCGGCGTCCTTCCTCCTTTATAATCTGTCTGTCTTTCTGTATATTTATCTCTGCAGGCATGTAGCTCCGAAGAAAGAAGAGTCAGCTACGCGTTGATTTCCTGCAGCCTACTTGGCTGTTTATGTCTACACAAAGCACTCGCCCCAGAAAGGAACGTGTACAGCGCTAGGCGTCCCAGAAAACAAACCATCCCGACATCAGGTAACTGAGTCAGACACACAGGGAACTCACAACAGATCTATTTTTTCCTTTGTGTGAGAACAAATGGTGCCCGGGAGTGCCCACACTTGAGTGGGGAAAGGCGGATGTCAGGAGAAACAAGACAAGTGGTGTTGCAATCAGGATTTCTTCCTTTCTCAGGGTTCCTGACCCACCCCCAGGACAGCCAGGCCAAGAACAGGAGTGGCTTCTTGAGTGCAAGGCCCCAAATGAGACTCCCGAAGGTTCTGCCCTGGGTTCCTGGAGGGGGTGGCTTGTGTGGATCTGGAAGTCCTATCTGGCTTCCGATGAGTCCCTTGTCGTTATGCTACCATTCCAAGTTCCTAAAATAAAGGTGATTAATTAATGATTCCAAAAGGAAACTTCTGGAAGCTGATAAAAATTGACTGCTTTAGGCTCTGAGGAAGAATGGGGTTTTGTGCTGTTGTATTCTTCCACGGAGCCTTCTACATAGACATGATGAAGTTTTAAAAAGGGAAGGCACGGTCTAGAGAGTGTGATGGGGAAGAATGCTGGGACTCTCCTGCCTTGAACCACTCTCTCCTCATGACAGAAATCAAATGAAGCACCAAAGCACGGATGCTCAGCCAGCCATCCTACCCCCCGACCCCCCCCCCCCCCACCTCCTTTCCCCTCTCTTTCCCACTTTCCCAGCCAACTTAAGCCATCCTGGTGTTATTGCTGTCTCACTGCAAATAAAAGGTTTCTCTCTCAGGGCTACAGTTCTGGGTTGGTCTCAGCCTCTCAGCAGGGATGCTATCAGCTAGGAATGCCTGGGGGCACTCACCTGGGCCCCTGATACTACTAGGAGCCCCCACAGACATTTCCCCACTGAAGTGACCTTGAGGCTGGACCAGCCCTTGTGGTTCTTGTTACGACTGCAGGACGGACCTCAGCCACAACCATCAGGGAACTTTGAAAAACCAAGGTATATGACTCACAAGTCTTGGGGGGCCAACAGTGAGGTCGTGGGGAGAGAGAGAGAGAACACAGACCTGGGGTTCTGCCTTTATTGGGGTCAAGGGTGGGGCGCCTCGACGTCCATGGGTTCACTCTTTAGTGGTGAATTTAAAACATAAGAGTGGGAATTAAAGCACTGGAAGGGGAAAACAGGTGACTCAGATGGTCAGCAGTCTAGGTGGCCCAGGGCTTTCTCCCCGGGGAACTTCGTGGGTGGGGCAGCCTGGCCCTGAACTAGTCGTGTAGCTGGCAGAGTGTTTATTCCAGATGCATGTCTTTAAAGTGGGGGCCTCAGCAAGTGAAAGGTTCGTGTCCTGCACTTGCAAAGCAATCAGGATGCTGCCTGCCACTCGCAACACAGCTACCGTGTGAGAAAGTAGCGCCTCAACCAGAAGGCCAGTCCCTACCCACCTGAGTGCCACCCTGAAGCTGAGCCACCACCTGTCTTGCGTAGATAGTCTGCCCACCTCTCGACAGCGTCCCACGCATTCAGTTCTGCCCCCATAAGCGGCAGGTCATTCATCTGGCCACTGCCTTCATCTAAGAGGGTGAATTCTTGATTCTTCCACTGCTTTTCCCTTCAGGCTCTGCAATCTTAATTAGCTAATATGTGCTCTGGCCCAGCTGTCCAGGGTAGGATCCAGGGGTGACCCTTATCTATATGTCTCTTAGACAGCTCCCAGCTTGGATGGGGCAGCCCAAGAGTTTGGGAAATCCACAGGCTGGCCACTAACAACCCGCATGTTACTGCGTGGTACTGTGGGTGAGTGGTCCTGGGCTGGAATCTCCTCAAGACTTTAAATTCCAGCCAGGTTTCTTGAGCCTCAGCCTGAGTGAGGCCTTTAGGATGGGGCTTGACGAGAATGGTTTCGCGAGGGGACCAGATTCCCCCATCACCATTGTCTCTCCTGGCATGCAAGCTTCTCCACCACCCGACTCCCCAAGCTCCCTCTGCAGAAAAGTTCAGTCCCAGGAAGCGATGTGGGTGGCAAAGAGACCCCGAGAAGCAGCTCTTGGTGTCATTTCTAAACTTCTGTCCAGACTCAGGATCCCATCTGCTTCTCTGGCACTGGCAAAGACATCATTGGTTGTCTGGCTGTTGCTACTGTAACTCACACAGGCATCCCCAGAGCAGCTCAGCACTGTAGGTGTGTTCAGATAAGTGCAGCAATGACATGGCCAAGGCTTCCCACAGCTACAGTCCTGATGCAGTTGGATGTGGCAGCATTTATCTAGTGCCTGTTATGTGCAAGATGGTTTGGCCATCACTAAAGGGAGTAAAAGATTCAGGGATGAAGATAGATACCATACACAAATAGCTATAATAGAGAGCAGAGTGTTTATGAATAACAATGTGTGATTACAGACCCAAATGAAGTGCTGTGGGAGCACAAAGCAGTGGCTTCCATTGGCAGGGGGAGGTAGGAAGAGGGAGGGGAGCGAGGCTTCACCTGGGCCTTGCGGGCAGCGTCTTAATAAAAGTGAGCCCAATAAAAATCCTTCAAGGTAACTGCTTCCCCTGGCTCGTGGGGACTGCTGCCCAGAACCCCGCCTCTCTTATCCTATCGTGAGTGTGAGGCATCCGGAGAAAGAACTCCCAGGCAGGACCAGTATTCTAAATATCAAATAACCAGTAGGGCCCAGGCAATACCTAGTGGGAACAGACAGACTGTAAACATCCAGGCTGGTACCTGACTTCATCCCCATGATCTGGGCGCAGCTGGTGGGGGAAGTGAGAGCAGACGGTAAAGAAGTTTGGGAGAGGGGAAAGGCCTGGGGGAGGGGCCATGGCAACATCACCGCCCCTCAGGAGTCTGGTTGTTTCCTTTTTTTCTTTTTTTATTTGGAGAGAAACTTTGAAGTCATTCTAATGGGTGTGTCTTGTTTTTATCATTTATCATAATAAAGATACAAAAATTATGCACTAATTTTACAAGAGCATGATGGTTTCAAAAGGAGACTGTGGAAACCTTATAGCCATTAGGATAGCTACCATTAAGACAAAAAAAAAAAAAAAGAAGAAGGAAGCGTTGGAGAGGATGTGGGGACATTGGAACCCTTGTGCATTCTTTCTGGTAACCTAAGGTGGACCTACTGCGGAAAAAATATGGCAGCTCCTTAAAAATTTAAAAGTAGAATTACCATACGATCCAGCAACTCACTTCTGGACATATACCAAAAAGAATAGAAAGCAGGGTTGGAACAGGTATTTCTACACTCATCTTCATAGCAACATTACTAATTCACAATAGCCAAAAGGTGGAAACAACCGTCTATCAACTGATGAATGAATAAACAATATGTGGTCTATACACACAATGGAATATTATTCAGCCTTAAAAAGGAAGGAAGTTCTGACACATGGCCCAACATGGATGAACCTGGAGGACATCACGCTAGGTGAGATGAGCCAGTCACAGAAGGACAGATACAATAATTTGACTTGTATGAGGTACCTAGAGTAGTCAAACTCATAGTCAGAAAGTAGAAGGGTGGTTGCCAGGGGCTGGGGAGGGAGGAATGGGGAGCTAGTGTGTCATGGGTGTGCGTTCCAGTGGCACAAGATGAGAAGAGTTCTGGGGATGGCTGGGGGTGATGGTTGGACAATAATGGGAATGGACCTCATGCTGCTAACTGTATATGTTTAAATGGCTAAGATAGTCCATTTCATATTGTATGTATTTTGCCACAATTTTTAAAAAGACCGCGGAAGAGAGGGGTACCCCAGGAGGGAGGGTTGTTTAGGCCAACCCTGGAGGTGGAGCCGCAGAGAACACGCGGGGTGTCATCATGGCAGCCACGCCGTACTGCCTGGACCGCACACTGGAGATAAGTTGTGGGGGGAAAAGTCGAAATATTTGGTTGAGTCACCTGGTAGAAGTTCATGACACACGAATTGCACATGTTATTTTACAGTGATTTGACAGTTTTTGAGGAAAAGAGTGGTATTCAAAATGTATTTCAGGAAAATAACTAAAAGCAGAAGTCTGTGGATTGATTGAATGAGGAAGAGACGAGTCTGGGTTAAGAAAGAAGGGCTATAAATAAGAGCAAGGGGTTTTCGAATGGGAATGACAGAAGGAGGAGGCACAGGTGGGGGGATCAATGTGAGGGCGGAGCACACTAGAGGAGTCAGGTGTGACTTTACGGAAACCTGGAGAAAGGATACTGACGTGGCTTTTGCTGAGACAGCAGCACGGGAAGACTGGGAAGCGATAATACGTTCAGTTTGAAGCCTGCCAATCTGAAGTGTGTGTCACCAGGGGATGCCTAGTAAGGTGGGGGTCTGATTGCAAGAAGGAATGAGAGGGGCAGGGGCGGCGGAAGTCACCAGACCCCTCCCCAACACTTGCCCCACCCTTCAGGCCCCTCCCCTCCCCCTGCCCCACACCTCCTCCTAAATGCCACTGCCTTAGGGAAAGCCTTTCCTCACCCTCCCTACTAGCATTCTGATTTGGATGTCTCTGCTAGGTGCTCCCATAATATCCTATACCTTGCACCTCACAGCACTTACCAGATATTATTGTGATGGCTATTTTAATTTTATGGTACAGTAGCTGGCCTACAGAAGATGCTCAATAAATATGTATTGAATAGATGAAAGAAGGGAGGGAGAGAAGGAAGAAATAGGAAGGGAGGGAGGAAAATCTGAAGTTCAGAAAAGACGTAAAGCCTGAGAATGCCAATTTACATGTTATTCACAGATAAAGTCAGAATAAAGGGGAAAAAAAGACAAAAAAAGAGTGTATGTAGAGAAAATGGACTCTAGGCCAGGACAGAACCTGGAGGAAAAGGAGGAGGAGGGGGAGAGGGGAAGAAGAGAGAAGAGACACGGTGAAGCAAACACAGTGATTTTCAGGGTTAGAGAAAAATCGCAACAGAGAAGGACCACTGCAAAGGGGAAATAGGAGGTTTCAGGATGGGGGTGTTGCAGTGAGCAGGAAGCATGAGCACAGTGACCACTGGGAAAGGGGGGTTTGGACCTGACATCCAGGAAGTCTGTGGTGGGAGTCGGGGAGCGAGTGAGGATGGACCCATGCAAAGAGGAACACTTGAGGGAGGAGGAGGATGTGACAGCAGCTCAGAGCAGAACAGGGCGCAGACTCAGTCTCCACTCAAAGAGACTAGAGAGATGTGAGACTCTTCATAACCTATGGGGCGAGAGTCACAGGACCGGAAAGAGAAGACACAGTGGTAGAAGGAAGCCAGGGGGTTTGCAGGAGGACTCCAAGTCAAGGTCAGAGACAAAGGGCATTGGCCTTGGAGAGGAAGAGGCGGCAGGAAAGAGGGAAGGACAGATGGGAATAGCAGGAGGCCCCCCTTGTACGAGCCAAGGACATTTGCTGAGTGAGGAGGTCGGGTAGGAGGGGCAGCGGAAGTGGGACTGGGTCTTGGTAGGAGTGCAAATGGTTTGGAAATCCCTCCCTGATTAAATAGAAAAGAATGTTGATGCATAGGAGGCCTGGACCCCAGAGAGCCCTTAAAATAACAGCACACAGGCCCTGGAGGCTCGCTCCTCTCCAGCAGCCCTCGAGTGTCCAGGGGAGAAGGAGCTCAGTGAGATTTTCCAATAAAAGGAAAAGACTTTGTATCCATTCCTAGAATGGTGCCAAGCAATGAAGTCCAGCTAGTAGAATAGTTAGGATGACCAGATCGCTGCCTGCAGGGATGGCCGGCCCGCTCTGCCACCTCTACCTGGTGACCTGTCCAGCTTTCAGCCCTGCAGCCTGCTCCCTCTCTCCAGCTGTGAGTATCCCGGGAGTCATGACCCTGGTCGTATGTGGGGCCAGCCTAACCGAAGAAAGAGCAGGGAACTCCCTACAGGAAGGTACAACTGGGGCTGTGCTGGAAATTCCTTACTACTTTGGAACTGCTGCCTATTTCACTATTGGACATGAGCCTTTGAAATCACAATGAGGAGACAAACACAGTAAAAAGGGAGGGCCTTCATCATGGTCCCCTGTGGACTGGCTTAGACTCATGGTGGCTCCTAATTAGCCGATATCAGCTATCCCAGGAGATGACAGTGGTGCAAGGTCACCGGGACAGGCTAGTTTGGAAAATAAGGAAAAGGGCTGTAGTGGACAGGTGCTGCAGTGAAGATAGCAAGGCCCCTGGGGATTTTAGGGTGACGGGAGGAAACGGCGGTGCAAAGCCTACAGGAAGAGGAGGAAGAGCGGAACAAAAGCAAAATGGTACCAGAGCAAAACCTTGTATGCTCCATAATTTTACTTGGAGTTGACTTTTTTGGGGGGGGGGAGGGGGGCAGTAGAGTGTTTTGAGAAAGAAAAAACTATTATCAGAGAATTTTGCAGAACACAGAGTGGGATTTGTTCAGCTTCTTTTGTCAAAACAATTGACCCAGATACGAGTAAAGTCAGGGAGTACTGGAGTGAAAACAGAAAACTATGCAAATCAAAGGAGGTGTGGGCTGGGCATCCTCACTGGCTGGCTTATCCTGCACTCATGCCCCTCGGGCACACAGTCAGCAGGTTTCTACAAGCGCCTCCCTTTCTCCTGAGAACTCAGTTTTATTGAGCACGTGACGTGCTCTGTCATTTAATCATTCCAACCACCCTGCGAAGCAGGTATTGTTGTTCCTCCCATCACACAGATGGGGAAACTGAGGCCCAGAGAAATCAAGTAACTTGTCCAAGGCTGCTCATAGAGCAAGTAGCAGAGTCCAGACTAAGATTCAGGCCCATATGACTGAAGTCTGTGCTCTGAACAGGCAGCTTCATCACCTCCTGGGTGCTGCCTTTTCCTGGATACGTGAGGAAAATGAAAGAAAGGAGTGAGGAAGGAAGGAAGAAAGGGAGGAAGGGGAAGGAGTGGGGCTGTATGGGAATATTTTAAGAACTGAGAAATGCTCTGCAGACACATTGCAACTGGCAAGGGATGCAGTTATGCCAGATGCAAGAGCAAAGCTCCAGGACAAACGAGTCCAGAAAGATGTGCCGCTGGGCACCCAAGCCCCCAAAGTGTGCACCACAAACTGGGATATTTTTACCTCTGGCTTATCCCCCCACCCTCCTGCCTCCCTTCCAAGTATTAGTAACATAACATTCTTTTGATAATTTTTCCTTTTAAAGGAGATACTACTCTTACTAAAAGGTCAACCAGCTAAAAATATTTTGCTCCGATTTTCCATGAGCTTTTCTGCATGATTTCTTTGCTTCACGTCTTGCCTGGGAGAAACAACTGGAACATTTTCCACCCACAGAGAGCCGTTTTCCAGGCACTGGTGCCAAAGTTTCTCTTCTCCTTGTTCTTTCCCTCCTTTACCCTCTTTGGTCTTATCAGTAACTTTCAGAAGAACCTAAAGAAATATTTTATTTTTAAAGAGAGAAACATCCTTTGACATTTAAAGACAAAGGCCCCATGTTCCTTTTTAGTAAATCACTTTGCAAAAGCAAAGGCAGGGTGCAGTTGCACGTGAGTTATTGAAATGAGAGTTTTCCTTGGGGCAGGGCCTCCAGGTTACACACTAACCTACCTGTAGACAGCTCAGCAGTTGTGCACCAGGTAGAGAGCTTTGAGAGGTGCAGGTTTCCCCCTCAATCTGCAAATAGAACGTTCTTATGAAACCTTTCATAAGCTGAAATGGCGTAAAGGAAAGAAGCAATGACCTTAAGACACATCTTGCAAATGCATGCACAAAATTAATCGAGATAAAGCATCAATGCTATTTTTGCTTTTTGCCTTTATTCTTAAGAGCAAAAATCCTCTTCAGATTTCTTTCAGTTTGTGAAAACAGGTACAGACATATCTTGGAGATATTGGAGGTTCAGTTCCAGACCATCACAATAAAGCAAGTCACACAGTATTTGGGGTTTCCCAGTGCAGGTAATGTTTACACTATACTGTAGTCTATTAAGTGTGCAATAGCATTATGTCTAAAAAACAATGTACATACCTTAATTTAAAAGTACTTTCTTGCTAAGAAATACTAACCATCATCTTATCCTTCAGTGATTCCTAGTAGTAACATCAAAAATCACTGATCACAGATCACCATGACAAATACAGTAATAATGACAAAGTTTGAAATAGGGTGAGAGTTATCAAAATGTGACACAAAGACATGAAGTGAGCAGATGCTGTTGGAAAAATGCTGCCAATAGACTTGCTTCCCCAGTGTAGTCATCCCTACACCCATCGTGATGGTTCCCTCCTGAATAGAGTCAGCCTAACGTTCTTTACCAGGAGTCAAGAATAATTTTTCATTAACACATTCTTTCACCAAACTTAGGGCATTGACAGGGGGCTCGGGGTAGGGGGACCTGGCTGGGGTGCTCTGGCCAGGCAACCTGAGGCCATGGGCCATGAAGGGAGGTTGGGGTCCCTAAAGACCAGGCTCACCTCTCTCCCAGGGCCTGCCCCTAACCCTCGCCCTCAAGATGCCAAATTCTCCTCATAGCCAATTAAACTTTCAACCTGTTACTAATTCCCAGTCAAGGAGGGGTTTTGGTTTGGGTGGGTTTTTTTTTTTTTTTTAATTTTTCAATTTAAATATTGAAAATAGTCTGCCTCTTTTTGTTTCAAGGTTTTTGATGTTTTGAGAGTATCTTTCAGGCCAAAAGCAGTCCTCGTGGGAAATTCTTGTAAGACTCAGAAACCTAGGAGACCAGGAGCTAACAGTAGAAAGTAGTGGTGCCCAGGGGAGGGTGAAAGTAAAGATGAGTTCTGTTTGTTTTCAGCCTATTTCCCTGAGGATCCTCTCCTCCCGTAAGGAGCTTCCTCTTAGCACAGTACTCTCTTTGGAGTTTTTAGAACCGGGTAAAGATCATTTGATCCATCCTGGACATGCCAGTGCTTTACAAGCAAGAAGAAAAAAGGCCACAGAGGCTGAGATAGAGGTGAAGGTATTTGCTGAAAGCCCCAACCCTTTCCAGGAACAGGATCAGGACAGGAATCGCCAGGTCTTAACTCTCAGCTCCCAACAGAGCTCAGCAGAGCCGGGCAGAGCACTCTGACTTAAAAGATGCTGTTAACTTGTCCAAGGACTTCTTTTTTGGAGTTCTTTCTTTATTTTATTTTATTTTATCTTATTTTATTTCTTGCTTTTTTAAATAATTTTTAAAAATTTTTTTATTGGGGTATGGTTGATTTAAAATGTTGTGTTAGTTTCAGGTATACAGCAGAGTGAATCAGTTATATGTATACATGTATCCCCTCTTTTTTAGATTCTTTTCCCATATAGGTTATTATAGAAAATTTTTTTATAAATTTATTTATTTATTTATTGGCTGTATTGGGGCTTTGTTGCTGCGCACGGGCTTTCTCTAGTTGCGGCAAGTGGGGGCTACTCTTTGTTGCAGTGCAGGGGTTTCTCATTGAGGTGGCTTCTCTCGTTGCAGAGCATAGGCTCTAGGTGAGCGGGTGTCAACTGTTGTGGCTCTCGGGCTCTGGAGCACAGGCTCAGTAGCTGTGTCTCACGGGCTTAGTTGCTCCGCGGCATGTGGGAGCTTTCCAGCCCAGGGATCAAACCCATGTCCCCTGCACTGGCAGGTGGATTCTTAACCACTGCGCCACTAAGGAAGTCCCTACTATAGAATACTGAGTACAGTTCCCTGTGCTATACAGCAGGTCCTTATTATCTGTTTTATATATAGTAGTGTGTATATGTCAGTCCCACTCTCCCAATTTATCCCTCCTCTCCCCTTTCCCCTCTGGTAACCATGCTTGTTTTCTACTTCTGTGACTCTATTTCTGGTTTGTAAATAAGTTTATTTGCATCATTTTTTTTTTAGATTCCACATATAAGTGATATCATATGATATTTGTCTTTGTCTGACTTGCTTCACTTAGTATGACAATCTCTAGGTCCATCCATGTCACTGCAAATGGCATTATTTCATTCTTTTTTTTTCTTTTTGACTGAGAAATTTTCATTGTATATATGTACCACATCTTCTTTATCCGTTCCTCTGTCAATGGACATTTAGGTTGCTTCCATGTCTTGGCTATTGTAAATGAACACTGGGGTGCATGTGTGTTTTTGAATTATGGTTTTCTCCAGATATATGACCAGGAGTGGAATTGCTGGATCGTATGGTACATATTTTTAGTTTTTTAAGGAACCTCCATACTGTTCTCCACAGTGATTATACAAATTTACATTCCCACCAACAGTGTAGGAGGGTTCCCTTTCCTCCACACCTCTCCAGCATTTATTGTTTGTAGACTTTTTTTAAAATAAATCTATTTATTTATTGGATTTATTTTTTTATTGGCTGTGTTGGGTCTTCGTTGCTGCACACGGGCTTTCTCTAATTGTGCAAGAGAGGGCTACTCTTCATTGTGGTGCATGGGCTCCTCATTGCGGTGGCTTCTTTTGTTGCAGAGCATGGGCTCTAGGTGCATGGGCTTCACTAGTTACGGCATATGGGCTCAATAGTTGTGGCTCACGGGCTCTAGAGCACAGGCTCAATAGTTGTGGCACAGGGGCTTAGTTGCTCCACGGCATGTGATATCTTCCTGGGGCAGGGATCGAACCTGTGTCCCCTGCATTGCCAGGTGGATTCTTAACCACTGCACCACCTAGGAAGTCCCTGTTTGTAGACTTTTTGATGATGGCCATTCTGACTGGTGTGAGATGATACCTCATTTTAGTTTTGATTTGCATTTCTCTAATAATTAGTGATGCTGAGCATCTTTTCATGTGCTTTTTGGCCATCTGGATGCCAAGAACTTTTTTTTTTAATTGAAATAGAGTTGATTTACAATATCATGTTAATTTCAGATGTACAGCATAGGGATTCAGTTATTTTTTCAGATAATATTCCATTATAGGTTATTATAAGATACTGAATACAGTTCCCTGTGCTGTACTGTAAATCTTTGCTTATCTTTTTTATGTACAGTAGGTTTATCTGTCAATCCCAGGACTTTTTCATTAGTTCACCTCATTTGAATCCTGAGGTTCTGAAGATTTGTTTACACAGAAGTTTTTGTGTAGGAATAACCTAGTGGTTGTATTTGGCAATTTGGAAATAAGCCACTTAGCTGGCATTTTATAGCTTCTGGGAAAGGAGCTCCTGCTACTTCTCTCTCTGTGATAATCAGGGAACACAGTGAGCTGGGGAAACCGAACGTCAGCTCACAACGGGAAACTCAGGGAACTCACTCCCAGGGCTCTTGCACTTTACTGGCACCACCCAGTACAGAGTGCAGATTGCAAATACACCCTAAACCAGAATCTCCCGGTCTGCTTATTTCATGAAAACATCAGCTGGAGCCATCTCAGTCTAAAGGTTAAGTTCAAAACGTGGATATATTATATATGTGTGTTATAAATATATTCATATAGATACAGTTGTCCCTCTGCATCCTCGGGCTCTGCGTCCTGGAATTCAATCAACAGTGGATCAAAAATATTTAGGAAAAAAATTCCAGAAAGTTCCATAATGCAAAACTTGACATACTAAAATTTCCAAACTATATACATACCACTTACACGGTATTTACAGCTATTTACA
Organism: Hippopotamus amphibius kiboko; assembly: GCF_030028045.1. Lineage (NCBI taxonomy): Eukaryota > Metazoa > Chordata > Mammalia > Artiodactyla > Hippopotamidae > Hippopotamus > Hippopotamus amphibius. Next base: position 8,354,764 of record NC_080196.1, on the reverse strand, counting down.
CAACACTGACATTTTATTAGGTATTGCAAGTAATCTGTAGATGATTTAAAGTATATGGGAGGATGTGCATAGGATGTGCGTAGGTTATATGCAGATACTCTGCCATTTCCTGTAAGGGAATTGAGCATTCTCAGATTTTGGTTCCCATGGGAGTCCTGGAGCCAGACCCCACGGATCGAGGGACAATTGTACATAATATATGGCCATACTATATATGTGTATTATAAATATAAGTATATATATACACGCCCACACATAATTTTTATTTGAAATAATTTCAGAGTTATAGAAAAGTTGCTGAAATAATTTGTTCTTTGTAGAACCCTTATACTCTCTTCACCCAGTTAAACCAGATTTTAACATCGATCCACACCCACTCCCTCTCCCTCTCCCCCTCCCCCTCTCCCTCTCTCACCTTTCCTGCCCTCTCCATCGGCTTTTTCCCTGCTGACCTGGAGCTTACTCAAGTCTTTCCCCGGGAGCCAAGTTCAGGTACACCTCACCTGGAGGAGGCTGCAACAGTGGTTGTCATGCCTGGGGGGAGGTGGAACTGGAACGTGCAGGGTCGGAGACAAGGGGCCGAATGGGCACATGAGAAAGGAGCTGCCACAAGAGGAGAAAGTGAGGCCTTCAGTCCAGAAGGAGAGAGCCTGGGTTGGTGGGAAGAAGTTAAAATTCACTTTGTAAAATCCCAGCCTGTAGAGATGGGGTAAGGAGAGAAACAAGACATTAAAGGACATAAATACATTTCTGGCTAGTTATGGTCTAAAATATACTCTCAGGCGTAGCAGTTTATGTTAACTTACTTGCAGTGCCTTAAGCCCAGGTAGTGTCTTGATAAGAGACATTACAGAGAATTTCCATCAGGCATTCCTTCCCCCAGTTAACTAGCTTTAAAAAGAAGAAAGGGAGAGGCTACAAAGGGAATTTTAGTTTTCCAGCTCTAGGCAAAAACTACTGCGTTGGGGTCAATTAGTTTCACCTCCCTCTGAAGGTCTTTTTGCATGGGAGGTAGCTGGGCATATTGGGTTTCAAGAAGTCATACTCCCAGAGCCAGTCCAGGTGGCTGCTTCTGTCTGTTGACAACAGCAGACGCCAATGCTAATGAGGAGAACGGAGAGAGAAAGCTGCTGTTCTCAACAGCAACCAGAATAACGCAACAACTCAAGTCAAGAAGGGAAAATAGGGTAGTGGCACGGTTCCCTCTGTGGTGGGCAATTAGGGCCGCTTGGACCCAGAGATCCTGCAAGGCGCCAGCAGCTGACCAGACAGCATGCCTGTCACGTTGCTGGAAAACTACAGATCAGAATGATCCCCAAGTGCATGGCTTCTGGCTTTATTGAGCCTGTCTGCAGCCATGTTTTATTCCAACAGCACCGTCACTTTACAGGTCCTGCACCGTTTAAGCCTCACAACAACCTGAGGTAGCTTTGAAAATCATTTCATACGTGAGGAAACTGAGGTTCCGAGAGATTAAGTAACTTTCTCAAGCTCATAAGTGGCAATAATGGGTGGGAACAGGTCGAGGATTCTGACTCAAAAGCCCTTGTTCTTTCCCACTAATACCTAGGAAGCTGACACAATGATGGAGGTGCACTTTTCCTTCTCAAAAAGTTTCAGTGGTTTGCCTCTGCCTGTAGGATAAAATTCAGAGTCATGTGTATGGTATCTTGTGAGTGGTTACCTTTCCGTCTTACTTTCTTCTGTCTCCCACTTTGGCCTCACCTGTCTGTAACTCACCTCACATGTCCTGATCCCTCACCTGGGTTTCTGTTGTTCTCCCACCTGAACCATCCATGTCCACCCTTTTCCTCTTCACCGTGAGCCATCATTCTGCCTTTAGAAACATCATTCAAGGCCTGTGCTATTGCCAAGTCATCTGTGAAGCTGCCCCGACCCTCCCAGCTCCCAGGGGTCTCTTCCTTTCCTAAAAATGCTGTGACGTTTAGCCTGCACCTCTCACTGGACACTTGGCAGGTGCAACCTTGGATTTTACATGAGGATCCCATTTAATATAACTAACTTGACCCTGGGCCATACATAGCAAATGCCATCCAAGGAGCTCGGGCCCAGTAAGCCCCCAAAGGGGGCTTTAGGAAGCGCCTGACACAGACCTGCCAAACATGACACCACAGGGCTGGGAAGGTACCAGAGTCCCAGGACCAAGCAAATGATGAGGAACCAGAGGTCAGCAGACACCAGAGGCCAGAGGGGAGCAGCCCTAGGCAGTGAGGAACTTGGGTTAAAACTTAGGTATTAAAACACTGCTTCAGATTTAGTGTGATTGAGCCAGGGATCTACCTGGGGATGCCAGGTAGAACTTTTAAAATATGCTTGGAAACGCTTTCTTGATGTCCACGGAATCAGCTAGCGAGATTTCTCTCATTACGATAGACATTTTTCAGAGAATTCACGGCAGTGAAACAAAGCCAAATAGGGCTCCTAACTCAAAGCTTTTTAAAGTCTTCAGTATGCTTGTGTGAGGTGTGAATCTCTAAGATGGGGATATAGAAGACAAGTTTTATCAAACTCACTTGTCCAGCTAATACTTTTTCTCGAGAGCCTCTCCCAATGAGGGCTCTTCAGTGCACACTTAATACATGCTTTCACTTTTAGTCTGACCCATGAAGTTTTAAAGAGATTGGGCCTTATTTTACCAAATTTATCACAGTATAAAAAGCCAGAGCTTTTGGTAGCTTTGGACAAAAGGATGAGCCCAGACTGGATTAGTAATAGCCACGATAATCATAGAATTCTTTGAGGTATACATCATAGAATTGGAGCCTCACCAAATGATTTGATACCTTTCTCAAGTTGATAGTTGATATTTTCCAATATTAAAGACACTGAATGGATATTTAAGAAAAACAAGTTTAGTTATTTTCAGGTTGATTGTCCTCATTTTAGCTTATGGAAGAAGCCCTGCTTTTAGTGACAGAACCTATTTGAAGGGCTTATTTTGTTAACTTTTGGGACCGTTCTTTTGAAAAACATCTTGCCTACTTGATCGCTCTCAATTCTCCATCTACTCTGCGTGTAAAGAAACCCTCTGACTTTTGACCATCTCTGCCCCCTTCTGGAAATGGTGAGGGAAGACAAGATTTATATCCTTTCGAGAAAGAAACGCTTTAAAATGTAAAGAGATACTGCAAAGTGGTACAAATTTCGATGTCAGGCAAAAATTCTTTGGGGGTTACTTGTCAGTTTATTATCTCTGCCTCTTGTGCTTCCGTTGTAGAGGGGTTGACATGACGTTGAGCTGGTCTTTGTTTATGGGCGCTGTTGTAATCTAAATTTCTGTTCAAGCTTTTAATAGTTTCCCCAATACAGTTTCAAATACCACGAACAGATTCCTGATGTCATGCGTGGATGTGTTTTCACTTGATGCTGATTCTGAGGTTAATGAGCACGCTGTTCGTTTTTCCATCACAGCCAACAAATCCGCTGCTGACAGTGCAGGCCCCAGCCTCCAGATGTAAAACACGGCCTCCCGTTACTGTGATACCAAAATTACATTTTTTTTTTCTTTTGGTCTGTTTTGGATTCAAAATGTCCAGGAAGACTTAAGTGTTTTGCTTTGCCTTGGCAACCTTTCCTGTCCAGATAATTGGTGGTGTGGATAAACCAGTTAAGGTGACACAAGAGTTTCTGAAAATCATGCTGTTTTATTTATGAAAGAAATAATCTGCTTAGTTAAGTGGAATCCTGGAAAACAGTTAAATATGGTGGCACCTCTACTGATAATGAGAATTCTGTCAACACCGTCGTGTAACTCTCACATCTGAAGATGCCCATCACAAGCACGATAGTTCTGATAGAACTTGTGTGAACACATTTGGGCCTTTCTGCATTCTTAAGAGTTAAAAACTCTTAAGCCAAAGCATTGTGGCAGGAGAATGAGCTAGTCATGGATTACCCGGGAGTGATCAGTTTCCACGGGGATCTCTTCAGGCCTGTAGTCTGCTGCGGCCACTTCAAGTCTGCTCTTATTATTGGCATTTGTCCAAACAGCTGCCCAGTTCTCATGAAAGACCTGTGTTTAACCAGGCAAATTACTTTTTTTTTTTAAAGCGTTTTTTCTTTTCCTCCAAGTAAGAAGAAATTGTGAGGGTAAAATGATATTATAGATGTGAAAATGGTTTGAGAGTGAAAGCTGAATACCAGCATTATTACAAGGACTACCTTAATAGTAAGATAGGCCTTACATAGTTCCTCCAGGTACTTGTTAAAAAAATTCAACAGAAGTTATACTTTAGATTTGAAATGTTCATCCCTTCTCATCCACCTTGCAAAACGTCTCCAAGTTCAACAAGCTTCATATATATCTAAAGATGGGACTAAAGCTTAAAACTATAGTAGGTATGACAGATCTCAAGTTCAAGGTGTCAAACTGGTCCAGGTCTAAAAATGTCCAAGAGTAATGTACCAATGTTGTCCCATTGAAAGTTTCAACCTGCATTTAAGAGAAGACAAAAGAAGCTAATCTATTTTGATGTTTATTGTGGAAGAAATTGTCATAGAGAGATTAAGTCTAACATGAGGTCTCCTTTGCACAAGGAGTTAGAACTAGGGAGAGGACCCAGGTCTGATACCCTCCCTCCCACTCAGTCAGCATGCACAGGGCCTTCAAAAGTCTGAAGTCTCTCAAAATTGTTGTTCCCTCAGCCTTACAATGTCTCCCACCCATCTCTGTACCTTCTCTTATTTTCCACATCAAAGACAACACAAGTGCTTTCCTCTAGCACATCCTGTAGTCACCCACCGATACCAATTCCCACAAAAAAATAAGCAAAAGGGACAGGAGAGGTGTCATTTTATGAAAATCGGTTTGGTCCTGTCTCTGGTCTCTTAAGTTCCATCCTGATTGCTTTAAGACCTGGCATGCACGTTTGTCTCCAGGGCTATTACAGACCACTCTGTGTACTGAGACTTGTGCTTTTAAGGTTAGACACTCTGGAGCTGAAGAGACCAACACTTCTCTGTGTTTGAACCATTGGCCGTCGCTGCAGAACAGTAAACAAAGCCAAAGCTCACTTGCAACAGGATCTGAGGTGGTCGATGACTATGTGCACAGCTGACAGGCGAGTCACAACCATCTTTCGGGGGATTTATGTTGGCTGCATTGGCTTCCTCATCTTGTACATATTTGGTTTAGAGAATGCAAGGAATTTGCAAGCTGAGCAAGTTTATCCACTCTGTTTTCTAACCTGGCTCTTTTCCACTGAGGTCTGTTTCTGAAAAATTCCCTCAGCCAACTCTGCTGCCAAAGCAGCACACGGTTCAGCGGGACAGTTTAAACCTGAAACAAATCCTCTCTAAAATCCCACTGTGCAATGTATGGAGACAGCCTTTGAAATAGAGGTACCTGAACTTGTCAAAACTCATGGCAAAGTCTAGAACAGCATCATCTTCCTGTGTGCACATGATACACTAGAGGAGGAAGCCAACGGGATGGAGTGTTTGCTGAGCCGCACTGCAACAGGAGATGTCATCCTCAATTACTGATGAGAAAACTGAAGATTGCAGAAGTAAGATAACTTAGCCCAAGTTAAAATCCTAAGCGGCAGAGCAGGAATTCAGAACCAAGCAAGTCTCACGGTACAAGACCAGCTGCAATACGTTGGTGCATTCCTTTTATCCCAACAAGCTCACCAACTATGCAATTAAAAATCACTAAAGTATAGACTATTGAAGACCATTCTGCATTGAGCTGGAACACAGATTTATGAAAAATACATAAATCAAGGTCCAGATTAATGACTTGCCAAAATCATAAAATTAATGGTTTTCTCATTTGTAAATAACCCCTGAATACTGTATCTTAACCTTCTTTGGAAAACTAGTGATAGCATGGAAACTCTTGGTTCTTCTTGTATCTAATTTCCTCATGTGTATTTTTATCAGGGGGAGGGGGGATAACATGAATGCATCATATGGAAATGAGTCCAGAAATACAGATTGATTTAATTAGGGTTTGCTCATAGTAAAGAATGGCCAAGACAAGAGCAAAGAAAAAATAAAGTAGAACTACTACACCATCTAGTGACGAAACTCTTTCTTTGCAAGAAAACCGCCTGGTGCAATGCCATTTTGCAAATCAATCCCCAGAACTCTGAGCCTGAAGAATATTCATAAAACTGGCCAAAAATATCTGGTAACGATGAATAATGGGAAATTAAAAGCAGATAAACAGGAATAGTGAAATGGGACAAACTCAAGATTCTGTTAGAAGCTGGAGGTCAACCCCAATTCTACTCCTCAAAGATTGGCCATAGGTCCTGTTGACTTTTTGCTTTGTACCCCAAAACTTTAGGTACTATTTTATGAATTAACAGGATTTCAACTTCAAACCATAGATGATGTAAGTATCCACTTGATAAGTCTGAGATATTCTTCCTCCACAAGAACTCATTCTCCATCAGAAAGCAAGCTCAGTGTAAGGACTGAGCATCTTTCTTCTAGATTACCTTTCCCTCCTTATTCTAAATAGGTGGCAATAAACCTGAAATTCAATGCTTTTTTTCCAATGCGCAGTGAATATCAAAATATGCAAAGATAGCTTTCCCATTTCAAAAATATTACAAAAATATTACTTAAAGAGCCAAAAAGAATAAAAATGAGAAAATTTCTTTTTAATCTCAAGATGTATATTTTGTTCAAGAAATTTTTAAGACTCGTGGTCAGGAAGGAAATGTATTTAATAACTTTATAATTCTTATGGTTGAATAAAGAAGTTATCTAGAAAAAAGAAAATAATTTCAATGTAGTAATTACATGAAATATATCAGTATATGTGAAAAAAAAAGTTTACTTCCACTTTCCTTGCACAATTGAAAGCAAAGTTTCTGTTCCAACAGGGTTTGTAACAATTACAATGACTGGTTGTGTTGGCCCCATCTCTTCTCAGGCCGGAGAATTAGTGGAACCTAGTTGGGCACCTAGTACCTTCCCTTAGGAATCCCTAACAAAAAGTCAAAATATGCATAGATTTGGCAATACAAATCCTGAGTTGATTATTTTTCAAATCCCATAATGCCCTCTGGTCTTTGTCAATAATGAGATCTTAACTCATTACAAATAAAAGCTCCCAGAATACTTTAGAGAAGCCAACATAGCAGTGTGGAAAAAACATAGGTAATAGAGAAAGAAAACCCCAGTTGAGCATTATTAGCTGTGTGACCTTGAGAAGTTCATCACCTTCTCTGAACCTCAAATGCTTCATTTATAAAGTAAGGGATTACCTTCATAATTCTTAGTAATCTCTTTAACCTGAAGGTTACCGTAAATGTTAAAGAATGCCTATGAGGTGTCTAACAGATACTAGGCACTCAATAAAGGGTAGTCACTTATTAATAAAAGTGACAGTAGGCTCTTTAAAACAGTAATTCTTAGAAGTAGATGCTTATGTAGCCTAGTACTGATCCTTGGTAAAACTATGTACTAGGCCAAGTTTGTCTTTTACACTTCTTGCTTACCTCTTCAATGCTACCTTCCAAATCCAGTGTAAAACTGGCCCAGAAAACCTGACAAAAAGGTAAGAGGAAACACTTCAGCCTACAGTGAATGAGCTGAAAAGATACGTCATAAAGAATCAAACACCCCATAAGGCTTTTAAAGACAGGTTTATTTATATACAAGTGCATGAAATTGAATACAGAAACTTTATTAAAATACTGTATATTACAAATTTTTAATCCAATAAATTCTGTGTAATGACATTTAAGTGCTGGATTCACTTTTAACAGTTGTTTTGTTTGTATCAGTAAAGAGTTCACCCTGTACATTACAAAGAGGAGAGACACATATGGACCTCAGAAATGGTCCTGAGATTAGACAGTGGATGATGTTAATTGTGCATCTTTTCTTTGAAGCAATGAATTGGAACCTAGATCTTGTCTTTGCAGACCAACTTTGTATAATCAAAAATAACTTGCATATATTTATTGCTGCCCTTTGAAGAAAATGAGTGGTGAAAAATAATTTAAAATAAAGATCAACATTTCTATGCTTACCATGATTAAACCTGATGCTCACCACAATTAAAATAATTAAAATTCACTGCAAAATTTGTGTTCTCCAGGAAATTATGTTATATACAATGAGATTTGTACATGAATTGGAAATAAAAAATTGCCTATATAAAATTAAAAATCAATAGTATACAATATTTACAGCTTGTTAGGTATTATAAATAAACATACTTTTTAAATAACCCTTCAAAATTAAACTGTATTATGTAAACATGCAGTACACATACTCATACAGTGTAGTTTACAGTCTTAACAGAAGGGGGAAAATTGTGTTCACATAATGTAGGATACTTCATCACATACGTCTTTGTTTTTGTGCGTTGCCCCTCCAAGGTTTCTTCTTCCTGTCTTTAAGCTTCACAGTACATTAAGTATTTCTATAGTTTAAAAAAAAAAAATCCCTGATGGTAAACATATTCCTAAAAGTTACATGAAGTATCTGCCATTGTACTACAATATAAAGCTCACACTGTTCACGCTAGAATCTCTAGTTTACAACAAAACCAAATTTTAAAACTCCACATTTACCTGTCTTGACTACATTTTCTCCCATTTCAGACTTGGAAAAAAGAAAAAACGGACAAATACCACATCGTGAAAATGCAATGAAAGCAGTTGTCATCTGTCATAGTCAATGGCGAAATAACTGATTTTTACTAAACCACAAGGAGCTAATTCAATGACAACATTCCACAGCTCTGAATCCCCAGTAATAGGTGTACTAATCCTGAATCTTGCTAAATTCACTTTGCAAAAGTTATCTCTACTTCCAAGGCACTAAGGCATCATTTAACTTTTAAAAAACTGCACTGTGGTTTACTAAATGATTCGTCAGCAGTCTGAGAGGTCACACAATTTGAAAGTGAGTTTTTAACACCTATCAGGTGAACTATATTTTTGCTACGTAAATAAAAAATTTTCATTGATTAACTTTAAAAGAAAGTTGATAACCTCATTCTAGAATGACTAGAGTCAGGAGTTAATACTTTATGGCAGGATCCTATGAATTTTAACTAGTTT